>NC_054402.1:13517864-13855007 GCF_017976425.1 Toxotes jaculatrix
TCTCTCGTGTCATTAATAATAGAGAGCCAGCAGCAGGCTGGTGGAGAGGGACAGTGTACAACCAGGAGCTGGTGTCTAGTTATGTCCATGAGACTGGCCATTTTGAGCAAATAAAAATGATTTGTTTGCATTCACACCTACTATTTCCTTTAAAGCTTTCTCTTTTTTTTGTCTTTCATTCTTTTCATTTTATTTAGCCCTCTTATAAGTGTATTCCCAATTTTGATACTTGTTAACCTTAAATTAAAAAAGCTTTTCAAAATTCAGTCGTATTTTAGGTTATAATTTATTAATTGCAGCCACTTGTAAACCCTCAAGGAGAGAGCACATGACCGTTGGTGGGTCTCTTGGTCTGTTTAAATCCTTTTGGTCTGTTTGGGTGTAAGGAGCATCACAGCCTCTAGGGGCCGCTAGCAGGGCTTTTAGATTCAGTCTTGTTACACTTAAATCTCTATTAAAATTTTAAAGCACTCAATGCGCTCAGATGATCAAATTTGTCAGACCCATGATGACACTGCTCTCATTCTTGGAGCTATAAAATGTGTTCTAGCTGGTGCAGCTCATAAATTTTAATCGTATTTATATCTTGGTTAGTTAGTGAACTGGAAACACTGTTCAAATACCCTAACCAAGAGTTGGCACCACAAGAACAGGAGGCCATAATGGTGCATGGCTTATTCCATTTAGCACATCAGACTTATTTAAATAATCCAGGGTCAAATTTCACAATGTAGTTCATAGCACAGTAAATTGTGCACAAGATTAACAGAGCATTAGGTTATCTTTACACAGAACACCTACAAAGTGCTGGCTATCTTGTCCAGAATGGGGCAAGCACATGTCAGATACAGGGAAAGGAAGCACTAATTGCCAATCAGCTGAATGTTTGTCTAGATCCATTAGAGAATTTAAAACGATGCACCAGAGTCCAGTTACAACATTAAATGCATATATAGTTCCTTGCAACTACAATGTGATGTAAAACAAAATTTGGACAAATGCAATAAAAGAAATAATGAAATTAGAAATCAGAGTCAGTCGAGAGCCATGCTAGGGGCTCAGTGAGGCAGTGGCATAGTGGTGCTTTGAGCTAAAGGCTAACATCGGCATGCTAACATGCTCACAATGGCAATGCTAACATACTGATGTTAAGCAGGTGTAATGTTTTCCATGTTTTCCGTTGTAGCTTAGCATTTTAGTATGTTCACATTCGTTAATTAGCACTAAACGCAAAGTGCAGCTAAGGCTGAAAGGAGTGTTCAGTCATAAACTTAAGTATTGGACAAATTAAAATTTTGACCTGATGATGGCGCTACATGAAAAGTCAGACGATCAGATCATCCTGACTGACAAGCAGAGAGTGACCAGTTAAAGCTAAAAATAGTTGTTTGTTCTTTGGCTCTATTTGCCCATCTGTAAAATCGTAAAAGTCACCACACACCGCTGCTGTGCAGTAAATGATAACCTTAAACTCTGGCATATTGAACTATAATTTTATAGAAAAATACTTGAATGTAGTGAGGCTGTATCCCTAAACACTAAACGCTGGATGTCCTTTGGATATCGAATTCCCAGAAAAAAAGAAACCTATCTTGTTGCATTTGTCCATATTTCTTTGTATTATAAATTACTGTCATAGCAATGCTAATAAAAACAAATAATGCACCAAACATTTTTTTCAATCTTAATATTATAACCCCTACTTGAAAGATTGAAAATGAAAATTTCTTGACGCTCTTAGTGCTTGTGTCAAAAAGCCCCTATACAGCCGAAAGGCTCCCTTCCCCCATGCCTCATAAAGCTGGTAGGTGCTGTAATGCATCCACAACATGACAGTGTTGCTTTCCATATATCCAGTTTTATCCACTGTGGAATCATAATATCATTACTTGCACCAGTTTAACAGTGCAGATAAGAAATAAATGTGTTTTCTGTTTTAATAGGAGCAGTCTCTGGTTTTCTGGCTGTAGGGCTGCAGTAGGCTTCATATAACTGGCAACAGCAGTATGGAGTGCTCTCCCACTATATTTCTGCAGTATTAGACTGCTAATAAGAAGTCATTTACCTACGCACACACACATATTCACACACATACACAGTCATCCATCCAGCGCAGCATTGCAAGTCCATATTTCACAGGCAAATCTGCCGAGCGTGCAATAACGCTCCTGCAGTTTGGGCCTTCCCATTACTGGGATAGGCTGGTGAGGGCAGTAAAAACCTATTACCCCTGCCTCTCCAATCCCCATAATTGACTGCACATCTTCTGTGTTTGCCAGCCACAAGCCTTCCCCACCAGAGCATCCGTCAGGGATCTGTGGCGGCAGCCAGCTGGAAGTTGGCTTTTAGGTGGTCCTGCTGCTGGAAGTGGTGGTGGTGGTGGATGATGATGGATGTAACTTTTGGCGCTCCTGTTGTTAGCAGTGCACCGTGTACTAGTACAGAAAGATGCTGACTCTTTTACAAGGGTAAATGAGGCCTCAAAAGATTTTACTTGTAGTTAATTTTAGTCTGATGTTTTGTGTCTGTACATTATTTATCAGTGTTACACTTCCCTTCTTTGTTTGCTGTGCTGCAGTGATGCCTCATATGTGAGTAAAATTTCTGTGTATGTTGGAATTGTGAAATGCAAATTTTCAAAAAATCATATGATAGTATAAATTGAAGTTCTGTTTGAGCAACTAAAACAACTATTGTTAAGTTTAAAGCTGAATTAGTATTAATTGACTTTTTTAGCCAGTGGAACAAGCTGATACTAGCACTGACATATTATCACTTCATCAGGTTGTAATAAGAGAACGTGTTAGCATTACAAGTCCTGTGTTTAGCTTTAAAGTTAGTTTGCATACTATGCTTAGATAACTAAAGCTGCAGTTATGGTTTACAGTAGGTTTTAAATTAAAATGTAGTACATAAGATAGAGTAGTACATAAGTATCAGAAGTAGTGGAAAACCTTTTGGCATGCATTTAGACCTGAACCCAGGTTAACTGATGTTAAAAGCAGCTTTACACACCCATGAGCGATGCAGCCACAGCTCACATACTATATACAACTGTGACATTTCATATCAAACCTTCTTTTTTCTGTTTAGTGTCCTGGAGTCTGGGCTGTTTCCTCTGATCTCTCCACATTAATACTGTTTTAACAGTGGCTGAGCAGGTTTTTTTCCCTTATTCAACTTTCCAGAAGTATCCATTTCACATGGGCAAGGACAATATTAGCACTTAGTAGAGATCTTGCGCTCCAGGGCTGTATCGTGTGGTATCAACCACATTACTTTTGATTCATTTGTTCACAGCAAGTATAAACCTCTGTTTTCCTGCTCTGACTCACTTGCACTTATCTGGCATCACCGTGGTATCGGATTCAGTTCTTTCTAATCCAGTGATAGGAACTACTTTACAGCCATTTGCTGTCTCTCTCACACTCATCTGCCCTTGTAGCAAATGATGTTTTGATCTTCTTTGTGAGGCCCGTATCCCCTTTCTGTACCCCCAGGAAAGAGGGAGGATGTTGACTGGTGCCACAGAGCTGGCTAACTGCTGCAATCTGCCCTCTGCAGAGAAACTAAATTGACTTCTCTCGCCTTCTATTGAGTTAGTGGCCAGCTCCAGTTTCTCCCTCCTTCACTCTTCTTTCTTCTGCCCTCTGTCAAAGCCTCTTTCTCTCTTTCTCTCTCTCTCTCTCTCTCTCTCTCACACACACACACACACACACACAGGCACGCGGGTCTCTGTGCCATTAGCAAGTGGCTTACTTGTGAATGTCAGTGGGTTCACGATGGTGGCTCGCTGAAGTACAGGCTGTCTTGTGGACTCTGCCTGATATTCCCTTTGGTGTGTAGTTGCCACAGGAGTGATATTACAGAACTAATGGGCTTACTGCATTGCCTTTGCCTTGTTTCTCTGTAGATCTGAGTGTTGGCTGCCGTACAGTGTCAGGAGTAAAGTGCGCTGAAAAACTCAAATGGCAGTGTCAATAGCAACTAAGCTGCCATCAGCCAACAGGAGTTAAAATCCTGACACACCAGAGTTACTACAGATGGCACTGAAAGACTCCTGGTAGAATAGTGCCAGATATTTAATGCAAAATGTCTGTCAAAAGCCTTATTTATCTGTAGCTCAGGTGCAGTTGATTTCCTTCCCTGCTGTTATTTCCTGGCTACAGCTCTACATATGGTGGCACAGGAAGAGGCCGCACATAACAAGACACTCTTTGACTTTTCTAAGAAGCATATCACCAGAAAGTTGGTGTGTCCACCCCTATCGTAAGAATCAAGGAAATCATGCAGGCTATGAAGGAAATCCCCTCTTTGGTCCCTCCTCCCCCCTTCTCTTGCCCTGTTCCATAGTCGGACTGACCATCAGGCATAGTGGGACAAATACTGGTGAGCTGTTGTTTTTCAGAACACGTGATCCATTTGCATTTGCAGATCTTATCCAATCAAACCTTAACTCAGTCTATCAAGACGGAGCACTTTCAGACTCAGAGGGGTGGGAAGAGATACTGACATAGAGAAGTACAACACTAATAGGCTGGGATCAATCAAGGCAGTTATCATATCCGTTCTACAGCTTCTGTAGGAGCTTCTTGCAGCAGGATGATTTATTATATCATCCTGCACCAGTGTAATTTGAGGACAATACATGGAGCTGTTAAACTAAGCGTATACAGGACAGGATGCCACTTTTTGTTAATATGTTTTCAGATTCGCTGCAATATGACTGAAATGAAATCCTTATTATATTCACCTGTCCCATAAAGAACTGTCAAACACAAAAAGCTGACACCTTTGTATATTTCAAGTACAAACCTATTAGCATCTTGATTAAGATATCTGGGACATTCTCTAAATTTTGCACTGGCTGATTCAATAACAACTCCACCATTTTTGCTGCAGACCTCTCACCACTGCAGAGGGTGGCAATGAGAAAGTGTCAGTTTTCAGTTTCAAAGCCCCAGAGATCAGCGCGGACCTTTGTAGGCTTGTGTACAGAGTCCTTATGATACATAGTTGGGTTGGAAATGATTTCGCAGACCAAGTGAGGATTGTGTCCCCAGGAAACATTTACTAAATGGAGAGCACTGCACAGCGTATTGAGCATCTGTGGCTGCCTCGATGTGGCTTTGATGTCTTAGCTGCATCATCTATCAGCATTTCCAGCATCCCAAAACTTTCAGTGAGAGGATTAATCACCTGTCAGCACCTCTAAACCCAAACAACCAGCAGCTGAGTGGCAGCAGCAGACTTTAGATCGTTTAATGCCTCTGCATTGGGAAAGTGGATGCTGCACTGAAGCCTGTGTGTGTGTGTGAGAGAGAGCTTGTCAGTGTGTGTACCCTGATGGTTTATCAGGGATCACACAGCCAACTGCACTGCACTTGGTACATGTGCTAAAGTGAAAGCATCAATTTTCTTTCAATGAAAACTGCAACATTTGGGGGAATGTTGGCACATTTCGTATTCAGATCAGACATCACGCTGAAATGAACTTTTCTTTTGAGATTTGAGTAACTGCATCTGAGGGGCCTCTCTGGTTTAGGTGGAATTTCTTGGAAACAGCTTTCATAACCTTTTCCCCTCTAACTGTTTAAATGAATGTGGCCCTCAGAGGATTAAACTCAGATGTTTACACTTAAATGCTGGACAGCTGCGGACACTGGTGTCTATTTAAATTAATACCATTTACACTGAATAGACAATAAAGAGGCAAAGAGAATTTCTGATAGACTCCAGCTGCTGAGTCAATTAAAGAAAATTAATCAGTGACTATTTTGATAATTGATTAATCACTGATCGTATCTGCTTTATATTACTGTAAATCAAATACCCTTGAATTATAATTATAATTATTATTCATTGTTATACTTTATTTAAGAGTTATTGATCAATCCCAAGCAGTCTGACGACCATCCTCTCTCAGACTAACCCTGCTCTTAGTTGAGAACAATATCCACTTTTTCAAAATGATATGAAGACAAGAAGACAATAAAACCATTTCACGTTACAGAAATACTCAGGCCCAGTTGTTTTGTCCTGCCAGTTACAAACTTGCTCCAGAACAGACTATGTCGTAGCTTTCTTTCTTTTTTTGTAGTTCTTGTGATCTACAGGGACAGTTCAGTAAAGTGATACTCACCATGATGGAGTACACCAGTGCGACAATGCTGACGGGCCACACGGGGCAGAAGCAGGAGATGATGACCAGGATGAGGTAATCCCTGGGCTTCGGGGTCTCCTGCACGGTAGCGTTCCCGGTGGAGGAGCGGCTCAGACTGGCCTTGGATGGGGAGAGGGGGGCGGCGGCGGCAAGCTGCCCTACCGAGCCCGATCTCACGACGACGCTGTGGCCGTTCTGGTCTGCCTCCAGGCCCTTGTCGCTGCCCACATTGACGGTGAAGGAGGTGGACATCTTCATCCCATGTCCCCCGGGCTCTGTGGTTATCGCCAGCAGTTTCTCTGTCTCCTGGGAGTCCGCAGGAGGTGCGCCTCCTCCACCCTCACCCAAGTTGGACTTCTGGTAGTCGGTGTCCGTGTTGATGGCCATCTTCAAACTGTCAGTTATATCAGATTATACCAGGAAAAAAAGTAATATTTGGAAAACTGATTTAAAATTTATTACAAGTCAGGCATTCCATAATAGGCTGCAGCTGGATGCAAGTTTTTTTTTTTTTTTTTTTTTTTTTTTTTTTTTTACAACTAATCTTTCAAGCTGGGATCAACTGAATAACCAGGATGGTGATCACCAACCGATGTGTGGCGAATGGATAAAAATGAGATTATCTGAAAAGTGATGTGCTCTGAGAGCTCGGGTGCGATGGCTCAACCCCCTGAAAGAAACGAATAAAAATCAGAGAGGAGATGTAAGCAGCGTGATTCCTCTGGATATCATTCTCCCTCTTGAATCACTTTCCTCCACCTTCCTTCACATTCGTCGTTTGACTCATTTCCAAAGGGGGAAAATCAGATCAGATTTCCTGGATGTATCCTCTCTGATACATCCAGATCAGTCAGAGGAATTCCCGTCGCCCGCCTCGATCTACTCCCACCACTTTCCTTTAAAGTCTGTCTGTTCAATGAAAAGTCGCCTGAACGGTTTTTTTCTTTTCCTTTTCTAAAGACAGAAGGATGGAGGCGAAGCGTTTCTCCCACAGCAGACTCTGAACTGAGCCACTTTCTCCTCCTCTCCTCCACCTTCTCCACGCTGCAGCAGAGCACAGCGACTGTACTCAACTTGGGACCACTGTCAAGCTGCCACATGTAAACAAAACGTTTCCGGTGACCAAGCACAAAATAAAAGCTTCATTTCCCACCAAGGGGCTTTTGAATGTACAGTAAATGAAAAATAATTAATCTACATAATATACTCTATTTAACATAGTTCATTTGTATTCAATTAAAATATAATTACTTTTTGTTCTTATTTAAGTCTGGACTAGTAGGCTGTCAGGGATCCACAGATCCTCTTCAATCAGGAATCAGGCACGCAACCTCAAATGCTTTTAAAGATTTAGTCTTATAAAGTTTTATAAAGGCTTTTAATTTGTTTTTAAATTCAAATTCTCAATTGCCCTGTGTTTATTCTATCTTATATTGTCATTACAGTATAAGAATTATAGCCAGCAGGGCTTCTGCACACATACTGTAGCTCAGGTGGTATAGGGCAGGTTCAAAGTTCAGCTACATTCTGTCCACAGGTAAAAGTGTCCTTAAGTGAGACACTGAACTCCAGATAACTTTCAGTGTGAGCTTTGTGAATCGGAATAGTGTCAGTTTCTCTGGACAAAAGCATTTGCCAAATGAATGAATAATCCAGAAAGAGAAAGTAATCTGTTTTTAAAACATACTTTTCATCAGGTTAGGGTTGTACATGAAGCATAAATTAAAACACAAATCGACAGTAAAATAGTAAAAGCACCGAATAAAAATCATTTAACTTTATTTATTTCCTTCCTTCCAGAATCTGACATTTATATGTTTCTTTTGAATCCACGGTGCTTCCGGGATGAAAGTCGCTCTCTGGCAGACTTGACGCATCTCATGTTGGAGTCTGGCGCTGAGCCCCCCCCCCCCCCCCTTTCTTCCCCTCTTCTCCTCCTCTTCTCCTCTTCTCAACATCAGCACCAGTGGTTTATGGAGGAAAGCCAGCGGCGGATTGTGCTGCTATGCAGAATTGACTGTAGCCCCATGTTTTAGTCCGGGGGCAAGGTTTCCGACGGCACAGCCCGATATCGTAAATCAGCTCTTTCTGAGTCAATTTCCTAAATGGCACTGAGTAAATTCTCGTGTTGAAATTCATAAAATATTATTTTCTTGAATCTGAAAATACATTTCCATTGAGATAAACTAAATTTGGTCTCTACTAAGTGTTCATTTGAAGGTCCACCGTTTTCAGTCTGCTTGTGTACTGCCCTCAGATCAGGCAATCCTCAGCAGAAAGCATTGCCTTAGAGAAGGTGGCTGTAGAGGGTTGAATACTAACTTGAATTTCTAATCAAGATTTTTTTTTCTTTGATCTGCTCCTATTGATTTTCCTCATCGTTAGACTGGTGCATTTACGTCAGCCTCACATCCCAGAGTGACTGCTACCCTGCACTGTGACCTTAGGTAGTGATGGGGGAACAGAGCAGACAGAGATCCCCTGAATGAAACTCAGCTGACTGTGATGTACTACTGTTGATCTAGTATTTTCTCCTCTTTTTTCAGGGCATTTCTTTGTCCTTGTGTGCATCTGCCTTCTCAGGAAACCCCTGAGAGGAGGTGTGTTACTCACAACCCCCCCCCTTCTGTTTCTTTCCATCTCTTACTTTTCTCACTGCCTCTCACCGCTTTGTAATAAAGACTGCAGTAAGAGCTTGCACAGAGGAAAGACTGGAAGGAGACAAGCAAGTAGTGCTAGATCATTTATTTTTACAGGCCCCTAGACTCCCCATGAAGCTGTGCATTCTGCGTAGGCTCAGGATGATTTCTCCAGCAGGGTGCAGGTTGAATCAGAGGGATAATTGTGGTCAGAGCCCCACCTTGTGGAAGGGCAATGTGCTTACAAAACCTACAGAAGTGACTTGGTTATAATTTGATTTTAAGTTACTCCTGACTATAAATAACTCTTTAGAAACAGCATAGCCACTACTTCACATTTAAACACAGCGATCCAACAAAGTCTTTCCAACAATTTATTAGTGGCAATCATTAGGGGACGGACAGGTGACAGGCTGGATGCGTTTCTGGTACACATGACAAATAATAAAATTGCAAAACAACATTACAAATCAGAACAGTAGCATTAAAGGAACGGTTCAATCTTTTTAGGAAACATTAATTTTTTCTCCTAATGAACGTTAGACGTGAAAGCAGATACATCCTCTCTTCTCAGTTTGTGTATCTGAAGCTTAGCTTAGCATAAAGACTGGAAACACAGGGAAATAGTTAGCCCGGTTTTGGCCAAAAGTAAAATTCACCTACCAGCATCTCTAATGCTCTTTAATTAACTTGTTATATATTTAATATATAGTTTGTTTAATCCATTCATCCCCTTCCCCTGGATGAAACAAGTGAGATCTATTGTGCTAAGTAAAGAACTTTATAGATGCTTCTTGGCTCACTTTCTTGCTGGCTCCAGGTATTCCTTTAAATAAGCTCTGTGAGCATTACTTTTTCTTAAATGAGATTAAAAGAGTGAAAAGTTCTTATTTTTTCCTATAGAGATTGTCTCAGTCATTGTTTGGAGGAAAAAGTAAGACAGGCTAAAAGGGTGAGGATTAGACGACTTCCTGATTTAAGAAACCAGGATCATTTTATTATTTTAGTGTTGGTTAAAGGTAAAATTAATTGCAGAGATTTGTCATTTAATAATGTCACACTCTTTTTCTCATCGCGTCACTGATTCTCCAGCCGTAGCCACAGTCTCTCCCTGTCAAAACATGCCCTTGTACTTGTTCCTGTCCTCCTGGTTCTTTTCTTCCATGCGCATGTTAAGCACAGCCAGCTCCTTCTTGACAGCCTTCTTCATGCCAGGGTCCAGGTCCAGCACCCTGCTGAAGTCCTGGCGGGCCTCCGCCTCGTTCCACACCTCCATGTGGGCCTTCCCTCGCAGGAAGAAGGCCTTCATCACACCTGGAGACCAAATGACAAGTACAAACATGTTTGACAGCAGCTATTGATATGAAGGACATCTGCAGTGTCTGACTGTTCATAACTGAAATTAGGTATTTGAACACTTTTAACAGCCTTTTACAACTCTTACATTTACATGTGCATCTGCAATATGAGTATATTGTTATGTAGTAGTGTAGGCTGTGCATGTTAGTGTTGAAATAGAGGCACCAGATCTTTTACAGGGTCAGACTTTTATAGACACATGAGACATACATTTATTACTACCATAAAAACTTGCATACACACGCACACACACACTGTGAAAAACATACCCAGCTCTTTATAGGTTGAATAAAGTGTTGAGGCTGCAATGCTTACACAGCATGACAGTCTTTCACACTCGTAAATCAACTAGTTGGAATGTAACAATGTACTTTGCGAAGAAAACGGTTTCTGCTTTAAAAATGTCACTGTAACTCCATCGTCGCAGAATCACACACATCCGTCTAAGTCAGTGCCAAACCTGGGTGCTGATTGACGATGTCGCTGGTGTGCTCGATGACCTCGTAGTACTCCTCCATGCGTAGTAGACACTGGCAGTAGTTGAGGGTTAAGGTGTTGGCCATTTTCTCCAACCTCAGCCAGGGAACCTCCCACGCTTTCTCCTAAAAGGGGAAAGTGGTTCAGATCCACGTCGATACATGCTGGAAATTCCACGTTTGGTAAAAAGCTTATTGTTTTAAAAAAGCAAATTCAATTTTGAGAAACTTAATCACCTTAGTCTGAACATTTTTGATGCAGATGATGGCCTCCTTGTACTTTAGTGTGGCCTCCTGGTAGCGCCCTTGTTTGTAGAGCTTGTTCCCCTGCCCATGCAGCACAGGGACTGCCTTCAGCCTCTCCTCATCACTCAGAGCCCACGACTCCCTGTTGTACTCACTGGGCTGCTGCACCTATAAAACACGTAGTTTGCTTCCACAGGTGTTTTAAAACAATGTGGTCACTGGCACTAAATTGTCCCAGTGTAGTACAGTAAAACCCATCTTTGTGTCGAACCAAGCAGATGTTCTTCAGATTTTTTATCATTATCATGTTCTTTTTGCCTGTGTAGTGACACAGATTGTCTGTTCTCTCTCACCTTGAGCAGCTCAAGGACAAAGTAGAGAGGTTTTGGTTCCTTCATCAGCTCATCCAGGTCGTCGTAGCCAAGGCTGTGGTAGGCGAACATGTTGGCCATACCACATGTGTGGATTTGCCACTCCACTGGGTCTTTGCCCTCTGCAATGCGTCGCATGCTCTTGGACACAAGTGGATAAACGCCGGTGTGCTAGAGACGAAGGAGGTTAGAGGTTAGGCAACAGTAATAATCTGAGAATAATCAGTAAATCATTATTCAGATTCAGATAATTAGTCATCTGAATACTAATAAATGGTCTTCAGTCTAGACTCAAGGTTTAAGCTGACTAAAGTTTGACATTAGAGCTTATAATTGGCTTTTTTCTTTAATTCAATCTTTTTTATTTAATTTCATTTATAAAATTACTTTATTTATATAATTACTTTATAAAATTACTTTTGTCATAACTTTAGTCTTCCTCAAAGGACGTGAAAAGAAGAAGAGTTAATGTTAACTGCTTTCATGCTGATGAAGAGTGACATGATGACTATATCCATTTACTTACACATACCATCCACAAGAAATCTGACTAAATTTATAATGAATAATGAAAGGTGGATTGACATTTGAATGTCTTTTTGAGCTGTTTCACATCAGTTCAGCATGTTAAGTTTGCCCTCCACTGGATGGGAGTGATGCTGCAGTAACATATCCAGTGGAGTGTGTGGAGCGGCCATGTTGTTCAGAGGAGTGAATAAATGCTCTAAGCCCAATCACATCTAATCAGAGTGGAGGGGAGTCAGTAGAGCTGATTCAGCAGGAATCAGAGCCGATTAGGGGGAAAGAGAGGCCGCTGCAGATTAATGACAGTATGCCTAAATCCATCTGTCTCTGACAGTACACCACACACACACACATACACACACACACCACAAGACATGACAAATTATAGATTACATAAGACACACACATGAACACATGTCCATAGGAGGTATGTTTGCTTCGTAACACCTGTCTCTGGTACAGGGGCATATATACTTATACACCTGATGTATGTGTGAGCTTTCATAACAGGAAGAGAAACATCTGTAAAGACAAATCATTACTCACATAGAAAAAATGCAGGGAATTCAAAGTGAAACTGAGGTGGTGTTTTTAATACATGACTCTGCGTTATAAACCACTTAAATAATTATTATGTAAGGGTTCTACTCCATGTAGTCTGATGATCCAGTTTTCAAAAGTTGCGAGCACCCATTCTGTTATCTGTTTTCCCTGTGTAGGATATAAGTGACACTTTTTCTGTTGTTTTCTGGCTGCGTTGATTTTGTATTTCATGACCATGTGAGTCATTATCAAGTCTGGTATAATATATGATTGCGCCTTTGATGTTTAGGATTTAAATTTATAGTTGGAGCACATGACACTTGTCTCACTGCGTTGATTTGTTGCTTGTTCTTGAAACAGAGTCCATGGCTTCTACACCTGCAGTACGATGTCCCTCTAACTGTCACACTTCTCAGAGGACACTTCAACCAACAAACTATGCATGAAGAAAAAAAGGTAACACACAAACACAAACAAAACTATGTATATTTTTTAGCACTCACAATGGTGTCACACCAGAACTCAGCCACCTCACCGATCCTCATGGAGGACAACAGGGTCTCCCAGATGTCCAGTTTAAACATATTGCCGATCACGATCTCCATGGGTGTCCCCACCACTTTGCTGTCATCGATTACTGTACGGTCATCATTACACAGCTGGGTGCGGAAGTGGAACGTCACCTGAAGGAAAACTTGTTTGTTACAAAAATGTGGATGAAAATGGGGAAAATTACTCACAATTGCAAAAGACTTGTGTCAGGCTCAAAAAATGGACAATGGCTGTTTCAGGTTACACAGTGGCTTAAGTGACATAATGATCAAAAAGACAACATAGTGCAGGTTCAGGTCTTCAGAAATACCATGAAATTAAATGGCAGCAGGAAGAGTTTTCACAAGTCAAAACTCTCTGGCAGGCAAAGATTAAGAAAAGGAAAGGAAAAGTTATGTTGAAACACAACCAAACATCAGTCTCAACAAAAAATGTTATGTCACGAGCTTCACATAGCTCAGTTATTCAACAGGGCAGACAGACATTAGGGAGGACAGACATGCCAAGGTTGCGTGGTTGTATAACGTCCAAGGAAAGTGAAAGCATTCAACAGAACTGAGTATTCACTGTGGTTCAAAAACTGCTTTTTCATGATCTTCTCCCACATGTCAATTTTTCACTTCCCTCATAAACACTAGCAGTACAAGTCAAAAATGATTTTATGAGCCTCAGATGATGTTGTACCCTCAGTGACTTGTGGATCATAAGTTGTAAACACTGTTAGGGGAACTGGAGGAGCAGTTTGGCAGAGCAAAAATTTCCACAATCAGAAAAAAAGAAAGAAGATGCTACACATATAACATCCCAGAAATTTGAGGCCATTTTCATATTGAAGAATGGTTTCATACACAGTCAAAAAAAACACTACTACTAAATAAAAACGTAGAGGCTTTCCTTGTTCAAAAACAATTGGACGCACTGAGAATTCTTTAGGTTAGACTAATTTTGTCAGACCCAATGCAGCTGGTTCAAAGTGTATTGGTTAAGCTCAGGAAATGCCGTGCTCATTAAAGGGGAACTGAGTGATAGATGTCTTCTATCAACCTCTACTGGCTGCCAGTGGGAATTGTAACAACATAAAGGTGCCTCCCCTCGCTCATCCTGTTGAACTGCAGTGGCTGAAAATTGTCACAAATCATGAAAATGAAATCCATGAATCACAACAACCCTGTCAAACCTTTACGAATATATTATGGTCATACTGTTCAACAGGCGACTAACAGTCTTTCTTATTTCTCCTTTACAAAACTAGTGCATATTAAGATGCAGCTCTTGAGCTTAATGCACAAACAGCAGATCTGATCCTTTATTAGAAAAAGAAAAATCTGTCATGTTTCTAACCAAGACTACAGAACAGTGGTAGACATGTTTGTATAATACAGCCTCTGTTTGAACATTCTCAAAATTTTTGATGTCTTGCAAACTGGTCTGCTTTGTCTCCGTGTGGTCATATGACGCTGTGCACAATCTGATAATTAAGTGCATATGTTGAATTTCATTAGTTCCTCTAATCAGATTTAGAATATTGAAACTAGCTTTGTGAGTTACATTTGAATTCATCCTGTTTCATTTGTCCAAAACAGGATCATGCATGGCTGGTATTTATCTGATATTCGGTTTAATTAGATTTACTTACAGTGCAGTGAAATAGCTGTGGGTCTGTGCTGGATACCTAAGTGGTGTAAACCCATCAGTGATGTTCTGGGTTCATCTAAAGTGTAGATAAAATACTGAAGGTCTACAGTACCTTTGCCCCTGTGATGAATTTTGGAATTTCTCCGGTCCCTCCATGCAGGATTGTTTTCTTGATTCCCTCTGATCCCAGCAGCAGCGTATCCTGCATATCCGACATCTTTCTTTGTTTATTGTTATGGCTCACCTGATATCACCATACATATATATCTGTGTGTATCGTACAACATGTGTCAGGGATATGTATGACTTGGAGGTGTTGTTCCTGGTGGATTACCCTAGGTAGGGATAATGGGATTAGAAACTTCTCCTCCTCTCCTTCTGTTTCATCATCTATCTGCAGCTTCTTGTATCAGTCAGTCATTATCAGCACTTCCTCTGAAAGCCCAGAAACATCTAGAGAGGAGGAGAAACATGGAGTCAGAATGAGAGAAAAATAAAGTGGATCAAGCTTTTTGGATGGCTGCTATCACAGCAACAAGAGCCTTATGTGAGCGGAGGCGAATCTAAACCTGTTGAATGTACCACAAGAATGGAGCTGCAGTGTGTGTGTGTATGTGTGTGTGTGAGAGTACATATATGTCTGTGAGAGAAAGAAAGAAAAGAAACACAAACACGTCTCTGTGAACAGGACATGGTTTCCATTCTAGAGGAAATTTCCTGGATTTATGTGGATGTGGTGATCTGAACAACGCCGAGAATACTGAGAAATAGCGGAGCAGACAATTACTGTATGGACTCCTTGACCTTGTCTATTAAACATCTGTCTCCCATCTGTGTAGTGTGTGTGTGTGTGTGTGTGTGTGTGTGTGTGTGTGTGTGTGTGTGTGTGTGTGTGTGTGTGTGTGTGTGTGTTGAAAGAGCGAGTAGTGTTTGCTAACAAAGTCTGCAAGCAGTTTGAGGGGGCAATTATTCTCAAACATTACCCAGTGTTAATGCCTTATTCCTTACTAATTGCACAAATAGAAAACCCCATAACTGCACCTTGGCAACACTCACAATTGTGTAACTTTACAGCTTTGTGTTTCCTCCGTGGAGCAACATTAAGGAGTAGGTATTTCACCATGAATTATCAGGCAAGGCTGCTGTCTTATCTGTATTCAAATAAGTCCTCCATATCCTTGGAAAATGATGCAACATACTAACAAGTTTGCCTTTTTTTCCCCCCACTGATGTGACAAACAGGATTGGGCAACAGTTTGGTATGCATTTGGCAGCTCTCCAAGGTGGAGGCAAGGAACAGATTTTACACCCTCTTGTGGAGGAGGCTGGTAGGGCAGCAGGAGTTGGTCCTGTTCTTGACTTGACTGGGCACGGCCTGAGAGAGTGTCTAAGGTGGACATGTAAAACTCTTTGAGCCATTTATATGTGATACTGAGCTACATGACTGGACTTGTTGTGACACACTTCTTCATAATTTATCTTTAACAGTCACATACACTTACACTTTGTGACCTTATGCAGGTGGTGGCAGGATGAGGTGGTGCATTCATGGACAGTAACAGTATAATATTAATGACTTTATACTTTAAACAATTAAAAAAGAACAGGTACATTTTTTATCCACTTTCTGGATTTTGCCTCTTCATCCTATTTCTGTGGTTTTGGAAACACTGGAACACTGCAAATGCAACATGGGCATATGGTGGGGGTGCTTCTCTTGGATGACAGATTTGTGTTGCTATAGTTACAGCCTTTTACATCATCATGATATCTCAGAGTTTAAAAGCAAAGGAGAAAAAATGTGATTAATCTTCTTTGCTGGACCCCCATCTTAAATTATGAACTTGAAAGAAATTTTCAGAAGAGGTTTGTACTGGAAAGGATCTCGAGTTGGTGTTTTATAGGCATATCTGTGTCCTCACCTCTGGTCATTTTGTTCCTTCCAGGGGGGGAGGTGGGGTGGCGAGGGAGAGAGAACAGCAATCCATCCAACCTGTTGGAGAGGTAATACTATGACAATGGTGTGTGTTGGAGCTGAGGCTTTGTGTCAGAGTGACTCATCTTGCTTGCGTCACTCCGCCTACACCTTTCATTGCTGCTCAGCCTATGCGTGTCTAGGTGCATTTGTGTTTGTGCATACATGCATATCTGAATTTGCTGCATGTACAGTGTAGCGTGGGAAATCGAATGTGCCAGTTTGCTGAACCGCATTCAAGCACATCTTTGAGAACAGGTTCAGCTACAAGCAGTCCTGACTGCAGGAGGTGCAACCTAGTCTCCATCATATTCAGCCCTGCTGGAAACTAGTCACTGATGCATTAGTTCCACTTTAAGCAAGTCATACTCTATTTGTGGAAAGTACAGTCATGGATTTCCTGGGGAAGAGCCATTCCCTGTGTAAAAGCCCTTCATTCATATACATAACACATGGGGGAAGGCTCCTTCCATGACGCACAACATACACGCACATAGCATAATGTTTATGAATGTGTAAACCTTTTGTGCTTCTGCTGTGGGAATGAGGCAGAGAGAGAGAGAGAGAGAGAGAGAGAGAGAGAGAGAGAGAGAGAGAGAGAGAGAGAGAGAGAATCTGTTCTTTCCCTGTCAGACTGACATGTAGAGCTGACCTTGCAGATGCAAAAGGAAGAGAAACAGCCAATAAGAGCAGTGTGGGGGTCAGTATGCTGACTTATTAGTTTTGGAGACAACACACACACACACACACACACACACACACACACACACACACACACACACACACACTGATAAACAATAACTAAGCTACAGTGACCACAGTGAAACATGATGAATTTTTATACTGAACTACTTGACAATATGTAAAATAGTTAATATTAGCCCCAATTTCACCACTAAAAGATTCAAATGTTATGCAAATTATCACCTTACAAAGTTGTTGCATGTGTTAGCAAACACTTACTAACACATACAGCAGACATGGAGCAACATTATTATTATTAACATTATTATGTATTCACCTGACAAATGTAAAGCCAATAGTCTCTCTCTTTTAGCTCTGTTTTTAGTCTGCACAAGTCCTGAGGGAAATATCTCATTGCTATATACTCCACTATGTTCACCAGCTAGTTGTAAACTTTGTCCGTCTGCCATTTGATTCAGTGTGGATAGTGTATTGTGGGTTAAGTAGAACTGCAAACAGCTACCTGCTGCGTCTAGAAACAAAGCTGATGAAAGCAGTGAGAGTGAACCAAAACAGTAAAGTCAAGGGACATAAAACCAAAACAATTAGCTGTGTGAAGAGAGAGCCTAGGGGAACTCCAGAGTTGGGTGATTTATATCTGTGGGTTTGTCATCATCAACACCTTTCACATGACAGGTAATCATTTGATCCACTGTTGACTAGAACAGCTTTAAGGAAAATGCTGAAAGACTTTTATTTGTAATGCTTGTAATTTTAAGTACAGGGTTTACAGGTATACTTCTTCCACCACCAACACACAAACATACAGATTGAGGCCAAGGCACCATGTATCCACCACGTCTGTGCGTGTGTGTGAATGTGTGTATTTCTCAGGGTGAGGAAAAGCGACAAGGTGGATGGTTACACCGTGAATCACAGCCTCCCTGACGCTCACACAGATGTACATTTTCTTAGACACAGAGCTGGTGTGGTTAATCTACCTATTGTGCACATCCATATTCTGGTCTAAAGAAAGATGAATGATGTTTTGTAGAGGGATTGCTTGCTTTCTGAGAAACTCAGGCATGAGCACACTGGGCTGCACAGACACTGTACCCTCAGCTGGAAATATGGATCACACACATCAGTAATGTGTATAACAGAATTCATAACATCTTCACATTTTACTGTTTGTATTTTGGAAGATGATCAATAAAAACGATCAACAACATTCTCTACAACAATGATGACGTCTTCCCTGAAAAATATTTCATTTTCCTTTTATTGAATCAGTTTGAGCTTTTTTGGTGATTTACTGGTTTGAGATAGCCTGGCAAAGCTATGCCGCAATTTTTGCTTTGCACATTTTGGTCTAGGAGAAAGGTGGATGAAATACTTGGAAACGGATGTAATTTTCAGAAGTTGAAACTGCTCTGGAAATGTCAAATTGCTCCTAAACTATCAGAACAAAAATTGGCTTCTGAATAAATGTAGGGTGAGAAGCAGCTTTATTTTGCACCTGGTGCAGTATGTGTGTTAGAGGACTTAACTGGCTCTTAAGCTGTTGTTTCCAGATCTAAATCTTGTAGCAGGAACTTTGTAAGAATGTGTGGTTGGCTATTAGAGGCCAGGTTAGGGAACTTTAGCTGTTAGTTTGGAACGGGAATTAAGTGACGTATGGTGTTATGTAAGATGTGCAATAAGATACTTAAATCATACTGGTGCTTTCACACCAGCTGCTATAGTCTTCATGAACAAATTAATTATCAGTTGCTGGTTTTGCCTTCCGGGAATAGTAAAGAAAAAAGTTAAGGAACTCAATCCAACTCAACCATCATGTGCGCATGTAAACATTCAAAACTGAGTTGCTCAAAGTCCTAGGGCAGTTTTTTCATGTTGATATACAATATGTCTTGGCTGTAACACTGAATACCTTTCAGTATTACATCATTTCTCATAAGTTAGAGACAGTTTCAGTAGTCTTTCATTTTAATAGACAATCAGTGAAACATCAAATATGTCAATTTTATATAACAATTTGCCACCAACTGTAGGTAGGTAAAAATATATATATATTTTTAAGTTTTTTCTTTACCTGTGCCAATCTAATTATCCTGTAAAAAAATTAGAATAACTGAATTGTCCAAAAAAAACAAAAAACAACAAAACAAACCCAAAACCAAAAAACAGTCAGTTATTGTGTAATTTCATTCCAATTCCAGTTTCCAGCTTTTGATGTGATATAGCGACAATGCTTCTGCAGTGACATGAGGCGGTGCATCAATACACAAATGAGTGGCACATTAATTCCTGCTCAAATCAACTGAATCAGTGTATGGGCTTACTAATCAGTGAAGTGCTGCTTAGGCAGAGTAAGTGTCCAGGCTTCACCACGCTGTATCATTCGTGATGACAAACCGACAATAAAAGGGATTACAATCAGAATAATGAAAAGTTACTCCATTTTCTCTTCTGGTCCTCCAGATTAGGAAGTGAAATTGTTAAGATTTCCCGTCCATCCCTCATATTTCCTCCAAAGATTTGAAGAGGATAAGTGAGATGGCAGCAGTTCAGTCAAGCCTGTCAAATCCTCCAGGCGCAGGCGATTTCATATTTGGATCTCCTATTCAACTTTTTAAACTGTGTGTATGCTTTATTTATCCGAGTGACCAAAATTCAGGAAAGCTGTGCACACAACTTTCATTCATAGATTACAGATGTCTGTGGAATTTGAACAATCACCCGCTCAGCTTAGTTCTTTACAATGTGTCTTCTGAACTAATTTATGACTGAATGAGAGTCTTCTGATCCTTATTTCCATGTGTCCTCATAATTATATCTATAATATTCATCACCAGGTCATGCAGGTATTTGTAATAGTGTTTCCAACCCTTGTAATGTTCCACTACCACATTTTTCTACACACATATTGTAGAACAAGGTCACAGATTGGAAAAGATTACATAACAAATGGCAGACTCCCAACCATGTCTTACAAAACTCTGCTGTGAGTCAACAAGACAATGATGATTTTTGTTCTGTAGCTGGATAAGCACAGAAAACAAAAAACGTAATAGAAGAGATATTTAACCCTGCACTACACAGATCTGGGCTGTGTAGTGGTAACTACTTAATTCTCTGTTCCTTGTGTAAATCCAGTCTAATCATGCAGTACAAGACGTCCCTGACATGTGCAAAGCAGACTACTGGCTGCCTGCCCAAACAGAAAAGGTCAGAGGTCAGAGGCACTGTTCTCTAAACCACTGAGAGAGGGGACTTTTGACCCAGCAGTACCTCTTGTGACCAACAGGAGGACTGCTGGATAGCTCATTAAGTTTGTGTGTGTGTGTGTGTGTGTGTGTGTGTGTGTGTGTGTGTGTGTGTGTGTGTGTGTGTGTGTGTGTGTGTGTGTGTGAGTGCGCAATGTAGCTGTCCTGACTTGCAAAATTCTCAGGGACAGCCTGCACTGGAGTCTTGTGAAGTCATGCAGTTGGTAACGACAGGCGAGAAGCTCAGATTCTCTACATGTGCACATCAGGTGCTGTTCTTAAATTACACACGATTTACTCAGTGCAGCCTCCGCATTGGTAAATTAAATATAACATAGCTCAGGAACTGATTATTTCCTGTTACATTCTATAGCCTGTAATCTTTTAGCTGGTGCACAAGGATGTGTATTGTTTTTCTCTGATATTCATGGCTTCGTCCTAATCCCCGCTCTCGTCAGAGATGCTGGCCTTTGGCTCTTTGGCTCCATGGCTCTTCCCAGCCACAGCTCCCCCTGACCGGGCCCCTGCCGTCCTGCTCTCTGCCTGGCCCCGACCTTTAGCTACATACCGGAACACATAGCAGCAAGGACAAAGGGCAAATGCACGCGACACATAAACACACTCATACAGTACATACTGACTCCCTGTTTCTTAGCACACACTAATGCAAAGGTGTCCTTTGTGCTATGGAAAATATGGAATCTAAGTCTGTGATGTGCAAAGAGAAGGGATGTAATAACTTCAAGTGATTATACACGCACACACACTCACAGCATGGTCACTGACACAGCCACCTTCAAAGTTCGCACAGTCACATGAGCTGGGTTACCCAGGGTGACCAGTTGACTATAATCTGTGATAGAACTGGGGGCCAGTAAATAAATGACCACGCACACGCACACACACACTCACACACGTATACAAACACTTGCTCTAGATCACAGTATTCAGAAATGGAAGAAGTAAAAAAAAAGCAGATATACCCTACTGAGATGTAACACAAAACATCATGTTTCAACTATACATTCAGTTTTAATCGTTATACTCTTGACAAATCAACCTAACAGCCTAAACAGATTACTTCAGTGATTTATTAATGCAGTTTCACAAAACTGGGAGACTTGCGAGAGACAATAATACTAATACTAATAATAATAAATTGTGTAGCACTTTTCTTAACAATGTTACAAAGGACTATACAAAAAAAGAGGAGGGAGCACAGAGGGACTAAAAACAATAAAATGGCTAAGATAAAATAAATAAATATAAAATCAAACAGTACTAATAAATAAATGCCAAGACATCCTGACGTTTAGCTTAAAAACACTGTAGTTCTTAATAATATATTTCCCTCTCCTGGCAAATGCCCACACATTTCAAATCCAGTGTCCAAGCCCAGACTGAGATTATGTCTTTGGATCAGTTTTTCAGACTTTACAAAGCTCCTCCACAGCCACAGAAAACATTACACAACTGTTTTCACAGGCTGAGTACCACTCTCTGTGTCTAGTGCACTGACTTTAATGTAAAATCAGTCGAGTGTCATTTTAATAAGTGCATATTTGTATATAAGAACTGCTGAGTAAATGTACTATACAATGAAAAAGCAGAAGTACTCAAATAATCTGTAGCATTACTCATCAGCAGGCCCTTTAACCTCTTTTATCTCTTGATTTTAAGGGCATGGTTATGGTTCAAGAGGTTAATTTAGAGAATGTACAATATGTCTTTGCTTGTCATTTCCAGGTTGCTGTAAGTTGTCAGTGGTGTCAGTAGTAAATGACAGTATAGTTTTGATGAGACACTGACAAAGACAAGGCAAATCCTCCTATGCCCATGCTGTGAACTAATAGAGCTAATTGACCTGATAGACCCAACAGCCCATTGCAGATCTGTACAGTCCTAATCCTACTGTTTACTTTCAACAAGAGCTCATGCGACTATTGGGACATCTAATGAGACATCCAGATCTTTGTCTCTACCTCCTGCATGACAAACAAAATGCAAAATGTGACTGTATGCAAAGATTAATCACAGGACATTCTCATGAGATAATTTGTGCCAATACAAAACAAACAAGATAATCTATAGGTCAAAACATTAAAAAGTCCTACTCACACTGCACTGTCTGAAGTGACTCTGACTATAATTTAAACTAAATTCTAAGTCAAGACTTTAAGCACCGTTGCCATGGCAGCATGTTGACAAGCTCTGATTTTCATTTAGTAGCATGAAAAAGCAGAAACGTTAAAGGCAATGAAACTTTTCAATCATTTCACATTTGGCACAAAACATAGCTTTTGATGCCCCAATATAAACCTCCAGACCATCAATTTTGTACCAAAAAACTGTGAAGAAGTTAATTTCACAAGACCTCTGTCCCAGACTGATGTGTCACACTTTAACTATGTTCCTGTACTAATTATGAAACAGAAAAGAAAAGAGTTTACCCTTGAATAAACAGTCAATATGGTATCCACCCAAACAGCAGGTGTGTCACAGGTATGGCACATTTGAAATCAGCAAATTAAAATAGTTTCATTATGTGTGTTGCAGTGGTTCAACCTACTGCAGAAGTATTAATGTTCTGTTGTTAGCCAGCTTGATTACCATAACGGAATTGCTTTGGCTTTTGGTTTTATTGTCTCTTACAGCATTGTCTATCCTTTTCTGTTTTTTTTGTGCTGTACTAGATGCCATGAAGTCATCCTATTAATACAAAATCCTGATTGTGCTATCGTCATTACTCATCGTTTAAAGTAGTTCTGCGCTGTGATCAAGCTATGTGATGGTGCCGTATTGACCTTTTCTGCAGGGCAAGTGGGGAAATGAGAGGTGGAAGTGGGATATTGAATGTGATTGAAGTGCAGCCAGCAGAGAGCAACAGGATCGTCCTAAGTATTTCCCCCAACAAGCTGGACTAATCTGTTGGTTGGACCAGGTCAAGGGATTAAATGGGTGATGTTCAGCGGCCATCCTGTCTGACCTCAATACACTTAACCTGGCCCAGGCCTTAAGACAAATCGTCTACCTGTTGAGATCCACACAGATAAAGCTACAAAAAGATGCAGAAACTGCAATAGAATATATAAACTGTTAAGGGTGCAGTAAGAGATGCCTTTTTATTTATAATTTGTGGAATGTTTTTATATTGTTCAATGTTGTTTTTATTTATGATATGGAATATTGTAGAGTGTTAATTTCATAGATAAATATCTAATTCTAAATTTTTATAGATATACCAAACCCAGTTTCACTCCCTGTGACAACTCCCCAAAAGACAAGTAAGTCATAGTAGTAAGTAATAAATAGTTAGGTTTTAGGCTAATTTTAATCTCTAAGCCTTTGTTGTACTTAGAGAGATAGCAAATGTGGGATTCAGATTATAAAAATGATCAAATTAGAGATTATTAGCTTGTACTTTCTGAAATATGCAAGAACAGGAGATCAGTGGCATGCTGTCAGGACAAGCAAGGCAGGCAGTGCCAGACCAGTTAAAGCTAAAAATAGATATCAATTAGAACAATACCAAAGAGGAAGTGATAGCTCTCCTGACATCTCAGAACATAAAGGATGTGATATTGCCTGTTTTCATTCATCTTGTAGTTTAATGCCTTCTAGTGGCTATTGTCTCTGTAAGATAGGTAGATTACCAGCTGCTCGCAGTCTACCAGCTACCAGTTTATTTCTGTCATGTTAGTGGACGTGTCAAAGGCTCATGCCGGTCAAGCAGCATTTGGATGTTTGCACATTCGCATTGTGGCTAATCGTGGGATCTTTGATGAGTGACTGGCTATAGCTAGCTACAGATGAGTGCTTGTCAAGCTGCTGTTGACTCAGCTTCAAATGTTCTGAGAGCAGCAATGACACCGCACACATTGTTACACACGTGCTAAGATGTTGTTGCTGTTCTTTGGCTGACTATAAAAGTCATGCTGCTCCAGTAAACCACCTTGAGGTGGACTATGTATCTTCTTTTTCCTTATTCTCTTCCTTATTTTTGGTCATATGTTGGATGTTCTTATCAAAATTTAGCCATTTCCAAAAAGTACAAAAAAAGACATTTTTACATAGTCATCTGCTTTAACCAAAGACTACAGTCTTCTTGGTAAATGAATGTACATGTTCTAAAAAAAAAAAAAAAACAGCCTTCTTGAGTGGTATTATAGACATTTAATGTGTTCCAGCATACAAATATGGTGCATGTTTATTGTACAGTCATTTGGCGACAACAAAAGAACATTTTATTAGTTTTTACTAGTTTGAGTGATTTACAATGTTACCCATGGCATGCCCTGACTTGTACACCCTAACAGGGGCATAAATAGAACGTTTTTTTATACAGATTGTGATTGACACACTAAATCATTGTGTCATCAATTAGCAGCTGGGGTGTATTATTTACCAATCAGAGATGTAATCTGTTGATATTCGTGCTATCCATTCCCATTTTTACGATTGGATCAAACTCGAACATGTTCAGATGGATTTGAGAAGCTGCCATTTCCTATCGAAAATTATGTTATGTTACTCACTAGTTTCACAGTTTGCTTTCAGAACACATGGGTAAGAGGAGGAGGTGGTGCTTCCAAGTAGTGGGTGGTGCTTTGCCTCAGCATACTTCCTGAAGTTGGCCAATCAGAAGAAAGTGGGTTTTGAGGGAGGGGAGCCTTAAAGAGCCCAAAGCTGAATATTACCTGTTTCACTCAGAGGTTCAACTGAGAGATTACATAACAGGCAGTATGAGATAGTGATTTTTTTTTTTGAACTGTGAATCATGCAAAGCTTCTCTAGTGGAGTCCCAGAATAAAAAATATACAGCTGGAAATGAGCATAATAGGCCCCCTTTAAAAGGAGACTAGGCTGTATTGCTTTGGAGCTCTGGAGCTACA
This sequence comes from Toxotes jaculatrix, assembly GCF_017976425.1. Taxonomy (NCBI): domain Eukaryota; kingdom Metazoa; phylum Chordata; class Actinopteri; family Toxotidae; genus Toxotes; species Toxotes jaculatrix. The sequence goes on from NC_054402.1 coordinate 13,543,194, forward strand.
CCAAGTTATGTGAATAATGCATCGATCCCAGCCTTACAGTATAACAGTCCTCTGATACACTCTGCATGACTGAACACAAACCCAGTGAACTTGGAAGTCTCTGTGAACACTCCTGGGAGAGATTATCCACTCAGAAACCCTATTTCAAACGCAATGTCATTTCCTGACCAAGGAAGACCACTGAACTCGTCAGACATTTGACTGGAGAACCTGATGGCGAACACGCCCTTGTGGGAGACTGCAGTGTCTGATGGGCTTTAATGTGGACCATGTGCTCTCAGAGGGCAGGACAGGGCTGTGCTGGTCCTGGTCTTCACGAGCAACTATTGACAATTTCCTCAAGTATGCGTGAGATGCACACAGAGAGGGACACTCCCAGATACACACACACAACACACACTTTTTCCATCCCAGTGAGGTTGTCGCATGCAGCTAGAATCAAAGGTCAGCCTGTTCTCACATGGGTGCTGCATGTGGTGAGCAGAATATCTACCTACCTATCTATCTATCTATCTATCTATCTATCTATCTATCTATCTATCTATCTATCCATCCATCCATCCATCCATCCATCCATCCATCCATCCATCCATCCATCTATCTATCTATGTTTAATGTGAGAAAAGAAAAGAAAAGAAAATATGTTCTTGGTTGTTGAACCTTACTGACTAAAACACTAGAAAACTGCCTTTGGTTATGGGCATGAATCCAAAGGATGACACTAGAGAATCGGTTCAGCTTCCACTTTTTCACTTGAGTAAAATTAGAGGAAGCTTAGAGGTGGCCTACATTCAGCAGGATGCTTTCAGTAGGAAGAAAAAAAAAGTTAGAAAATTTGAATATACTGCATGTTTTGTATGTTAGAAATTGAGCATAATTTATTTCGCATTTCCTCTAAAATAAATGGTTGCCTTGTACCCCATAGTCTTGTTTTAAGTACTAGTAGAAAACTGTTTTACTTTTCAGATTTATGAATTAATGTCAAGCTGTCTTATAGTATGTAACCTCATCGATTATGATCAGATCCAAGACAGAACAAGTCAACTCCGCTGCATATTCACATAGAGCAAATTAAAGTCTTCATGGCATACAGAAACAATGGCCTGGAGTTTGTATATTTTGTCTTTTTATTAGCTTGCTCCAGAGGTGGGACCAAGTCATTGTTTTGCAAGTCCCAAGTAAGTCTCAAGTCTTGGCCCTCAAGTCCCGAGTCAAGTCCCAAGTCAAGACAGGCAAGTCCCGAGTCAAGTCCAAAGTCAAGATTGACAAGTCTCAAGTCAAGTCCAAAGTCCTACACTTTGAGTTTCAAGTCCTTTCGAGTCCTACATATTCTTAATATAGCGCACATTTAAAGTGACCTTGATTTTATTAGGTTTGCCTCTTTGTAGGTGGCTAAAATATGCGTTGCTGCTAACCGCCATCTACTGTGTGATACCTTGACTAATGTTATGTATAAGTACCTCAACCATAGCCCTGTTAAAAAAATACTTAACAAAGGTATGAATAAGGGAGTGAACTCGCAGTAGACGCAACAAATTACCGTGTTTGCAATGATTTGAGCTACACAGCAAAGAAAAATTAGCTACTTAGCCAATAAATGTAAGCTTTCATTCAGAACTTACCTTTCTTTGTGCAACTTCAGATGTCGAACGAAGTTCGAAGTTGTTGCGTCTCCATCTGTAATCTTCGAGCCACATGTTTTGCATACTGCAATTCGTTTTTTATTGACCACCTCGTAGTTTTTATACCCGAACGAAACTATCTTTGGTATCATTTTTTCCAGCTAGCGTGCTGTTTGACAGTCCGTCTTCATTGGTTGTCCTGCAATTTGATTGGATGGATGCTGTCGGATCAAAACAACGTTGATCTAATTTGATTGGATGTTGTGCCGACAGCACATACACACACAGACGCACACATACAAAGAAAGATACAGAGCGTTCCTTAATAACATCCTTTTTAATCTTTGGGTTTTTGAGGAAAGTAGCAAGTCTTGTCGAGTCAAAAGGCTCAAGTCCAAGTGAAGTCACAAGTCATTGATGTTAAAGTCCAAGTCGAGTTGCAAGTCTCTTTACATTTTGTCAAGTCGAGTCTAAAGTCATCAAATTCATGACTCAAGTCATGTGACTCGAGTCCACACCTCTGGCTTGCTCACTCATGAAAAAAATGCTGAATTCTTTTCCTTCATATATGTTATTCCAGCAATCTTCCCTTCAGTTATTTAACATTGATAGGTTATACGTATCAAAGGAATTGTTTGACATTTTAGGAAATATCCTTATTCACTTTTTTTTGCTGAGAATCAGATGTGAAGACTGATTCCACGCTCATGTCTTTACAATAAATATAAAGCTAAAGCATGGAGACATTTAGCTTAGCGTAAAGACTGGAAATGAGGGGAGACAGCTAGCCTGGCTCTGAAAACCAAAGTGTAAAAAAGCTAAGTTTATAGGGGGCTGTGTGTCAGACTATGGCTGGGCACAGTGACTTCCTGGAGTCATAATGGTGATTGTTGCCAAGCAACCAGCAAAGACTCCATGGTAATATTGATCTTCTTATCTAACTCTCAGCAAGAAAACAAATAAGTGTGTTTGCCAAAATGTCGAACTATTTCTTTAATCTCATAATGTGATTTCACCTACTAGTGCTAAACATATACCCAAGCTACATTAATCTGCCTACTACTGTGATGTGAGGGTGAGTGGAAAAGTATAGCAGAACACTGTATCTGTTTATAAGTGATTGTGCCCACAGTATGCACATGTGTATTACCATCTGAACTGTAGCTAAAAAAGAGCCAATGTTTGCTGTCCCTCTCTAAGTGCTAATAAGCAACAGTAGCTTAGAAATCCTAGACAGCCCCACGTTCACCAGTCTCCCTCTGCATCTCTCTCTTACAAGGGATTAAGTTGTCAGGTTACATTGAACTCTGAGAGCCCTCCACCCAGACAAAACCGTCTTAAGGTGCAGGCCTTCCAGTTATTTATAACTCTGTTGGGTAAGCCTCCAACTCTCCACGGCTCACTTCAGCGCATAGACATGTATGGGCCTCTGTGTTCGGCTTTATTATCCAGGGGAACACATCACAGTGGCTGTCTTTGTGTGTGTTTTCATCTACGCAGTACTGAAGAGTTGTGTGATACTGTATAACTTGTTTCATTCTGTGTCTGTGCGTGTGTGTGTGTGTGCGCACGCGCTTCTGCCCATCACAGCCAGTTAACAAGATATGTCTGGCCACTACTGCTCAGACTTTCCGAAGAATTACATAATAGACCTTCACTGAAGAGCACCAGACTGACAAGAGCACCTTTCCTGACATCACTGCGCGCACACACACGGTGAATTAGGAGTGCAGGGTGCAGGCAGCAGATTGCAGACACACAATACCAGCCCTCTTTCCTTTTGTTACACTATCCTGCGTCCCACTCTCACTTCCTTTCTCACTTTCTCCCTCTTTCGCCTCACAGCCCACCTATCTGGAACTACTGTCTATTTTGGGAGCCCAGTGCTGGCCAAGTATCGGCTGCAATGTGTAGAACACATAACGGGTAGAGGCCCCTTTGGGACAGCATGCGTTCTGGCTAAAGCACCGTGATGAGTGGGTGTAGGCTACTTTGTATAATCTCTCAATCTCTGGCTGCACATTGGTTTCAAATCTGAATTTAAACCTTTTTCATGACACATCAAATGACATTTTATCTCAGATTCAGCATTAGATATGAGATTAGGTATGAAAGGTTAAAAGTCAGAGTTTTGGTGCAAATCCAACCTCTGCTCAACTTATCCTTCTTTTCTGATTCCTGCTTGATTGGATTTTGCACCTGTGTGTTTACACCTTCAAAATATTCATCAAAAATCTGACAGTTATTAGTTAGATTAGTTTGGCTTAGCTTTACATGAATGCTGAACGGTTTTTGCAGAGATAGGTGTCAGTGATATGATCCTCATCCACATAGTATTTATGGTTATCTTCATTTTGCAGTGAAATATGGCAAAAACCCTCAAAGACAGTTATTGAGTGTCTCAATAAATAACTTTATGCATTGTCGACTCATCAAAGCAGGACAGCCCCTCATGAAACTGCTGCATGAGACAAAACAGAAGTTCACCCTGATAAAACAAGACTGTACAGCCCTGAAAAAAGACAGCATGAGAAAAACCAGACCTCACCACATTTCAGCCACTGACATTTCTACAATGACGTTTCAATTCTCATTAACAAGCTGCTGACATTTTTGTGCGTCTTGCAGATTTTACTATATCAAGCAAGTGAATGAAAAATTAGTTTATTTAAGATAGAGAAATAAATTTTCACTTTTTAAAACTTAATATTTTCCTCCACAGAGAAACCCCTCTGGAGTCTGTCTATTTCTAGTCAAAAATTAATGCTTCAACAGTCTGCAAAAACCTTACAGTTACATCTCTTTTATCACTTACTCATCTTGCTCGCCAGGTATGAGACAGTTTTTGTTTTTATTTCATGTGATTCACAGCAAAAACTTTTTTCTTTTTAGTTTTCAAATCAAAGACTACAGCTGTCGTCTAGACAGTGCATTTGTTATATTTAGCTGTGTGGGCTGTGTAATGGTCCCTGAAATTGTAGTTTTTCAAGAATGAGCCAACAGCTCCAAACACCATAGTTTACCTCTGCATCAGCTGGAAAGAAAATGAATTTCTCACTTCAGCTAACCATTGCTCTGCCACTGATATTTTTTTTTCTTGGTCCGACCTGGCACAGGCTCCAGTGTGAAGCGCTGAAACCAAAGTCCCTTCATCTTTAATAAAACTTGCCTCAGCGGCTTGAGTGTGATAGGACATGGATTTTATTGGAGCATTGTGTTTTCATGGGGTGACAATGCACCTGGGACCTCATTAAAATACACTTGGAGGGAGCCCATTCTTCTACTTCAGCCTACACCTAATTAAAAAAAAATGACACTTTGCATTCATATATGAATTGCCAGTGCCTGATAAATTTGAACACATGTGGGTAAGCTTCACTTCCCCCCAGATTTTAAAAGTCCTACAGGAGATGCCACAGGTAAATCAAGGCTTTTTATTACTCATAGCAGACCACATTATGGGCAAAATACAGTACAGCTGACTCACCATACCTGTCACCATCAAAAGTCAATTGACAAGCTGGCAGAAAGCCACATTCCACTTGTAATAGCTGCTCACATACATTTGATTTTGTAAGTCACAGTGAAAAAAAAATGAAATAAGAAAATCCTCTTTGAGTTTATAGTATCACAGTAGGTCTTTGTAAAGACCAGATGATGATGATGATGATGGAAACTCCCCAGAAATCCAGAAACTCTCGTCCTATCCTCGACAAATAAATATTTTAAAATAGTGTCAATAAACCAAAACCAAATAGCAAATTCATTAATTGGTTAATCGGTTCACGCAAAATGTTATTTACTAATACAACAAATTCTCAATATTCAAAATATATGTTAAGTAAAATTTAAGGTTAAACATGGGATAAAACACATCCCCGATCAATCCATTTAACTGGTTACCATGCTTCATTTGTAACAGACTAAACATTTCTAAATGTTGTGTTGACTGGTGCATTAGTGTGATGTGTGTGTGATCTCCTGATTCAGTCCCTGTGTGCTGTAGGCCACAAGATGCACTTTTCCCTCTGGGGCTAAAGGTCATGGAGGATTGTGGGAGCACGCTGCGCCACAGGCTGCGGTTGCGTCACCAACAGTATTGAGTCAGGTGCACTCCCAAGGATCTCACTGCCAGCTGCCGTCGAGGCAGGGATAATCTGCCTAAGCAGCTTTCACATGATTTCACCCACAGGGAAGAATTTAGGAGAGGTTTGTAAACCTCTTCGGCCCTGGCCTTGGAGCTTCTTCCTGCTTTGACTTAAGAGGCGAACAAGGGCTGTACCACAGACACTACACCAGAGAATACCTCAGTCTAGAAAAAAACCCTCTGCTCATTTGCAATTTATTCGTTCCTGCGCGCGTGCACACACACACACACACACACACACACACACACACACACACACACACACACACACACACACACACACACACACACACACACACACACACACACACACACACACTCATTTAAAAATCTAGGATATGTGCATCCTGTCCATTAGCGCTTTATTCTCTGACTTTCAAAGTATCCCTCAAACACATCACCTATCACTCCATTAGCCATTACACTGATAGCTCTAAGACGAATAAGTGATAAGGAACATTAGATCGGATCTTGTATAGCTGTCCTGAGAGAGAACCTCCACATCAGACAGAGAACAGAGTGAGACTTATCTACTTGAAAAGACAGCAGGAAGTTTCTCTGACCTTCTTTATGAGGGTCAAAGGAACTTTAACAGATGAAGTTAATCTACTAACAGGCAGGGTTCAAAGTCAGTGGCATGTTGTCTATACATGCTGCGCAAAGGTGCGATCGGTGTTACATATTCCAAAGGGCACTGACAACCCTGTCCTTTGAGAAAAAAATCCAATTTTTATTGACTTGGAATTCACCTTTAACAAGTCAGGTAAAAAAAAAAAAAAAACACACACAAACAAAAAAGGAATCTTTAAAACTGAAATCAAGAAGAGATTAGAGTTAATCATAAAACCACAGCTCTTCAGTCATCTACTTATTGAAATTGTTGTAATTTTGTCTTTATGTATGTAAAAAATTATGGAATCTACTTTTTTCTCTCTCTCCCTTTTTGCATGTCTTATCTCTCACTGACTTCAAGCAGCCCTTCAATAGTTAAGACAGATTACAGCCTGCTGAGCTGTTTGTCCACCAACTAACCCCCAGCAGATGCCTGCCTGATGTTGCAACAGTGGAAAATTTGCTATTAGTGAAAACTCTTGGTTAAACAACAGCAATCTTTGATTCAAGGACAACAGACCTGTTATCCACAGCAGACATTTTGTCATAGCATGAAAAGCAGAGGTGATCTAGCTTACTGTGGCAGCTAAATGAGTCATTGTTCATATTATTAGTGCTTTTCGATACTTAAGTCAAAGTGCACACTGTCAAGATGTGCTGTCAAATCGAATTGAGAACATAGAGTTGGTAAGATATCTGTGCAGGTTTAGACAGGAACGAATCTTAGCCAAAAAACAACAGCAAAAACATCAGGATAATTTTAGTCCATGTTAAGTGAAGCACGACCGCACTACAATACCACATTGTGGTACAGCACTAGTCACAATCTCATGCTCAGATACAGTAAATTGCTTGAGTAAGGGTTTGCTATTACTGCTCGGAGACAGACTCACACCTTAAGAAGATTATTGTTTATGTTCCCCCCGACAGTATAATGTATGTCTCCAACAGGAAGTGTGTTAACTAAGTCCATAAGCCTGGAGCGCTAATGTGCTGTGGCTTAACATGTGAGTCTCAACCTCCAGTTTACTTTTTACAGTAATGTCATTGTTAATATTGATTTAATCTTAGTGATAGTGTTGTAAAAAGATCTCTTATGAAATTGTTGAAGAGAAAGATCCAGGACCCTGATGTTTTTAATGAATGTTAATAGATTTCAATCCTGTAGCTAATCTATTGTGAGGAGTCACAAAAGCTTAAAATGTAGAAACACAAAACACACAATTTTTGTACTAATGACACATTTCTTATCATCAGTGTAGCAGAGTATAAATTATACAGACTTAATTCCAATTTGAAGCGCTTGACACGTAATAATAAGGTCTTTGATGTAAATAATAAATATATTATGATTGATGTTGTGTAGGTTGACTCAGCCCCCCTTTGATGATGCTCGTCTCTATTTGCAGCAGCTGCCTGTTCGTCTCTTTCTGCGATGCTGCTCTGCTTTCTTACCTTGCACAGCTGGCACAGCAGCTGGCAGAGGCACAGGTACGGGCCACCCAGGTCCAGTGGCACCGGTGTGGCACATCTGTGTGGGGAAAAAAAAGGGAGGAAGAGAGGATTGGATGCACACACTCGTACATTCAAACACATAAGAGCAGAAAGCACAATGGCCACATCCTGTTGAGTCAGATGGACTCAAATTACTGCAGGTGCTTCTCCTCCAAGCCTCATGCATCCCTCTGTCCACAATCTCTTAATGCACTCACAGGCCGATTCCCTGAGAGTGGATCAGGCAGGGGAGTCACTGACCTGAAACAAATCTACAGAGCACACAAGGTAAAGGCGTGACCCTTATATGCAGTGTTATGGCGCATTAATGCTTGGTTCTGGCAGTACTACTTGAAGAGGATGTACAGGAGAAAGAGTGGAATAATCCCATGTTGGTGCTTCTTGTGTATGTGTGTGTGTATTTGCGTGTATTTGTGCGTCTGTCACTTGAGCAAGGGAGGATTGTGGGGTGGAGGGAGTTGAGGAAAAGGTCTGCCAAGCATAAGGACATGGAGGTAAAGAGCAGCAGACAAGAAGATAAGGAGATTGGGGCACAGACAGAGAGGCAGGAGCCAGACCACATTAAAGGTAGTTGATAAAGAAGATGATGTACTTCAGACCGGCTGAGGAGGGAGTCTGCCCAGTTCTTGGTTCCATCTGTGGTGTTAAGTAAGAGCTCGAGGAGTGAGAGAAGGCAGCCAAGAGCATGTGTGCAAAGGGAAAGTAAGCCGGGGCATCTGGTTTTGTTAAGGCCCCAGAACATTCCTTCCCTCTGTTCGACTCTGGCTGGCAGCTTTTAAAGGGACACGTTCGCACTCATATCCTGCTCTGGGCATTGCCCTCTCTCTTGAAGTTTGACTTATGAGTACTGAAGGTCACAGACAAGATGTCTGTCAGTCGGTTCCTATGCGTGCTCTTCCGCATGACACTCAGAGGAGAAAAGTTACGACTTTCATGACACAGTAGAGTAAAAGCAGAAGCATGTTGATGACAGCAGACCTCAGATGTCTATCTGTTTATTTATTTCTTATTTGAGTGTTATTAGTTTGAGGTTTTCTCACCACTCATAAGCACAGAAATACAGATCTCATAAAAGAGCATGACTACTATGCACTGTCACCACTAGCACTTAGGAGTTTCCGAAAAATGTATTAACACCAAGTGGAGCCACTTTGGTGCTTTGACATTCGAACGATTCTCAGGCTTCAAGTTTATTAGCTTGGGCTGTGATTACTGATCTGCTGAGCTCCCAGAGTTAGCGGACAGTTGTTAAAATCCTTCTGAGGTTTGTGTTTCAACACTGAAAGGATTATCTTCAAGTGAAATTTCACTGGAAAAGAAATCCATTTCTGAAGTTTGTTTTCCTTCAGCTCTATTTCAAACCTGAAATGAGAAAAGAAGAGACTTCAATATGACTGCTGGTGCTTCACAAAAATGTGGTTTGGGGATGATGCAAACCAAGTGAAACTTACAATTGTGCCAACACTGTACAACATTATAATTACATGGCATTAAAAACAAACACTAAACTGCACAGCTATCATAAAAACTTACCCTAACTAACCCTAAATGACAGAGATGAGGTCCATGATGCAATACTATTGTTACATGATACAGCAGGTGTCATGGTATGAATGTGAACACATGGACATGCCGTATAAGTAACAGGGTTTTCAAGCGGTGAGGAACTGTGCCTAATTATTTTACATGATGGTCAGAGTCTGGATTTGATTCTGTCATTATCCTCGTGTCACTCCTGGTGATTGGACAGATCTTCAGTGCAGGAAAGAGCCGACCACAACAGTTCTTCAGCTGGCAGCTTTAGTTGGTACATGAGGACATAAAGCTTGCCAGTGAAGAACTGCTGTAGGTCAGCCAATGAGCACCTTATACCCAAAATGGACTTATACATACAGTGCTACCAGAAAAAAAAAAAGGCCCTAACGACGTAGAGAGTAGTTTCTCCTGAAAAGGCCTTTTCGAAGCTTTGGTTTCACTCTGCTGCTCGCTGCCATCTTTATCAGAGGCTGATAGGATGAGACATCTGTCAATCAAGCAAACACACCCTTAAACATTCCTCATATCTCCTTAATGAAACACTACTTCTCAAAATCACCACCAAGGCAGAAACTGGCCACTTAAATAAGTTGTTGAGGCCATGTTGTTTTTTTCTGAGAAAAAAAAAAGTATAACTTTGTATTTACAGATAAAAGTTGGGACCTTTTCATTAGGATTCTGCGCAGTTGGAGATTTCTTGGATCCAACTAGAAACTCTTACTTGTGCTCCATCTTAAGGCGCTTCCACATTGCCTTCAGCTTTTGGCTATGGTGGTTGCTGCTTGGCACTCAAACACACACACACACACACACACACACATACACTCCTTTCTGTGCTAACTTTAAGGGAAACTTGTTGTGGGAGAGAGGTGAGGAGGTAGAGAGAAAGATACCAGAGAGGAAAACTTTATAACATTCTTTTGTCCTTATTTGTGAATACTGCGGTTTACAGAGTGTTTAAATGTGCATGCACGCATAAACAAACAAGCTGCGTGTGCGTACCGGCATGAAGCTAGCCTGCCTCAGACATGCCAGCCTACTGTTTTAGCATTCTCTCTGCTTTAGCTCTAATTGAATACAGAAGTCTTTGCTAGCTAGATAGCTTGGCCTCTGGTTACAGCCTGGAACTCCTGATAGAAAACAGCTCTTGTCCTGTGGGGCGGTTCGGTTTACAGCAGCCATACAAGGCTGAATGAAGGAATTTTCCTCGCAGTTTAGACACTTCCACTCCCTTGGGTGTGTGACTGCTTCACCAACATGTCAAGTATTTTGTTATTTCACCTTGAGAAAACCCCACAAATTTCCATCCCAATGAATGTCAGTTTAAGAAATGCTGGTAGAAGGATGAGGCCCTTAAGAGTAACGACACAGGGCCAATTTCGTCCATCATCTTCTTTGCTTTGAAATAGTTTTGAAAGTTTAACTGTGGACTAATCAAGTGTTAGAGATTAAAAGTGACAAGAAAACCCTTTATGTGATGTACCACTTGAACATCCCCTTTCAGGCGGCCACTGTGTAACACTTACGAGTAGCCCAGGATTTGTCTTGCCTGGATTCCATTCAGCTGGACTGACTTCAACTATTGCAGTCAGTCTGAAAAGCCTTTCCCTAGCAGCATTTTCTTTCACAGTTCAAGGACAGGACTTTGGGCAAACTAGCTCTCAGCAGCACAGCGAACTCAGCAACCCCTAGAAACTCAACGAACCCCACGCTGCTCTGAGCAACAGTGGAAAGCTCTGGACTGGAGGCACACACACACACACACACACACACACACACACACACACACACACACACACTCAGTGTGACCGAATGGTCCTCTTCCACTGAGACTAGTTTGAGAAAGAATTGTGAATGGGTTGTGGGGCCTTGATCTTGTACTGAATCCAGAGGGATCTATTGTGGGTGTGTAATATTGGAGATGAGATCCAGGGCAAAGGCTTTGCTTTTGTTTTCATTGAGCAAATTTGTAAAGAGGCACCTGATAGCTGCACTGGCCTTTGTTAACAGTGAGAAGATTAGTTTTTTCTGGTGTCCGACAGATTGTATTTAAACTGGCAACAAGATTATAGTTTTACACAAGGACAAGAGAGGTAAACAGATGAGAGGAATAAGAACAGAGAGAAAAGGAGAGCGAAAAGAGTAGCAAACAAGGTCAGGGATCAGCACTGCGACAAGAAAGCAAGGTAGTGACCATGTAATAACCCTAGTATGAGACAGGTTGAAACAACAAGCCTCCCTCTGGCAGTACACCAGAATCTGGTAACTTGTCAGTTCAGCTCGAAACACACTGTGCAATGAAAGAAGCATGTAATATTTCGGATCAAATTGCTTGCTAACCCCAGCTAGCAGAAATATCTGCTGTACACTGAAGAATCTGAGTAAAGTTGTACCCTTTGCTAGAAATGTAACACTCCACAGTGAGCAGGAAAAAAAATAGTTACGACACTGCTTTCATTAATGTTTCCCTGATGTGTTAATTTTATAACAATCATTTTAGCCTGATTCAATCTGCAATCATTTTTACACAGCACATTACTGTATATCCTGCTGTTGCGGCTGCAGCTTCCTCTGCAGCATCAATTCAAACATCAAATGCATATGGATTAAAAAACTGAGTGAGAAAATTTTATGTTAAATCTTGCTTTCTATACTGTCTGGACATGCAAGGCTGAAGGGGAAACTGAAAGCAACAAGAATGAGCAACAAAAGATGCAAAAGAAAAAAGGACTATATGAAATTAATTTACATCTCATTATACACAAATTACTTGCATTGGTTGGTTTTTCACAAAGCATAAAAAATGAAGTTTTGCCTCTGGCAAACTAAAAAAGCATGTTGTGACACAGAGCTTCAGTTTTTTCTGCTGTAAATGTAATTTTCAACCCCTATTATTCCTTAGCTATGTTCTTTCTCTGCTCACGATATGTTAAGCATGCACACAACACGCACACCACGGCCATCCCAGAGTGGAGAACACAGTGTACCAGAGGAGTGATTTATTACACAGAGCTGACGATTCCCAGGACAATTACAGCCAGCCTAAGCAACAGGCTGAAAATGGCTCCTTGGAGTATGCATGCACAAACACGGAAACACACAAGAAGCAGACACTGCATGTGTGTATGAGTGATTCAAGCACTGTTGGCAGTGCACAACTGATAGCTTAAGTCATGGAGAACGAGGCCCACTGTCCCCAAATTGAGACTTTACTCTCAGGTTAACATGCACACAGAGAAACATCCCACATTCATTCGCATTAGGAACTGCAGCTTAGGAGACAGATGGACTAAATATCTGTTAAGCTCCAAGAGCAAGGGCAGACTTCTGAAACACAAAGTTACAAAAAAAAAAAAAGGCCTAAAACTGTGATTAGAGGTGATGGGGATGAGGTGCTGATTAATGTGTGGTTAGGATGAGGGCAAACATTATAACTGAAGTGAGGTTTGACTGAAGCAACACTTTAACCAAAGTGTTCTGAAATGCAAAGTCACTGTGAGACTTTTAAAAATAAATGACAACGCTACGGACACTTTGCAAAAGAGCCAAAAGGACAACGTACCATACCCTCATACAGAAAATGATTTGACTTCACACAGAATGTGCTTAATGCAAGGCAATCTCAGTAAATGTGACTGACTGATATCTAACTGCTTGTTTGACAAAAAAAAAAAAAAAAAAAAAAAAAAAAAAAAAAAAAAAAACCACAGAGGATGGAGAATAGATTAAATCTATGAATGTTTGCCAATATCAACATATCCCAGAGGGCGTGCAGGGAATGACTTGGCCAACACAAAAGAATGGGAAGCCCCATGAATCATGCTAAGAATGCCATTTCTTATCCAAAATTGATTGAAAAAAAAATGCATCCAGTCTGTACTGTGACATTTGTACAGTTTCAGTGTCATTTGAAAAAGTGGTAATAGAAGCTAAATGTTTCTCTTGCAACATGAGACAGCAAAAAACTAACACGAGGATACAAGAAACCATCACACAAAGATTTAAGCCACACTGCATGCCGTATGTAAATGTCGACCTAATACTATAGTTGACTATACCATAGTTGTTTTCTGTACAGACAGGATTATCTTACATATGTACTTACTGTGTTATGAGGATTAGAAAAGCTTTGCAACAGATTCTGGCAAGTCTCTTATCTGTCCTCCAAAGGCATCAGCAATATCCATTTCACAAGCAGCATCATCCATCCCTCATCTTTTATGGTATCGCAGTAATCTAAAATATTTTCCTTTGAAAGCCGTGAGCTTGGCAGAACAGTAAATGTTAGCTTTGTTACAGCAGCCTCACAGAACTTTGCAGAGTAGTTAATAGTAATAGTTCAATACCAGCATAACAATTGAAACTGATCTTCATTATTTAAAATTATTTTAAAAATTAAATTAAATTAAAAAATTAAACATATAAAATCAGTTTGTTACATTCCATTCTGTCCTTCGGTGTCAGGTTCTCCCAACCATAATGTTCATGGGAGTTGGGATCCTAGTAGTACAACGACAAGTCCTAAAACATTTAGCTTGTTTCTTGGTCTGGCTAAAATTATAAATGCCAATGTAGGCTCAAGAAATAACACATGTGGTCACTGGCATTTATTTTTCTTGTATTTTATAATATCAGTGATATACCAATAATGCAGACTCTGTAACTAAATAACTAAAGAAAATGACTATTGCTCATTCAAGCCACCTTGACCTCAGCTTCCTTTACTTCTGCATGAAGAAACTACCATACATTTTAGTGGAAACCATGCAGTACTCAGTCAGCTATTTAATTTGTACTCAGATCCACAACACATTTTTGTAACTGTCCTGAGATTTTTAAAACATTTATAGCAACTTTAAATGTCTGAATTAGTGGGTAACTGGACATAACTGATTGGAATAATTATAAAAAATTCCATACATATGCGGTCCCCAGTGTGCATGTGACCATATGTGCACACAATGGCAGGCAGTGTACCATTGTCACCATTTTGACTGGTCTGCACTTGATCATCTGTGCACCCCCAGCCCCCATAAAGCTTCTCCCAAGGCCATGACAAATTGCTTTCAAGTCAAAAGTGGATCAATACATTTGCCAGTGCTTTCCTCCTACAGCCTTGAATGGGATTAGTGAGTAGAAAAAGGGAATGAATTTCAAGTGAGATATATAGAAACAGAAACACACATAAGCAAACATTGCTGAGGTGTAATTCTGGTGGAGAGGCATGCTAAGACTAGCAGTCTGTCAGAGTAGGTTCATCATTTGTACTGCGGGCTTCTCAAAATGTAGGGGGGGCAAGCTGAAAGTGAGTGGGACCGATCGTTCTGAGTGTGCGTGCGAGAGAGGTAATGTGTATGCATGAGGCATGTGAGCGAGTAAATGTATGCATGCATGTGGAAAAAAAAAAAAAAAAAGTCCACACCCTGTTTTATAGCAGTGCAACCAGCTTATTCTCTCACAACACACACACATGCACCATGTGAATTATGAAATGCCACTTGACACTGCTGACAGAAAATGAGGGAGTTCATGTGTGTGTGTGTGTGTGAGAGTGAGCATACATGCATGTATATGAGCGCTGTGCATCTATATTGTATATTGTAAATTTGTGCCCATGGCTGCTGTTTATCTGGATATGAATTAAAGATTCAAAATGAAACCAGGAACACGCATCATGTGACTGGGGCCCCTGTAAAAGGCTAATGTGTTCCTTATAAGAGGTTTTGTCTGGTACAGCTGTTCCCCTGGTAGGAAACATCCAGTAATGTCCCAAAATGCAGTAATAAGAAGTTTTCTTCTAATTTGGGGGCGGAAGCTGGAGGGCTGGGGGGTGAAGGACAGAGATGCAGAGAAAGACAGCAGTAAGGGTGGGGCCCATGGAACATGGCATAAACAAATGACTCAGCCACATGCGCACACACCATTGTATCTCAACAAGGCATTTTTGCTCAACAACAACAACCTGACAGCAATTATGCTATGGTCATTATCCACACACGTGAAATTCTGCAGCACCCTTTGATCCAGAGAGCATAGCTTGTTAATGCGCTGATTTCCTTCAAGTGCACAGTGTTATTTGCTTAAGGAAAAGGTGATGTGAACTGGCAGGAAGTCAGCAGGTGGGAAAGAGGAAAAGGAAATGGCCCTTCCAGTAAAGTTTTGCAGAGTGTCTCACAGGATTTTACAGCATCTGGGGCCAAGAATGCATGGGAACAGTATGGAGACTGTGTGTGTGTGTGTGTGTGTAGGAAGAGAGGGCGTTGGGATGGTATCTGCATCAGTGATGTCATAAAGTGAGGAGCTGACAACCTGGTCCCGGTGTTCCCACCACGCACAGAGACAATGACGCAGCATGACTCTGAATCTGCGTACGTGTGTGCGTGTGTGTCTAATGCAAGCTCCCCGCGAAGGAGACCAAGAGTCTATTTTCTACACACACACACACACACAAAGGAAGGATGAAATCGTTCTTTAGAGAATACAGTATAACTGAACAGCAGGGACAGAAAAGGGTCCTGAGACAGTGCGATACAGACACAGAGGGGTGGAAGTAGGGGTGTGAACACTGGGCAAAGGGGCCCAGCATAAAGAAAAGATTTGTGTGCTTCCTCTGGCTGTCGTCTCCCTTCCTACCACTGGGAAGAAGTGTGTCAAAGAGTGCATTGTTTCTTTCTATGTATCTGTTTGTGTCCATCCCTTGCTCTGGCTAAATGCCTCTGTAGTCCAAATGAATTCATCCTCCCTCTCTCTCTCTCTCATTCTGTATATATATCCTTTGTCACCCTCCCCCTCTGACTAGCAGTTTAGTTAGCGTGCTGAAAGACAGGAAATGCCTGTAGGGCAAATGAATGAGAAGTGGCAGCTGCCCATGCGTGGTACAAATCCAGAGAATCTCCTCAGTGTCATCCCTACACCCCAGCCATCCTCCCTCCAAAGAAGGGGAAAATGAGGGCTGAATAGATCACCTCTCCAATGATCAGTGTCGTTTTCTTTATGTATTTTCTTTAGTTACTTTCTAAAACGCAAACCACCTGTTAACTAAGAAGTCAAACCGCAGAAGAAAAAAAAAAAACTCTAGACATCCACTGTACACTAATTCCCCAGCAGTGAACAGTAGACGGACACTTTTAGTGAACAAAGTGTAGAGCTTAAAGAATCATTTTTATTGCAGAAAAATCCTGAAGTCTTTGCTTCAGGAAAGTTTATACTCTGCAGGAATCCATGGTTTCTGTTCTGCTACTACCCCTCACTGCTCTCTTTTTTGAGGTCCACTCCAAACTAAGGGAAACTTGACAGGGAGACGGGTTGAAGAGAAGTAATGGGAAAAAGCCAAACATTCACCTGGGTTTAAGGACTGCATGGAGTTAATATAAGTCCCTTCTACGTCTATCAATAAAATCTGTCTTTTGTTGATAGATTGATGGCTCTCTACTGGACAGTCCACATTAAAATTTCCTCAACCGATCATACAGAGCTAACTTAACCTTTAACCTTAGCCTTTCACATTGGTGTGGAAACAAAATACTTCATTTTGTCCAAATCCAGCTGTCTTTAGTCTGTCGTCTCCAGCTGCCGATCAGCACCCATAAATGGTTACCATGCTAATGTTGGTTGGCCCCCACGCAGCATACGGATTGTAATTTGGTTTATTGGTTCCTGGTTCCATGAGCTAAACTTCTCATGAAAATTATTAAGAAACATGCGTCCATCCCACTGACATAAGATGAAACACTGGTGACAGTTTGGTTGGTCAGCGAAAAAGCCATTCAACTATAGACTCATTACACTCCGCTGAACAGGGTGTGTATGTGTGTGTAGGGGGCATGTCCGGGGTATGTCAGAAAAAAAAAAAAGAAAAAGAAAGAGAAAGAGAGAATGTTTGTATAAGTGTGTGTATCTGTGTGTGAGTGTGTTTCCTGCTGTTCTGGCCCCAGCTGTACCCAGATGGCCTGAGAGCACAGAGTGCTAAGCTAACAGAGACGAGAAAGAGACATTCACCCTGAGTTAGTGAGCTGGAAGAACACTGTGGTCTGACACCCCACAAATAACAACACCACCTCTACACCAATTACGTTATGAACCAAATCTCTCAACACACATAGTAATACAGATCCACATTTCATCCACAGCCTACTCAATATCTGCTATTACACTGTGGAGATATTTACTGAATACATTAGATGACACATGAAGTTTTAAGCCTTTAATGAATCCTGTATTAATGGAGTAGGTTACCACATGACTAGACTGTAATTACAGATGCATTTACTCAGGGAAAAACCAACCAGCTCTAATCAAAATAATCTTTATTTTAAGTTATTTGCATCCTGACATTTTAAAGCATTTGATAAACACATTTTGTTCTTCAATTTTCAGTTCCCTGGCTGTCCGGTAAATTCTTTTTGGTTCTACATGTTAAGTCAAAAAGAATGGGTACAATTACCTAACACATTTCCTACTTTAATTGCAGCAGATGAGACACCTGGATTAATGAGGTGTGAGGCACAGAAGTGATCAAGTATTAAAAAAAAAAAGAAAAGAAAAAGAAGTCACTTACTTTTTTATTAACTCGCTAATCTATTAGTCTATGAATTGCCCCAAAAAAGAAAAAAGTTTACTAGTCGGAAAGACAGATGTGACATCCTCACATGCCTTGTTGTCAAATATATTCAATTTAAAATGACAGAAAAACAGAGAAGCTTGTCATTCGGAAGCTGAAGCCAGCAAATATTTGACTTTTTTGCTCAATTAAATAACTTAAAGAAAAAGCTGATTAACAGAATTTTTGCAGATTAATTTTCTGTCGATCTAATAATTGTTTCTGCTCTAGCAGCAGATAATTCTTCATCAGAATAATGCACATGGAAAGACATCATGGCAAGTATAACAACAGTACGATACAGTGATATTCAACTGTAGTTAGTTTGTATACTGATAACACCAGTTTTGTTCACACTAAAGAAGCCATTTTATACTCACCACAAATCTTTCTGTCTGCAGTATCCTGAAGAAGAAGAGTTGGTCAAGCAAACTTCAATGTAATAAATTGTATCAGTTTTTAGAGTATACATCTACCTGTCTTTTGTACCTGGTCTCCTTCTAGCTTGCCCATTGCCCCTTCTATGAACAAATCCATCTTCCCCACACTCATTTCTCATGCACTTTGTTAAGATGTTTTCTTCTGGCTTCCGAGATTTCATTTTCCTCCATCCCCCTTTAACCTTCCGTGATCTCTTTTGCCCTTCAATATAATCGCCCTTGCTCTACCTTCATTTTATCCCTCTCCCTCCTCCTTATCCTGCGCCGCTCTCTCTGTGTCTTTAGGTTGGTCAGTTCAGCAAGGCCAAGTTACATTCCTGGGATGCCTGCTACATATGGTCCACATTCCAGCCGGTCTGCCGAGAGGCCCACCGCTCCTCACCGCTGGCCCTGCAGAGACCAGCCCACAGCTACGTGTGCTTCAGCATTGCTTCAGCCTACAATAATCTTAACACAGCTTTAGTTTAGCACAGCCTGTGCCTGCATGAGGCTACACCTTATTAAGTCTCACCAATCAAAACTCAGACCCAACCTGAGCCTACAATGACATTTCATTTAGCCCTCTTTCTTTGCATTCAGGCTGCTGCAGTTTCTTTCTCTGTACATCTGTACCCTCGGGCTACTAGCTCTGTTGCTATCTATGCGTGTGTGTGTGTGTGTGTGTGTACAAATTTACAAGCCACAATAATCCCTGTTATTTAACTAGGTCACCTACAGAAATGTGTGAAAAACTAAACGTGGCAACTCTGTGTAGAAACTTATTAGAAACTAACAAAACATGGCAGGATTACCCTACTAAACCAGTGCAGTTTGCTCATTGCGTCTGTATTTAACAAATAACACAATTCATTGGACGTCAGTTTGGCATTTTAGTTGCGAGAGAGAATTTTTCCAGTGGACAGGCACACATAGCGCAACATGTGTTGTACATATGAGAATGGGCCTGGTCTGGTAAACCACACACAGCCCTGCTGAGGAGCGGTGACAATCTCTCTCCATATGAAGCAGTTACAATATAGTGTGGGACACAGTTGGAATACTGTTAGCGCTGCATCACCATTACTATATCTCAGACTTCGCCATGCAGCACGCACCCACTCATCCCTGTCCTGTGCATGTGTGCACATGCAAGCACAGACAGAGAGGACATCTGTCTCTCCATCAGACGATACCATACTCACACCTACGCACAGCATGACAACACCTGCCAAGGAGCTTTGGTTCTCTTAACCAGACGCAGACATACACCGTATCAACCCACTTACAAATTCTGTACTTGTTAACCTCTTACAACTGCATATGGTTGTTAGAGGCAGCATTTAAATATTCAACAAACAACTCTGTATTAATCCTAAAGAATGTAAAATCTTTGCCCAAGCTAGTCAAAGTTAGCCCTCTGAGGCTGTCTGGGTGTGGCCATAAAAATGTGCAACCTCACTGCAGCTACCGCATTTCCACCGCAGATCCTCCCCTCTCTGATTGGCCATCAATAACAGTCAATGTTCAGTTCTGCTCAGTCACACCAAGTCACTTGATGGGCCAGTCATTCGTAAGCTTAAGTTAGCAGAGGAAGAGTGACTCATCAAATGACACATTTTTATATTCTATGGTTCTGATCAATGTCAGTAACACTGACAGGGCAAAATGGTTGCGGATCCTTCTGTGGGCATTTTGGAAAGTTAAGTAAAAGGCCTGTTTGTCAGGCTAAACCTTTCCCAATTGGCAAGCCCACAAATATACACATTAAATAAGGCAAACACCCAAACACTCACATGCAAAAATAAATGCATTCATATGCGCTCAGGATGACTTGACATTTGACTCTTGATAAAAGGGCACAGGGACAGAAAACTGCTGGCATAAACACCAGATCCCAATCTTTCTCCTCTCTTAAATGCCCTTTCTGTGTGTGTCTGTATCTGGGGAGTGGCGCAATGGACGTCACTGCTGGACGGCTGTATTAATCACATCTAGCCACGCAGAGATAACGACTGTGCTGGCTAACCACTACCGCACACATACATAGGTCAACCAGTGTGGCTAAACAATCAGAGCCCAGACAAAGCAAACACTCAAACAAGATGGCAAAGGGGAGAAGGAAAGAAAGAGGACGGAAAAGATCTCACAAGGGGGTAACTTCGTAACGATAATGAGTGATACACTATTCCGTACAGTACGTAACAGTGGAATGCTTGTGGTGGTGAACAAGCATGTTATCTGAACAGCAATTCAATTGAGGATTTATAAAGTCATTAAATTCTTCACAAATCAACAGTAATTACCCTTGAGTTGCAAGAATGCAGCTACTGATACAGCTTTGTTTTTTTAAATAAAAATTCATGACATTGATGTGCATTTCTAACCTGGAGTATATTTCATGCAGTTACTCTTTTAACACTCATAATGCGCCATTGTAACCAAAGTCAATGAGGCCTTGTAAATGCATTATCACACTGCTATATGCGAAACTAGTTCCAACGCAGCACTTCCTGCATGGAATGTAGGTGGGGCATGTGCTGGGAATCTGACAGTATCACCACAGAGGTTAATTCTCATGAAAAAAAAAACAAAAAACAAAAAAACAGCCCAGGGCCTGGGCCTTCAAATGGTGGCATCCTGATAATACAGATGTGTCCAGTGGCCCGGACTCTGACCGGCCTGCAGCATCATGTATAATTCACTATTCATAGCCAAAGGGTGGATAATTACAGCAGACCGGGCACTCTTGAGTAAAGGGAAGGCAGTACGGGGAAGCTGAAATGAACCCTGTGCAACTAACAAGCATTTTCCAGAGCATCTCCAGCCTGAGCGCATTGTCTTTGAGACATCATGTCAGGACGAGGAGGAATGGAGAAAAAGAAAGGACACTGCTACTTTTGCAATTGCACCAAGTAAGCTTGTCAGAGCTTTAGTAAATAAGCAGCAAAGAGAACCTCTAATGAATCCTTCAGAACTACAGTCAGGGGGGGAAAAAGGCATTGGCCTGCAGAAATGGCCATGATTTGCACAAGGTCAAGCTATCCATAAGGAGCTTTTATGCCTTGCAAAGATCAGAGATGACAAGGTCTGAGCTGTCATTTGGCTGACATAGATGGGATGAAGGTGGAAAAAGCCACCGGTTGCTAAACAGAATGAGAAGACGGGGAGATACAGCTCAGTAGCCAGTCCTCTCTTAATTATAACCAGACTTATTGCAGTTTTCTACCAAAGAATTTACGCTCTGGAACCTGAGTTTTGATAAGTCGTCATATGTTAACCCATTGCCTTCCTTAATATTGAAATCTAAGGTTGTGTAAGCATGGTTCGAGAACCCTGAACACTGCCTTTAATATTGCGTAACCTGTGCCACTAGAATTCATAGAAAATTTGGGTGAGGGGGGGCAGAGTACATAGACTGTTTAAACTTGCAACAGGTTGATGAGCACAGGGTGCAAGCAAAAAAGAAAAAAAAAAAAAATCAGGTCAGCAACGGAAACCAAAACAGGCAAATGCAAAAAGTTCTGAGGTATAAAAACTACAATATTCCCCCAAAATGACACATGGATTCACTTCTTGATTATAGCTGTAAGCATTCCACAGGTTGACTTAAATACAACCCTTACCTCCATCAGTTAACACCTCTGTAGATTCCTGGAAGTAGATCTTGGGGGTATGACCTAAAGTTGCTTAAAAGGCAAGAAGATCAACTGCAAGGCACCTGGAGATACTAAGGGGGGCAAAAAACAGCATAAGACAAGCTTGAAAGGGGAAATGAATGACGCGGAGAGACAGCGAGAGAGAGAGAGACAGAGAGAGAGGGGGGGGGGGGGGGGGGGGGGGAGGAGGGGGCAACTCTCCACATCCATGTTGCGCTACAAAGGGTGGGGCCTTGAGGAATTCACTCTATCTGCTTTCCTCTCGACTTAAAGCTTATCTTAATTAGACTATACAGGGTCAGACTGCCTGTGCACTCAATTACGATTGAGTTAAACGCATCGCAACACTACGGAATGACTCCTCGATATTCTTTTGACAAGTCGAGCAGACTATTGCTAATATAGACCCAACTCCTATGTTTCCCCTCCTTCGCTGCTGGATTTAGATTCATTCAACGCCCAAACGTTTGCCTTGGTGAAGACACACCCTCCCCATCGTAATCTGCTGTTATCCTCGCACTGTCTCACAGACAAATCCAGAAAATAAAGATTTTATACAGGCCCCGGCCGACCGACACTCCACCGCCAATGCCAGATCGTTCCGTTTCTTCAGTTTAGACTGACACTACATCTCAATAGAATGCTAAAACATGATAAAATGCCTTTAAGGAAACACCGTAGCACGCCCTGTTCTGTGGCCTTTAAATGTCACCTCCGCTAAAAAGTTTGCAAAAACGTATTTGACAGTCGCACTTACTTCGATTCAGGTGAATCCACCGGTTCCACCGAGGCACTTGTCACTATGGTTATACTATGGCAAATTTGCGCAATTTGTGCCGTGCTTGGATGAGATTTGATGGTTTATAGGCTCTGTTCGGACTGTTTCCCCCACGCCCAGTTTGCCTGTGGCATTCAGCAGGACTGGCTACTGTAAAGTTGCCACGTCCGTTACATTTCACAGACTTATGAAACGCAAACGACCTCCCAAGCTATTAAAAAAAAAAAGATATATATATCTATATATATAGATATAAATATATATATATTTATATGTACTCGACTTACTTCTTAACTGCGTAATAGACCAATTAATCTAGGCTACTGCGAGGGATTTAAACCAAAAGATGCGCACATCAAGATGGCAATACATTTGTTATGTAATATCTTCCTTAATGAAAATGACTGAAGAGGATCTTTAAAGCCATTGGTAGGCATAAGAGTCTCTGCCCAGACTGGCCACTCTCGAGTAGAGACAGTCGGTTTCGAAACATTTTTCAGTGCAGAAGCCTTACCGAGACCCTCAGCCACACCTTAACTCTCAATCAATTTTTTTTTCTGACAGCTCCAAAGGTTTCGACGAGACGCGAAGCCCGCAAGTTCACCCTGACAAGACTGTCGCTTCGTGTATCTCGTGCATTCCGGTGTTAACCTCTAAACCATTAAAAAAAATAATAACAATAAAAATAAAGAAATCAAAAACGGTCCAATGTGAGTATCCGGTTGGCCGGTCCCACCCCGTGCTGCTCGCTGCTCCTCGGGGCTCCCTCCCCGGTCTCTCTCTCCGGTCCAACTCCTCTCTTCAAACCGGCTTCTCACTCCGATCAGCTGGCAGGGCCGTGACGTCAGCACATACCACCGGCCAATCAGACGCGAACCGGAAAACTCGCTGCTGACGCCCACTGTAAACGCACGATGACGATCAGGTGCATCGGCCAATGACAGAGCAGAAATTGTGAGAACTAAGAAGGGCCCTCAGAAATGGTGACCAATGGGATTACATCCGCCCATGGGAGGCGTTTTATCCTCTGACCTATTAGGTGTTGGGAAGTATTATGTGTGAGGTGTTGGGAACTTTTCAACACCAGCAGACTACAGATGAAATTGAAATTATATGTAGTTGAAGCAATGAAATGTCTTAACTTTGTGTTACTGTGGGTAATGACAGGTCACCAGTCTACACGCCATAAAGTCAACTAGTGGTTACGGTTAAGTTCAACTTGGCTCACAACAAACGTCAAAGCCAAATGTTGTTTGTTGTGTTGTTTTCAAGTCAAGTCATATTTATACAGACCAAAATCTCAAATTTGGCTTAGAGGGGCTTACAATCTGCGCAACCTGAGTCATAATCAGTCCTTAGACTCTGAATTTGGAGAAGGAAAAGCCACCCAGTTCTTTTCTAATCTCGCAAAAGGCAAGAATCAAGTTCACACAAAAGTCTACAAAGAATACAACAAAACTTCTTTAAAGTTTTTAACAAGTCCATGTTAAAAAATAAGTGTGAAAAGAGCTGAATAAATAATCTATTATATGTTGCTATAAATGAAAAGGATTTTAGGATCACATTAAAGATTCACTGTGCAGTTGTACTAGTTTATACAACTGGAAGCAAATGCAAACTGACCATTATATGCTAAAAATGCCAGTAAATTTAGGGTGTTATTACACATTATGATACTGCATTAATTCATAAAAGGCACCAGGACTACCAGTTGGACTTACTGGTCTTTTATCCTGGCAGTTATTACACTGCTGATACAATGCCCCTAACTTCTTGAGTAAATGAGGCAGTGAAATGGCACTTCTCCCCAAAAAGTAAATTAAATCTAAAGCTGAGGAACAAATGCCTTTCCTTATCAGGGACAGACAGCAAGCTGGAACACACCCCTTCATCCACCCCCCCTCTACATTTACCATCCATGGCCTCCTCAGAAGTTCCAATGTTGAACCCATAGTATGCAACAATGAAGTCTAAACAACCAAAACTCCTTAGCATTTTAAATTGTTTTTTCAGAATTCATTTTAGCATCTTTTTTTAAAGCAAACACAGCATTCCTGTGGTTTGGAGTGGAGTAGGAATCGGGTTCTACTACCAAATAAGTGATTGCACTTCTCGTGGACGGAAACCTCAATTGGAGGCTTGCTTGTTGAAGTCACTACAATCCCACATTTGGAAAAGAGAATGGAGTGTGCTACATTTTCCCTTCAAACCAGAGAGAGAGAGAGAGAGAGAGAGAGAGAGAGAGAGAGAGAGAGAGAGAGAGAGAGAGAAAAGAAACATTTGGGTGCCAGCTGTGGAAGTAAATCTCTCTTGAGCACTCACGGTGAAATGAAAACGCACATGATGTAATTTACACGATAAGATCTTCGTTGAGAAGATTAGCCCATGCTATTGTTCGGATACAGAAGCAACAGAGTTTAAGGATTCGAGTGTGGCATAAAGACATGGCCAGCAGGTTTATTCCTGAAATACGGTACAGTATAGAGACTTTGATACTGACAAGCGGCTCCCAGTGCTGCATAATTGAAGATACCTGAAGTCTTCTCAAGCCACTGCAGTGCATGCCTGAGAAGAACCAAACCTTGAGTGAATTTTCTCATGACTTTTTAATGCAGTAGGTTTGCGTGTGCATGTTGCACAGGCATACTGTCAAATACTATCATGGACACTGAGAGCATGGATCATTTATAGTTCTACCTGTCGTATGAACACAGACATTGCATGCATGTTTAGTTTTATGACCATGCACATATCCGTGTATAAACTGTAAATGTATGTGTTCATGTAAGAAAATCATCAAAAGAACAGTTTCTATGGTGCCATATCAGTCCATCTTTTGGCTACGGAACAGAACACTGAAGTTCCGCAGATCAAAGGCAACAACCTGTCAACCCTTTTGTCGTAGCATATTTTAAACAGGCAGTAACACAATGCCGCCTCAGCACAGTGACACAGCTTTTTATTCTGTGCCTCAATTTATGTTGATGCATTCACAAAGCTGGGCAGGAATGCGCCACAGGCACACATCGTTCAGGAAACCAATCCTTCCTCAGTGTTCTTGCATGGTCTCAACTCATATCGTGAGGTGGCTGTTGACTTAAACCCTTCAGGGCAGGATGCACCATTAAGTTCATATCTCAGGGATCGTGCATGCTCACACACACATCTTTACTGTAGAACTAATACAACTACTCCTGGAATGTTAAGTAAGCACACAGTGAGAAGAGTCCAAGCTAGGTTAGTTTACTTTGAGTGACGCCCATGTTGAAATACTATTTTTAAGAATTTTATAATTGTGAAACCTTTAGTTTGGCTAGTATTAGTACTAATATTTGTACAAGTGATCTTAGACTGAACACCCTGGTAGCGTATTCCCTCCACAGTGAAACTAGGCTCAAAGCTATTCAATGTTCATTTGCTCAAATTTTGACTATGACTGAAATGTATCACAACTGTAGGTGTATTTGTATGATTTGTGGAATGAGAATGTGAAAGATAACAGTCTTTCTGTCTTTAGAAAACTTTTGTGGTAACGTTTTTATTGTTTGGCAGTGTCCCTTGTGTTTCAGGACCTATTCTTATTTGGTTGTGTGTTTTTCTAAACATGATCTCAGAAAAGTACTGGTTGGTAGAAGTTTCTCTACCACCTATAATGCTTAATAAACCATAATGCAACATAGCTGAAGTCTGCATCTTTTTACCTTTATTTTCTCTATACCTTTACTTGAACACTCCAGAGAACCACTCTGTGCAGAGAACCATTTGGTGTAATCCAGCAGTACTGTTCTGCAGAACATTTGTGAAACATATAATGTTCACTTTTTTTAACTTCGAGTCACAGAGGATTTGTCTCCGTTCTGTGCTAATATTTGAGAACAGATTGGATTTTTCTTATATTGGATTGCATTATACTGAACAGAGGTTGGTTTCTTATCACAGTGGACATTTTGATGAAGTTTCCAGTTGAATCCCCTGAATAATATTGCAGGATTCTAGAATCTATGGATCTGTGTTGGCTTTGAATACACATTGGATTTTGGATGCACATTGGAATGGTTTGGTCATAAAAATACTTCCTTTTCCATGTCTAAAACATCTTTGCAGTTAAAAAACAAACAAACAAAAACAACAACAACAACATTTCTCCTATTCAACTTAAGTGTCTTAACTTTGACAGAATGACTGCAAGGTAAAATTGTTTTGTTAAGGAATCAGAAGGAAAATGCATAAAATGTACTTTTACTGATTCATAGTTTTACCTGCAAATGAGTTAAAATTTAACTGAAGACTAGACTGCCTCGCTTAGTAATCTGAGTTGCTAATCAACAGCCTCTGAGTTGCATCACATTTGCAACACATTCAGTAGCTGCTCTTGTCCAGTGTGGCACAAATTTAGTTCAGCAGTTAGTTACAGCTGTGGTGTGATGGGTCTTGGTTTATGAAGTTAAAAGCAGAATTACAGTACGATAATAATTTTATATTTATAATCATATAAGAATTATATTTTTTCTCATATTAAACCAGGAACACTATTAGAAAAAGCCCTTCCCATCACCAGTCCCTGTAGCACCAGTCTAACAGTTTGAACTCATACTGTAGTATTCTAACTCAGTAACATGTATGATACAGCATATTTATTGACTTTTTTAGTCTAATCACTTGTTATACACAGAATATTTAAAAAAAAACTTGAATGCAAACTTATAGCTTAAAGTACTATATACTACATATCTCCCTCCTTTTTAAGGTCACTGTAGGACTCTTAAAAAAATGTGTGGTTTCAGTATGTGACAAATTCATGCAAAACAAGCTGTGACTCACCTTCCAGATCAGCTCAAATCACCCAAGCGTAACTACCAAACTTTTTACTCAAAATAAAAGATTTTAAAACATTTAAAGATTGTAAAACATTCTTTAACTTGTCTTGTATCATCTCCATTACAACTGTAACTGCGTTAAAGAGGGCATGTAAATAATGTGTGCAGGAGTGAACATAATACTGTAGGTGAATGAGAGGACAGCCAGTTTGAATGCCTTCTTCAGATCCACTGATGCATGTAAGCTAAAGTGAATGAATTATTTCCCAAGTGGTTGAGATAATATTCCACCACTGTTATTTTACAAATACAGTCTTAGGGAATTAATGCTATCAGCCACACTGAAGAAAGCAGCATGTGTTGCCATCCTTCCTTTAGAAAAGACTTGCATCACCGAGCAAGCGAGTCTTTACGCTTAGCCTCCGGTATGACGTGCAGAAGTGTCTCAGTGGAAACATAACACTGCTACTTCCTGTGTCTCTCGTAACCACACAGCACTGACTCAAGAAGAATGCTGTGATTTAAGTGCAGTAGTACAACCTGTTAGCTAGAGTCACACAGTTTCCATCCTTTTTTCTCAGACTTCATAACACCCTCCTCTTTTCTCTCTCCTCACTGTGCCCACTCTCTCTTCCTCCTTTGCTTCTTTCCCCTCACTCTTAGAGAAAATAAATCCCTATCTTAAATAGATTCCAAGAAGTGATCTGCACCTCTGCCAGGTAAGGAGCAATCTGGAAACTATTCAAGCCAGGTAATGGCTGGGTAAAGCCCAATAGAAAGAACACATTGCATAGTCACACACTCCAACAGGTGGGGAACTTTCTACTTACAGTGAACGAGACTCTCACAGATGATACTGAAGCTGTGAGTCAAAGTGTTAAAAACTGACAGACTGCAGAGGATATTACCAAAACCATCTTGGCTATATAGGATCATGGTCCATGAATGTGCCACTCAATCATAAAAAGGCTTCAGTAAAAAACCTTCTACTTTTCTGTTAGGTGAAATAAACCGAGGCACAGTGGGGAATTATATTAAGGTGGTATTTATTCCTATTTGGCTGATTTATTTTTATGCTTAAACTTACTGAATTCGGTGACTTAAAAAGTCAAAATATTGTGAAAGGTGATGACATTTTTTTGTGCAAGTCATGCACAGCTCTGTGAGGCTGTATTTAGGCTTTGAATATATTATTATTATTATCAAACATCATTGGAACATATTGGAATTTTACCTGATGGTGCCAGATGAAAATTCATCCTCTTGTGAACATGAATGACAGTCTGAAATTTCATGGGTATCTATCCAATAGCTGTTGAGAAATTTGTGCTGGACCAAAGTGGTGGACAGGCTGACAGGCTGACTGACAGAGTGTTGTCATCTCTAGAGCCAGGCAGGTGGTGTTACCAAAAATTTGTGTCTATACATGTCGTATAAACATTGTACTCTTTTGCTCTTTGTTTAAAGTGTCAAGTACTTTTATGTATTATCGTTTCGAACAGGTGCTGTTTTTCTTTTCTAGGTTAACATATTGACATGGTAAAACAGCTCTGAATTGCTGATTTCCAGTGACTTCATATTTGGCCTGTTAGATGTCAAAACTCTCACATACACCTATTCTTCTGTCTCTGTTTTTACTCCAGCGTGCTGACTTTTCCTTGGTCCCTGATTTTGCCACCACAAGTGTCCATCTCCCCCTCCCCTCCACCACCCATCCTCTGTTTCTTTTTACAGTCATCTCCCACACAGTTCCTCTCTTTCCAAAGTCCCCACAGCTAAACTCCTATGGGCCTCCTTGGTCTGGTCCTCTCAGACTGTCAGTTTTAGACATTAGTCACAGGGGAGTTAGGGGAGCACCTCTGTCACTTTAAGAAATGCCTCTGGCGAAAAGAAACTGATTTGTAGTGCTGGCAGCCAACCACGTGGAGTGCTGTGTGGAGACTGAAGCCAATGAGAAGCCCTGCTGGGTGGAGGTTACAAAAGCAGCCTGAACCCAATGACTCAGCAAAGTTGGGTGCGTGTGAGATGACACTTTGCAGCAATTTAAAGGGCCAGCGTACCAGCATGCAGCTCTCTGGAGGAAGCTGAAAAATGCACTTCCAAAATCAGGCCAAGTGTTCACTCCCTCCCTCTTGTGCAGATCACGAAAGTATGTGGCCCAGGTTGTTCTGCAGGGTTGTCGGTAAAGGCCGAGCAGAGTCCATTACAGGGCTACACCCATCTCTTTTTTTTTTTTTTTTTGCTCAAGGGACATTGCCTGACTAAGCGTTGATCACTGGAATATTTTTGTTCTAGAACAGTGCGATCCTTGTGAACATCTAAGGGTATTAAACTATGATGCCTCAATTGTCAAGTCCAATTTAAAAAAAAATAATTTTGGGTAAGCAGGGAGTTGCAGATCGAGAGGTCAGAATTTAAGTTCTCATATCATATAGCAATGAGCGCAGCAGCTGAGCTAGCGAGCTTGTACTTCTAAGTTTACTCTTAAGGTAATATTTTATGCCTAGTCTAATCATCTACAACTGCTGCATTAACTTATTGCAAGTTCTGCAAGAATGAGAAACCAACTCAACTGTAAAAAAAATCCTGCAATGCAGTGTTTCACCTCTCGTTCAGTAGATGGGTAAACACTACAACTGCCAGTAATGGTGCAAATGGTGCAGTGAGTGTCCAGTTTCCTCATACATTAAGTTTTTCTGATGTAGAGAATACTGAATGAGGCTTCAGCTTCAGAGGCTCAGTCTTCTGCTAACTTCAGTTTGATACACTTGCAGTAATGATTGCTATGAATGGACTCTATGTCATGAAAATTGTTAATTTAGTTTTGACCTGATTTGTATTTAAAGTCATTCTCTGGAGATATCACTCTAAAGATGGATTTCATTTCTCACAATAAGAATCTATTTCATCCTCCCCTTCCTATAATCTGTTTCCTCAAATATGACCAGCCGAGTCATCCTGACACTGGTACACAGATTTGTAGGTGATAATGAGTTGGCCCTTTCAGCTTTGTTATGGATTGAATGACCCACATTATGATCTGGCCAGGCACTGTTCTGTCTTCCTCTCTATACTGTAACACTGAGCAGTATTGTGAAGGAGTCAGGTCTGAGAGCAGTAGTGGAAACTTCCATTAGGCCACAGAAGTATACTCCTGAGTATTGTCCTGGTCAGCACAGCACACCTCTGTGACAAGACCAGGGCGCTATATATATATATATATATATATATATATATATATATATATATATATATATATATATATATATATATATATATATATATATATACACACACACACACACACACTGTAGCAGTAATTCAGCTACTTCATGCCATTAAAAAAGCAGGCAGGGAAATATGCTTACTTGGCAAGGGTTAGGTGAGGAGATCAGTACTACTACTAGTATCTGTCCATTCGACATGAAGCTGTAGCCAGGAGCGGGTTAGCTTAACTTATGTGAAAGACTGGAAAAAGGGAAACAGCTAGCTTAGCTTCAAATTTCACCAATTAACATATAGCATCTCCTTTGTTTAATACAAATAAAAATGTAAGTATAAAAATGACAGGTTGCAGTTTTCTGGGTTCTTAGTTACTGGGCTATTTTGTAAGCTAAACTAAGCTGGACGGATGCTGGCTGTAGATGTAAGCATAGAATAGATCTTTTCATCTAATGGAGTTTTAACATTATTGTGAAAAAAAACTCATTATTGTGCACTTACACAAGAATGCATAGTGCATTGTGACAGCGAAGCAGGACGTGCCTTGAAAGTTTAAATTAGTTGAACTTTGAGCTGACCCCAGTCAGCAAAGAAGTAATTGTCCTACTTGTGTTTCTGAATCTCCCAAACTGTACAATACAATAGTTACCCTCATATCGAGAACAGACATGGTTCAAGTCTCTGAAATGTAGTGATCTACTGCTAGCAACAGTAGCATTGTAGCTAAAGTGGCACCACTTAGTACAACACCCCCAGGAGGTTTGAACCACCAACCAACGTGGAACATGCATGTTTTACTGCAGAAACAGAATACAGCTTAACTCTCAGCAACAAAGGAAATATGTTATTGTTGCTGATAATTTAAATTGAAAAAGATGCTGAGATTCAAGTGATGCTGAAAGAAGGCAAGGCAAACCTTATAACTCTGGAAAATATTTGTACATGGTTTCCATAAGTTCTGTTCAATTTGCAATGCAAATTCACCAACAGGTGTGAGAGTTTTTGCCAGCTGGGGTAAAGGTGAACTCAACATTATGTTTTGCTGGAAAAAAATAAAAATAAATAAATTCACTTGAGTTGTGCTGGTTTGTTATGCAACTACAGGCATGCTGAACGGATTATGAATGCTAAAATTAATATTTACATACCAGTGTCTTTTCTATTCATGCTACAAGGTGAATGTTTGCATAACAGTCTTGACTAGTTCTGTTCCCAATGGATTAGACATTGGTTCAAAGTACTGCTCTCCTCATGCTCTCCTTTCTTTGCTTGTTGAACTCTTCTGCTGTCAGTGAACTTTAACTGGTGCCCTTGGTCTCTGTCAGCTCTCCACGTTGAGTTTGTTTGTTCCAGGAAATGTTCTCACTTGAACCCTGAACCCTTTAAGAAATCACCTACTTTCTTCACAGTTCAAGCCAGAGAAAGGAATCAGCTGTTTCCTCATTGATTCATGTGATCTACATCCAGCTGTTTCATAAGGTTGTTGTGGCTGTGATGTCAACTGCGCTCATTCATGTAACTGTAGCCAGGATTAACTACATGGAGAGGGTTTTTTTATGCATAGTCACAGTTGACATGAACCTCTGAACTGCAGGTGTAGCAGATTTTTAAGATGTAAACGGTTACTTTGGTCTGTGTGTCTCCTGTTATATCACTCTCCTACTCATTGCCCTCTATTCCCCACAGCGGACAGGGAACTCTGATCCCTTTGCATGTGAGGGCGAGGAGGCCACGGCAATGTGCAGTCGTGCCCGAATTCCCGGAGAACGGCATTTCCACAAGGTTTATCTTGGTTGCCACATGCAGGGCCAAGGCCTACTTACTGATATGATTAGCCTCGCTGGTGGAAAAGGAACACATTATCCTCAGACAGTCTGATCCAACCTCCATTCTTTCCAAACAACCTTATTTGTCTGATACTTGGAATGACTAATGATAATAGTAAGTGAAATGCACCTCCCTCTTACTAAAAAAAAAAACAAAAAAAAAAAATGAGGAGGCGAGGGTTGTTGAAGCTAATAAATGGAGACAGGCTGGCAGAATGATGGCTGCTGAAAGAGATGACATCACTTCGATAGGGAGACTTTGTGAGGAGACGTGTTAGTGACAAGTGGTAGCTATTAGAGCTGACAGGCCACTCTCAGGCACTTTCTTTTTCTCACTATCAAAGCGCCAGAGCTTGCTTTTTCACACTAGCAGGTTAAATATGAAAACCATCCAAATCTCGTTTCATTTTAACTCAAATTTTCATACTCACTGGATCAGTTTGTGCCAGTCAGTTGGCACCTCCAGCAATACTCTGACAAGTCTGCTTTGCATGCTGTGACACCATGTGACAGTATTGCAGCAGACAGACCAGAGGGCCACCTTAGCCCTGACTGGCACTCCGTTTTCCGACATGCACTCTCACGGATCAATAACCTCTTACATAACATTCTGGTCTGGACTGGAGGCCAGATTCCAGCTGACTGGAACATGTGACAGGGCTTTGACTGTGTTGACCCACATTTTCCCTTCCTCCCGAGATCTCTCCCTCCCTCGCTCCCTCCCGCCGTCCGTCTCTTCTACCCCTCATGTCCCTCCATTAGCCCAAACCCCTCTATACACTTCACACCCTTCAGGAAAGCAGTCATGTAGGCAGTCAGATCCAGACTTGGGCGGGTCAGATTTTGTGATGTGCCCAGACATGCACCCAGACTGAACGAAAGATACACATGGGGAATAGCTGGTGGCTGAGCAGTAGCTTTTTACTCAGACAAATGACATAATCGTACAGGGGTGGTCATGGAAAATGTCTGACTTTGTATGGTATTCCTGACACATACAGTGTTATGGCATGATGCTATGGCTGAAACTTTTAGTGTTCTTTTCCTATGACTGCACTAATGTGATGTTTTCTTTTTGTCACTAACAAGTACTGTGTCCATCAGTCAAAACTGCTATATAAAATACGATAATAACATCAAAAGGTCAACTTATTATTTTAATTATTATTTTGTCTTACTCTGATGGAGGGTTGATATCAACTTCTTCTCTGTGCATTCAGAGGACAAACTGCTGTGGGATACATTAGCTAGTTGCAGGGGTGGGAGGTGTGGGGAGGGAGTTATGCTGCATTCACACAATGTCAGCTGAATAGGAAGAATAGAAAAACCTCACGTTCATGTATTTTCCAGAGAAGTTGTCCCCACTGTTAGCCTTGTAGTCACACCATTTAAATAGCCCAAATTAGCTATTTTTTTGTTATCTATTTGGTGCAGTTTGTTTATGTAAAGCTCCTTTTAAATAGATAAAATAGCTAGTGTTAATATTTTAATAAACGTAACTGCCAGCAATGGTGGCAGCCATTTTCTTTGTTTTGTTGACACTTCCATAGTTCTTCTCATTTATGGGAGTTATTGTAGCCATCAGAAATCCCTGATAGCTCCAACTCAAAATTAGAACAGACGTGAACAGATCTTCTGATTCAGGTGTTCTGAATTACAATAAGAATTAAAGCTGCAAACATGCGTGCGATGGGTGAGCCCTCGCACGCCTTGCAAGCCACGGGAGTTGCAGCCAGCGCAGCCACGCACAAGAGTCCTCCTATGTCCTCTCCTCTCTCCTGCTCTTCTCTCCAGAGAAGCACAGCAGTATACAGCAACAGAAAAGACATGGCCCCCTCCCAGCAGGGGGCGCTATGATCATATGTATCATCATATGAGCATATAAATGAGTTGAGAGTGTGAAGGTCATCCTGATTATCTGTGCAGAGCAAACATGTAATTTGGCAGTGTGTTATTTGTAAATTACTTAGCATTTAGTGTTGTTTAGAGTTTGTGTAGACATTTCAACTACATGAAAAATACACATAACTACATGAAAAATACACATTTCCTATGACCAGTAGATGGCGCTATTTGTGTATCATGATATCAGTACATCAATCTGTTCTGAATCACATGATCAACTTGACTGTAAAGTTTGATCAACATTGGATGAAGTATGTGGGAGTTACAGGCACAAATACATCCATTTCCTGTGTGCTGGCAAAGGGTCAATTTCATGGCAGCGCCACAGCCAGACCGTGTAACCCAGACTAAAGCTTTTCACAACTTTTAGTCATGAAGGCCTTAAGAGCAAACAGAGCAATTTTCAGCATGATCGGACCATTCTCCTAGAACGAGTTTGTTAAAGTGAAGAATGGCAGAATTTTTCCAAAATGGTGGATTTCCTGTAGATTGTAGAACTTTTCTAAAAGAGACTTTTTTTGTCGTATGGACGTGAGGCATTTGTGTACCGAATTTCAAGTCCATGGAATATTTTCAGACTCTAGGGGGTGCTACAGAGCCGTTGGGCCGTGTTGCACGATATAGTGCATGATATAGTAAGGCGTCAAAATCGGAATAAAAAAGTCAAAAAAATTTTGACCTCAAAATGTCATAAAAAACGTCATAGTATAGTAAGGCGTCAAAATCGGACAAAAAAAGTCAAAAATTTTTTTGACCTCAAAATGTCATAAAAAACGTCATAGTATAGTAAGGCGTCAAAATCGTACAAAAAAAGTCAAAAAAAATTTTGACCTCAAAATGTCATAAAAAACGTCATAGTATAGTATGGCGTTTTTTTCGGGCAAAAAAAGTCAAAATTTTTTTTGACCTCAAAATGTCATAAAAAACGTCATAGTATAGTATGGCGTTTTTTTCGGGCAAAAAAAGTCAAAAATTTTTTTGGCCTCAAAATGTCATAAAAAACGTCATAGTATAGTAAGGCGTCAAAATTTTTTTTGACCTCAAAATGTCATAAAAAACGTCATAGTATAGTAAGGCGTCAAAATCCGACAAAAAAAGTCAAAAAAAATTTTGACCTCAAAATGTCATAAAAAACGTCATAGTATAGTATGGCGTTTTTTTCGGGCAAAAAAAGTCAAAAATTTTTTTGACCTCAAAATGTCATAAAAAACGTCATAGTATAGTATGGCGTTTTTTTCGGGCAAAAAAAGTCAAAAATTTATTTGGCCTCAAAATGTCATAAAAAACGTCATAGTATAGTAAGGCGTCAAATTTTTTTTTGACCTCAAAATGTCATAAAAAACGTCATAGGATAGTAAGGCGTCAAAATCCGACAAAAAAAGTCAAAAAAATTTTGACCTCAAAATATCATAAAAAACGTCATAGTATAGTAAGGCGTTTTTTTCGGGCAAAAAAAGTAAAAAAAATTTTTGGCCTCAAAATGTCCTAAAAAACGTCATAGTATAGTATGGCGTTTTTTTCGGGCAAAAAAAGTCAAAAATTTTTTTAGCCTCAAAATGTCATAAAAAACGTCATAGTATAGTATGGCGTTTTTTTCGGGCAAAAAAAGTAAAAAAATTTTTTGACCTCAAAATGTCCTAAAAAACGTCATAGTATAGTAAGGCGTCAAAATCGGACAAAAAAAGTCAAAAAAAATTTTGACCTCAAAATGTCATAAAAAACGTCATAGTATAGTATGGCGTTTTTTTCGGGTAAAAAAATTAAAAAAAATTTTTTACCTAAAAATGTCATAAAAAACGTCATAGTATAGTAAGGCGTTTTTTTCGGGCAAAAAAAGTCAAAGATTTTTTTGACCTCAAAATGTCATAAAAAACGTCATAGTATAGTATGGCGTTTTTTTCGGGCAAAAAAAGTCAAAATTTTTTTTGACCTCAAAATGTCATAAAAAACGTCATAGTATAGTATGGCGTTTTTTTCGGGCAAAAAAAGTCAAAAATTTTTTTGACCTCAAAATGTCATAAAAAACGTCATAGCATAGTATGGCGTTTTTTTCGGGCAAAAAAAGTCAAAAATTTTTTTGGCCTCAAAATGTCATAAAAAACGTCATAGTATAGTATGCCGGTTTTTTCGGGCAAAAAAAGTCAAAAATTTTTTTGACCTCAAAATGTCATAAAAAACGTCATAGTATAGTAAGGCGTCAAAATCGGACAAAAAAAGTGAAAAATTTTTTTGACCTCAAAATGTCATAAAAAACGTCATAGTATAGTATGCCGTTTTTTTCGGGCAAAAAAAGTCAAAAATTTTTTTGACTTCAAAATGTCATAAAAAACGTCATAGTATAGTAAGGCGTCAAAATCGGACAAAAAAAGTCAAAAAAATTTTTTACCTCAAAATGTCATAAAAAACGTCATAGTATAGTATGCCGTTTTTTTCGGGCAAAAAAAGTCAAAAAAAATTTTGACCTCAAAATGTCATAAAAAACGTCATAGTATAGTATGGCGTTTTTTTCGGTCAAATAAAGTCAAAAATTTTTTTGGCCTCAAAATGTCATAAAAAACGTCATAGTATAGTATGCCGTTTTTTTCGGGCAAAAAAAGTCAAAAATTTTTTTGGCCTCAAAATGTCATAAAAAACGTCATAGTATAGTATGGCGTTTTTTTTGGGTAAAAAAATTCAAAATTTTTTTTGACCTCAAAATATCATAAAAAACGTCATAGTATAGTAAGGCGTCAAAATCGGACAAAAAAAGTGAAACATTTTTTTGACCTCAAAATGTCATAAAAAACGTCATAGTATAGTAAGGCGTCAAAATCGGACAAAAAAAGTCAAAAAAAATTTTGACCTCAAAATGTCATAAAAAACGTCATAGTATAGTATGGCGTTTTTTTCGGGCAAAAAAAGTCAAAAATTTTTTTGGCCTCAAAATGTCATAAAAAACGTCATAGTATAGTATGCCGTTTTTTTCGGGCAAAAAAAGTCAAAAAATTTTTTGGCCTCAAAATGTCCTAAAAAACGTCATAGTATAGTAAGGCGTCAAAATGTGACAAAAAAAGTCAAAAAAATTTTTGACCTCAAAATGTCATAAAAAACGTCATAGTATAGTATGGCGTTTTTTTCGGGTAAAAAAATTCAAAATTTTTTTTTTACCTCAAAATGTCATAAAAAACGTCATAGTATAGTATGGCGTTTTTTTCCGGCAAAAAAAGTCAAAAATTTTTTTGACTTCAAAATGTCATAAAAAACGTCATAGTATAGTATGCCGTTTTTTTCGGACAAAAAAAGTCAAAAATTTTTTACCTAAAAATGTCATAAAAAACGTCATAGTATAGTAAGGCGTTTTTTTTGGGCAAAAAAAGTCAAAAAATTTTTTGGCCTCAAAATGTCATAAAAAACGTCATAGTATAGTAAGGCATCAAAATCGGACAAAAAAAGTCAAAAATTTTTTTGACCGCAAAATGTCATAAAAAACGTCATAGTATAGTTAGGCGTCAAAATCGGACAAAAAAAGTCAAAAAAAATTTGGACCTCAAAATGTCATAAAAAACGTCATAGTATAGTATGGCGTTTTTTTCGGGCAAATAAAGTCAAAAATTTTTTTGGCCTCAAAATGTCATAAAAAAACGTCATAGTATAGTATGGCGTTTTTTTCGGGCAAAAAAAGTCAAAAATTTTTTTGGCCTCAAAATGTCATAAAAAACGTCATAGTATAGTAAGGCGTTTTTTTTGGGTAAAAAAATTCAAAATTTTTTTTGACCTCAAAATGTCATAAAAAACGTCATAGTATAGTAAGGCGTCAAAATCGGACAAAAAAAGTGAAAAAATTTTTTGACCTCAAAATGTCATAAAAAACGTCATAGTATAGTATGCCGTTTTTTTCGGGCAAAAAAAGTCAAAAAATTTTTTGACCTCAAAATGTCATAAAAAACGTCATAGTATAGTAAGGCGTCAAAATCGGACAAAAAAAGTCAAAAATTTTTTACCTAAAAATGTCATAAAAAACGTCATAGTATAGTATGGCGTTTTTTTTTGGGTAAAAAAATTCAAAAAATTTTTTGACCTCAAAATATCATAAAAAACGTCATAGTATAGTAAGGCGTCAAAATCGGACAAAAAAAGTGAAAAATTTTTTTGACCTCAAAATGTCATAAAAAACGTCATAGTATAGTATGCCGTTTTTTTCGGGCAAAAAAAGTCAAAAATTTTTTTGGCCTCAAAATGTCATAAAAAACGTCATAGTATAGTATTGCGTTTTTTTCGGGTTAAAAAAATCAAAAATTTTTTTGACCTCAAAATGTCATAAAAAACGTCATAGTATAGTAAGGCGTCAAAATCGGACAAAAAAAGTCAAAAAAAATTTTGACCTCAAAATGTCATAAAAAACATCATAGTATAGTATGCCGTTTTTTTCGGGCAAAAAAAGTCAAAAATTTTTTTGACCTCAAAATGTCATAAAAAACGTCATAGTATAGTATTGCGTTTTTTTCGGGTTAAAAAAATCAAAAATTTTTTTGACCTCAAAATGTCATAAAAAACGTCATAGTATAGTAAGGCGTCAAAATCGGACAAAAAAAGTCAAAAAAAATTTTGACCTCAAAATGTCATAAAAAACATCATAGTATAGTATGGCGTTTTTTTCAGGCAAAAAAAGTCAAAAATTTTTTTGGCCTCAAAATGTCTTAAAAAACGTCATAGTATAGTAAGGCGTCAAAATCGGACAAAAAAAGTCAAAATTTTTTTTGACCTCAAAATGTCATAAAAAACGTCATAGTATAGTAAGGCGTTTTTTTTGGGCAAAAAAAGTCAAAAAAATTTTTGACATCAAAATGTCATAAAAAACGTCATAGTATAGTAAGGCGTCAAAATCGGACAAAAAAAGTCAAAAAAAATTTTGACCTCAAAATGTCATAAAAAACGTCATAGTATAGTATGGCGTTTTTTTCGGGCAAAAAAAGTCAAAAAAATTTTTGACCTCAAAATGTCATAAAAAACGTCATAGTATAGTAAGGCGTCAAAATCGGACAAAAAAAGTCAAAAAAAATTTGGACCTCAAAATGTCATAAAAAACGTCATAGTATAGTATGGCGTTTTTTTCGGGCAAATAAAGTCAAAAATTTTTTTGGCCTCAAAATGTCATAAAAAACGTCATAGTATAGTATGGCGTTTTTTTCGGGCAAAAAAAGTCAAAAATTTTTTTGGCCTCAAAATGTCATAAAAAACGTCATAGTATAGTAAGGCGTTTTTTTTGGGTAAAAAAATTCAAATTTTTTTTTGACCTCAAAATGTCATAAAAAACGTCATAGTATAGTAAGGCGTCAAAATCGGACAAAAAAAGTCAAAAATTTTTTTGACCTCAAAATGTCATAAAAAACGTCATAGTATAGTATGCCGTTTTTTTCGGGCAAAAAAAGTCAAAAATTTTTATGGCCTCAAAATGTCATAAAAAACGTCATAGTACAGTATGCCGTTTTTTTTGGGTAAAAAAATTCAAAATTTTTTTTGACCTCAAAATGTCATAAAAAACGTCATAGTATAGTAAGGCGTCAAAATCGGACAAAAAAAGTGAAAAATTTTTTTGACCTCAAAATGTCATAAAAAACGTCATAGTATAGTATGCCGTTTTTTTCGGGCAAAAAAAGTCAAAAATTTTTTTGACTTCAAAATGTCATAAAAAACGTCATAGTATAGTAAGGCGTCAAAATCGGACAAAAAAAGTCAAAAAATTTTTTTACCTCAAAATGTCATAAAAAACGTCATAGTATAGTATGCCGTTTTTTTCGGGCAAAAAAAGTCAAAAAAAATTTTGACCTCAAAATGTCATAAAAAACGTCATAGTATAGTATGCCGTTTTTTTCGGGCAAAAAAAGTCAAAAATTTTTTTGGCCTCAAAATGTCATAAAAAACGTCATAGTATAGTATGCCGTTTTTTTCGGACAAAAAAAGTCAAAAATTTTTTTGACCTCAAAATGTCATAAAAAACGTCATAGTATAGTAAGGCGTCAAAATCGGACAAAAAAAGTCAAAAAAAATTTGGACCTCAAAATGTCATAAAAAACGTCATAGTATAGTATGGCGTTTTTTTCGGGCAAATAAAGTCAAAAATTTTTTTGGCCTCAAAATGTCATAAAAAACGTCATAGTATAGTATGGCGTTTTTTTTGGGTAAAAAAATTCAAAATTTTTTTTGACCTCAAAATATCATAAAAAACGTCATAGTATAGTAAGGCGTCAAAATCGGACAAAAAAAGTGAAAAATTTTTTTGACCTCAAAATGTCATAAAAAACGTCATAGTATAGTATGCCGTTTTTTTCGGGCAAAAAAAAGTCAAAAATTTTTATGGCCTCAAAATGTCATAAAAAACGTCATAGTATAGTATGGCGTTTTTTTCGGGTAAAAAAAATCAAAATTTTTTTTGACCTCAAAATGTCATAAAAAACGTCATAGTATAGTAAGGCGTCAAAATCGGACAAAAAAAGTCAAAAAAAAATTTTACCTCAAAATGTCATAAAAAACGTCATAGTATAGTATGCCGTTTTTTTCGGGCAAATAAAGTCAAAAATTTTTTTGGCCTCAAAATGTCATAAAAAACGTCATAGTATAGTATGCTGTTTTCTTCGGGCAAAAAAAGTCAAAAATTTTTTTGGCCTCAAAATGTCATAAAAAACGTCATAGTATAGTATGGCGTTTTTTTTGGGTAAAAAAATTCAAAATTTTTTTTGACCTCAAAATGTCATAAAAAAACGTCATAGTATAGTAAGGCGTCAAAATCGGACAAAAAAAGTGAAAAATTTTTTTGACCTCAAAATGTCATAAAAAACGTCATAGTATAGTATGCCGTTTTTTTCGGGCAAAAAAAGTCAAAAATTTTTATGGCCTCAAAATGTCATAAAAAACGTCATAGTATAGTATGCCGTTTTTTTTGGGTAAAAAAATTCAAAATTTTTTTTGACCTCAAAATGTCATAAAAAACGTCATAGTATAGTAAGGCGTCAAAATCGGACAAAAAAAGTCAAAAAAAATTTGGACCTCAAAATGTCATAAAAAACGTCATAGTATAGTATGGCGTTTTTTTCGGGCAAATAAAGTCAAAAATTTTTTTGACCTCAAAATGTCATAAAAAACGTCATAGTATAGTAAGGCGTCAAAATCGGACAAAAAAAGTCAAAAAAAATTTGGACCTCAAAATGTCATAAAAAACGTCATAGTATAGTATGGCGTTTTTTTCGGGCAAATAAAGTCAAAAATTTTTTTGGCCTCAAAATGTCATAAAAAACGTCATAGTATAGTAAGGCGTCAAAATCGGACAAAAAAAGTCAAAAAATTTTTTGACCTCAAAATGTCATAAAAAACGTCATAGTATAGTATTGCGTTTTTTTCAGGTTAAAAAAATCAAAAATTTTTTTGACCTCAAAATGTCAT
Source organism: Toxotes jaculatrix (assembly GCF_017976425.1). Taxonomy (NCBI): domain Eukaryota; kingdom Metazoa; phylum Chordata; class Actinopteri; family Toxotidae; genus Toxotes; species Toxotes jaculatrix. The sequence goes on from NC_054402.1 coordinate 13,585,264, forward strand.
AAAAAACGTCATAGTATAGTAAGGCGTCAAAATCGGACAAAAAAAGTCAAAAAAAATTTTGACCTCAAAATGTCATAAAAAACATCATAGTATAGTATGGCGTTTTTTTCAGGCAAAAAAAGTCAAAAATTTTTTTGGCCTCAAAATGTCTTAAAAAACGTCATAGTATAGTAAGGCGTCAAAATCGGACAAAAAAAGTCAAAATTTTTTTTGACCTCAAAATGTCATAAAAAACGTCATAGTATAGTAAGGCGTTTTTTTTGGGCAAAAAAAGTCAAAAAAATTTTTGACATCAAAATGTCATAAAAAACGTCATAGTATAGTAAGGCGTCAAAATCGGACAAAAAAAGTCAAAAAATTTTTTGACCTCAAAATGTCATAAAAAACGTCATAGTATAGTATGCCGTTTTTTTCAGGCAAAAAAAGTCAAAAATTTTTTTGGCCTCAAAATGTCATAAAAAACGTCATAGTATAGTAAGGCGTCAAAATCGGACAAAAAAAGTCAAAAAAAATTTTGACCTCAAAATGTCATAAAAAACGTCATAGTATAGTATGGCGTTTTTTTCGGGCAAATAAAGTCAAAAATTTTTTTGGCCTCAAAATGTCATAAAAAACGTCATAGTATAGTAAGGCGTCAAAATCGGACAAAAAAAGTCAAAAAATTTTTTGACCTCAAAATGTCATAAAAAACGTCATAGTATAGTATTGCGTTTTTTTCGGGTTAAAAAAATCAAAAATTTTTTTGACCTCAAAATGTCATAAAAAACGTCATAGTATAGTATGGCGTTTTTTTCCGGCAAAAAAAGTCAAAAATTTTTTTGACTTCAAAATGTCATAAAAAACGTCATAGTATAGTATGCCGTTTTTTTCGGACAAAAAAAGTCAAAAATTTTTTACCTAAAAATGTCATAAAAAACGTCATAGTATAGTAAGGCGTTTTTTTTGGGCAAAAAAAGTCAAAAAATTTTTTGGCCTCAAAATGTCATAAAAAACGTCATAGTATAGTAAGGCATCAAAATCGGACAAAAAAAGTCAAAAATTTTTTTGACCGCAAAATGTCATAAAAAACGTCATAGTATAGTTAGGCGTCAAAATCGGACAAAAAAAGTCAAAAAAAATTTGGACCTCAAAATGTCATAAAAAACGTCATAGTATAGTATGGCGTTTTTTTCGGGCAAAAAAAGTCAAAAAATTTTTTGGCCTCAAAATGTCATAAAAAACGTCATAGTATAGTATGGCGTTTTTTTCGGGTAAAAAAAATCAAAATTTTTTTTGACCTCAAAATGTCATAAAAAACGTCATAGTATAGTAAGGCGTCAAAATCGGACAAAAAAAGTCAAAAAAAATTTTTACCTCAAAATGTCATAGTCATATGACTATGACATTTGACGTTGTTGACTATAATGTCAAAAACGTCATAGTATAGTATGGCGTCATAGTATAGTATGGCGTTTTTTTCGGGCAAATAAAGTCAAAAATTTTTTTGGCCTCAAAATGTCATAAAAAACGTCATAGTATAGTATGCCGTTTTTTTCGGGCAAAAAAAGTCAAAAAATTTTTTGGCCTCAAAATGTCATAAAAAACGTCATAGTATAGTATGGCGTTTTTTTTGGGTAAAAAAATTCAAAATTTTTTTTGACCTCAAAATGTCATAAAAAACGTCATAGTATAGTAAGGCGTCAAAATCGGACAAAAAAAGTGAAAAATTTTTTTGACCTCAAAATGTCATAAAAAACGTCATAGTATAGTATGCCGTTTTTTTCGGGCAAAAAAAGTCAAAAATTTTTATGGCCTCAAAATGTCATAAAAAACGTCATAGTATAGTATGCCGTTTTTTTTGGGTAAAAAAATTCAAAATTTTTTTTGACCTCAAAATGTCATAAAAAACGTCATAGTATAGTAAGGCGTCAAAATCGGACAAAAAAAGTGAAAATTTTTTTTGACCTCAAAATGTCATAAAAAACGTCATAGTATAGTATGCCGTTTTTTTCGGGCAAAAAAAGTCAAAAATTTTTTTGACTTCAAAATGTCATAAAAAACGTCATAGTATAGTAAGGCGTCAAAATCGGACAAAAAAAGTCAAAATTTTTTTTTACCTCAAAATGTCATAAAAAACGTCATAGTATAGTATGCCGTTTTTTTCGGGCAAAAAAAGTCAAAAAAAATTTTGACCTCAAAATGTCATAAAAAACGTCATAGTATAGTATGGCGTTTTTTTCGGGCAAAAAAAGTCAAAAATTTTTTTGGCCTCAAAATGTCATAAAAAACGTCATAGTATAGTATGCCGTTTTTTTTCGGACAAAAAAAGTCAAAAATTTTTTTGACCTCAAAATGTCATAAAAAACGTCATAGTATAGTAAGGCGTCAAAATCGGACAAAAAAAGTCAAAAAAAATTTGGACCTCAAAATGTCATAAAAAACGTCATAGTATAGTATGGCGTTTTTTTCGGGCAAATAAAGTCAAAAATTTTTTTGGCCTCAAAATGTCATAAAAAACGTCATAGTATAGTATGCCGTTTTTTTCGGGCAAAAAAAGTCAAAAATTTTTTTGGCCTCAAAATGTCATAAAAAACGTTATAGTATAGTAAGGCGTTTTTTTTGGGTAAAAAAATTCAAAATTTTTTTTGACCTCAAAATGTCATAAAAAACGTCATAGTATAGTAAGGCGTCAAAATCGGACAAAAAAAGTGAAAAATTTTTTTGACCTCAAAATGTCATAAAAAACGTCATAGTATAGTATGCCGTTTTTTTCGGGCAAAAAAAGTCAAAAATTTTTATGGCCTCAAAATGTCATAAAAAACGTCATAGTATAGTATGCCGTTTTTTTCGGGCAAAAAAAGTCAAAAATTTTTTTGACTTCAAAATGTCATAAAAAACGTCATAGTATAGTAAGGCGTCAAAATCGGACAAAAAAAGTCAAAAATTTTTTTGGCCTCAAAATGTCATAAAAAACGTCATAGTATAGTATGCCGTTTTTTTCGGGCAAAAAAAGTCAAAAAAAATTTTGACCTCAAAATGTCATAAAAAACGTCATAGTATAGTATGGCGTTTTTTTCGGGCAAAAAAAGTCAAAAATTTTTTTGGCCTCAAAATGTCATAAAAAACGTCATAGTATAGTATGCCGTTTTTTTCGGACAAAAAAAGTCAAAAATTTTTTTGACCTCAAAATGTCATAAAAAACGTCATAGTATAGTAAGGCGTCAAAATCGGACAAAAAAAGTCAAAAAAAATTTGGACCTCAAAATGTCATAAAAAACGTCATAGTATAGTATGGCGTTTTTTTCGGGCAAATAAAGTCAAAAATTTTTTTGGCCTCAAAATGTCATAAAAAACGTCATAGTATAGTATGGCGTTTTTTTCGGGCAAAAAAAGTCAAAAATTTTTTTGGCCTCAAAATGTCATAAAAAACGTCATAGTATAGTATGGCGTTTTTTTTGGGTAAAAAAATTCAAAATTTTTTTTGACCTCAAAATATCATAAAAAACGTCATAGTATAGTATGCCGTTTTTTTCGGGCAAAAAAAGTCAAAATTTTTTTTGACCTCAAAATGTCATAAAAAACGTCATAGTATAGTAAGGCGTCAAAATCGGACAAAAAAAGTGAAAAATTTTTTTGACCTCAAAATGTCATAAAAAACGTCATAGTATAGTATGCCGTTTTTTTCGGGCAAAAAAAGTCAAAAATTTTTATGGCCTCAAAATGTCATAAAAAACGTCATAGTATAGTATGGCGTTTTTTTCGGGTAAAAAAAATCAAAAATTTTTTTGACCTCAAAATGTCATAAAAAACGTCATAGTATAGTAAGGCGTCAAAATCGGACAAAAAAAGTCAAAAAAAATTTTGACCTCAAAATGTCATAAAAAACGTCATAGTATAGTAAGGCGTCAAAATCGGACAAAAAAAGTCAAAAATTTTTTTTTACCTCAAAATGTCATAAAAAACGTCATAGTATAGTATGGCGTTTTTTTCGGGCAAAAAAAGTCAAAAATTTTTTTGGCCTCAAAATGTCATAAAAAACGTCATAGTATAGTATGGCGTCAAAATCGGACAAAAAAAGTCAAAAAATTTTTTGACCTCAAAATGTCATAAAAAACGTCATAGTATAGTATGGCGTTTTTTTCGGGCAAAAAAAGTCAAAAAATTTTTTGGCCTCACAATGTCATAAAAAACGTCATAGTATAGTAAGGCGTCAAAATCGGACAAAAAAAGTCAAAAAAATTTTTGACCTCAAAATGTCATAAAAAACGTCATAGTATAGTATGGCGTTTTTTTCGGGCAAAAAAATTCAAAATTTTTTTTGACCTCAAAATGTCATAAAAAACGTCATAGTATAGTATGGCGTTTTTTTCGGGTAAAAAAATTCAAAATTTTTTTTGACCTCAAAATGTCATAAAAAACGTCATAGTATAGTATGCCGTTTTTTTCGGACAAAAAAAGTCAAAAAATTTTTTGGCCTCAAAATGTCATAAAAAACGTCATAGTATAGTATGCCGTTTTTTTCGGGCAAAAAAAGTCAAAAATTTTTTTGACTTCAAAATGTCATAAAAAACGTCATAGTATAGTAAGGCGTCAAAATCGGACAAAAAAAGTCAAAAATTTTTTTGGCCTCAAAATGTCATAAAAAACGTCATAGTATAGTATGCCGTTTTTTTCGGGCAAATAAAGTCAAAAATTTTTTTGGCCTCAAAATGTCATAAAAAACGTCATAGTATAGTAAGGCGTCAAAATCGGACAAAAAAAGTCAAAAAATTTTTTGACCTCAAAATGTCATAAAAAACGTCATAGTATAGTATTGCGTTTTTTTCGGGTTAAAAAAATCAAAAATTTTTTTGACCTCAAAATGTCATAAAAAACGTCATAGTATAGTATGGCGTTTTTTTCCGGCAAAAAAAGTCAAAAATTTTTTTGACTTCAAAATGTCATAAAAAACGTCATAGTATAGTATGCCGTTTTTTTCGGACAAAAAAAGTCAAAAATTTTTTACCTAAAAATGTCATAAAAAACGTCATAGTATAGTAAGGCGTTTTTTTTGGGCAAAAAAAGTCAAAAAATTTTTTGGCCTCAAAATGTCATAAAAAACGTCATAGTATAGTAAGGCATCAAAATCGGACAAAAAAAGTCAAAAATTTTTTTGACCGCAAAATGTCATAAAAAACGTCATAGTATAGTTAGGCGTCAAAATCGGACAAAAAAAGTCAAAAAAAATTTGGACCTCAAAATGTCATAAAAAACGTCATAGTATAGTATGGCGTTTTTTTCAGGCAAAAAAAGTCAAAAAATTTTTTGGCCTCAAAATGTCATAAAAAACGTCATAGTATAGTATGGCGTTTTTTTCGGGTAAAAAAAATCAAAATTTTTTTTGACCTCAAAATGTCATAAAAAACGTCATAGTATAGTAAGGCGTCAAAATCGGACAAAAAAAGTCAAAAAAAATTTTTACCTCAAAATGTCATAGTCATATGACTATGACATTTGACGTTGTTGACTATAATGTCAAAAACGTCATAGTATAGTATGGCGTCATAGTATAGTATGGCGTTTTTTTCGGGCAAATAAAGTCAAAAATTTTTTTGGCCTCAAAATGTCATAAAAAACGTCATAGTATAGTATGCCGTTTTTTTCGGGCAAAAAAAGTCAAAAAATTTTTTGGCCTCAAAATGTCATAAAAAACGTCATAGTATAGTATGGCGTTTTTTTCGGGCAAAAAAAGTCAAAAATTTTTTTGGCCTCAAAATGTCATAAAAAACGTCATAGTATAGTATGCCGTTTTTTTCGGACAAAAAAAGTCAAAAATTTTTTTGACCTCAAAATGTCATAAAAAACGTCATAGTATAGTAAGGCGTCAAAATCGGACAAAAAAAGTCAAAAAAAATTTGGACCTCAAAATGTCATAAAAAACGTCATAGTATAGTATGGCGTTTTTTTCGGGCAAATAAAGTCAAAAATTTTTTTGGCCTCAAAATGTCATAAAAAACGTCATAGTATAGTATGCCGTTTTTTTCGGGCAAAAAAAGTCAAAAATTTTTTTGGCCTCAAAATGTCATAAAAAACGTTATAGTATAGTAAGGCGTTTTTTTTGGGTAAAAAAATTCAAAATTTTTTTTGACCTCAAAATGTCATAAAAAACGTCATAGTATAGTAAGGCGTCAAAATCGGACAAAAAAAGTGAAAAATTTTTTTGACCTCAAAATGTCATAAAAAACGTCATAGTATAGTATGCCGTTTTTTTCGGGCAAAAAAAGTCAAAAATTTTTATGGCCTCAAAATGTCATAAAAAACGTCATAGTATAGTATGCCGTTTTTTTCGGGCAAAAAAAGTCAAAAATTTTTTTGACTTCAAAATGTCATAAAAAACGTCATAGTATAGTAAGGCGTCAAAATCGGACAAAAAAAGTCAAAAATTTTTTTGGCCTCAAAATGTCATAAAAAACGTCATAGTATAGTATGCCGTTTTTTTCGGGCAAAAAAAGTCAAAAAAAATTTTGACCTCAAAATGTCATAAAAAACGTCATAGTATAGTATGGCGTTTTTTTCGGGCAAAAAAAGTCAAAAATTTTTTTGGCCTCAAAATGTCATAAAAAACGTCATAGTATAGTATGCCGTTTTTTTCGGACAAAAAAAGTCAAAAATTTTTTTGACCTCAAAATGTCATAAAAAACGTCATAGTATAGTAAGGCGTCAAAATCGGACAAAAAAAGTCAAAAAAAATTTGGACCTCAAAATGTCATAAAAAACGTCATAGTATAGTATGGCGTTTTTTTCGGGCAAATAAAGTCAAAAATTTTTTTGGCCTCAAAATGTCATAAAAAACGTCATAGTATAGTATGGCGTTTTTTTCGGGCAAAAAAAGTCAAAAATTTTTTTGGCCTCAAAATGTCATAAAAAACGTCATAGTATAGTATGGCGTTTTTTTTGGGTAAAAAAATTCAAAATTTTTTTTGACCTCAAAATATCATAAAAAACGTCATAGTATAGTATGCCGTTTTTTTCGGGCAAAAAAAGTCAAAATTTTTTTTGACCTCAAAATGTCATAAAAAACGTCATAGTATAGTAAGGCGTCAAAATCGGACAAAAAAAGTGAAAAATTTTTTTGACCTCAAAATGTCATAAAAAACGTCATAGTATAGTATGCCGTTTTTTTCGGGCAAAAAAAGTCAAAAATTTTTATGGCCTCAAAATGTCATAAAAAACGTCATAGTATAGTATGGCGTTTTTTTCGGGTAAAAAAAATCAAAAATTTTTTTGACCTCAAAATGTCATAAAAAACGTCATAGTATAGTAAGGCGTCAAAATCGGACAAAAAAAGTCAAAAAAAATTTTGACCTCAAAATGTCATAAAAAACGTCATAGTATAGTAAGGCGTCAAAATCGGACAAAAAAAGTCAAAAATTTTTTTTTACCTCAAAATGTCATAAAAAACGTCATAGTATAGTATGGCGTTTTTTTCGGGCAAAAAAAGTCAAAAATTTTTTTGGCCTCAAAATGTCATAAAAAACGTCATAGTATAGTATGGCGTCAAAATCGGACAAAAAAAGTCAAAAAATTTTTTGACCTCAAAATGTCATAAAAAACGTCATAGTATAGTATGGCGTTTTTTTCGGGCAAAAAAAGTCAAAAAATTTTTTGGCCTCACAATGTCATAAAAAACGTCATAGTATAGTAAGGCGTCAAAATCGGACAAAAAAAGTCAAAAAAATTTTTGACCTCAAAATGTCATAAAAAACGTCATAGTATAGTATGGCGTTTTTTTCGGGCAAAAAAATTCAAAATTTTTTTTGACCTCAAAATGTCATAAAAAACGTCATAGTATAGTATGGCGTTTTTTTCGGGTAAAAAAATTCAAAATTTTTTTTGACCTCAAAATGTCATAAAAAACGTCATAGTATAGTATGGCGTCAAAATCGGACAAAAAAAGTGAAAAATTTTTTTGACCTCAAAATGTCATAAAAAACGTCATAGTATAGTAAGGCGTCAAAATCGGACAAAAAAAGTCAAAAAAAATTTTGACCTCAAAATGTCATAAAAAACGTCATAGTATAGTAAGGCGTCAAAATCGGACAAAAAAAGTCAAAAATTTTTTTTTACCTCAAAATGTCATAAAAAACGTCATAGTATAGTATGGCGTTTTTTTCGGGCAAAAAAAGTCAAAAATTTTTTTGGCCTCAAAATGTCATAAAAAACGTCATAGTATAGTATGGCGTCAAAATCGGACAAAAAAAGTCAAAAAAATTTTTGACCTCAAAATGTCATAAAAAACGTCATAGTATAGTATGGCGTTTTTTTCGGGCAAAAAAAGTCAAAAAATTTTTTGGCCTCACAATGTCATAAAAAACGTCATAGTATAGTAAGGCGTCAAAATCGGACAAAAAAAGTCAAAAAAATTTTTGACCTCAAAATGTCATAAAAAACGTCATAGTATAGTATGGCGTTTTTTTCGGGCAAATAAAGTCAAAAATTTTTTTGGCCTCAAAATGTCATAAAAAACGTCATAGTATAGTATGGCGTTTTTTTCGGGCAAAAAAAGTCAAAAATTTTTTTGGCCTCAAAATGTCATAAAAAACGTCATAGTATAGTATGGCGTTTTTTTTGGGTAAAAAAATTCAAAATTTTTTTTGACCTCAAAATATCATAAAAAACGTCATAGTATAGTATGCCGTTTTTTTCGGGCAAAAAAAGTCAAAATTTTTTTTGACCTCAAAATGTCATAAAAAACGTCATAGTATAGTAAGGCGTCAAAATCGGACAAAAAAAGTGAAAAATTTTTTTGACCTCAAAATGTCATAAAAAACGTCATAGTATAGTAAGGCGTCAAAATCGGACAAAAAAAGTCAAAAAAAATTTTGACCTCAAAATGTCATAAAAAACGTCATAGTATAGTAAGGCGTCAAAATCGGACAAAAAAAGTCAAAAATTTTTTTTTACCTCAAAATGTCATAAAAAACGTCATAGTATAGTATGGCGTTTTTTTCGGGCAAAAAAAGTCAAAAATTTTTTTGGCCTCAAAATGTCATAAAAAACGTCATAGTATAGTATGGCGTCAAAATCGGACAAAAAAAGTCAAAAAATTTTTTGACCTCAAAATGTCATAAAAAACGTCATAGTATAGTATGGCGTTTTTTTCGGGCAAAAAAAGTCAAAAAAATTTTTGGCCTCACAATGTCATAAAAAACGTCATAGTATAGTAAGGCGTCAAAATCGGACAAAAAAAGTCAAAAAATTTTTTGACCTCAAAATGTCATAAAAAACGTCATAGTATAGTATGGCGTTTTTTTCGGGCAAAAAAATTCAAAATTTTTTTTGACCTCAAAATGTCATAAAAAACGTCATAGTATAGTATGGCGTTTTTTTCGGGTAAAAAAATTCAAAATTTTTTTTGACCTCAAAATGTCATAAAAAACGTCATAGTATAGTATGCCGTTTTTTTCGGACAAAAAAAGTCAAAAAATTTTTTGGCCTCAAAATGTCATAAAAAACGTCATAGTATAGTATGCCGTTTTTTTCGGGCAAAAAAAGTCAAAAATTTTTTTGACTTCAAAATGTCATAAAAAACGTCATAGTATAGTAAGGCGTCAAAATCGGACAAAAAAAGTCAAAAATTTTTTTGGCCTCAAAATGTCATAAAAAACGTCATAGTATAGTATGCCGTTTTTTTCGGGCAAATAAAGTCAAAAATTTTTTTGGCCTCAAAATGTCATAAAAAACGTCATAGTATAGTAAGGCGTCAAAATCGGACAAAAAAAGTCAAAAAATTTTTTGACCTCAAAATGTCATAAAAAACGTCATAGTATAGTATTGCGTTTTTTTCGGGTTAAAAAAATCAAAAATTTTTTTGACCTCAAAATGTCATAAAAAACGTCATAGTATAGTATGGCGTTTTTTTCCGGCAAAAAAAGTCAAAAATTTTTTTGACTTCAAAATGTCATAAAAAACGTCATAGTATAGTATGCCGTTTTTTTCGGACAAAAAAAGTCAAAAATTTTTTACCTAAAAATGTCATAAAAAACGTCATAGTATAGTAAGGCGTTTTTTTTGGGCAAAAAAAGTCAAAAAATTTTTTGGCCTCAAAATGTCATAAAAAACGTCATAGTATAGTAAGGCATCAAAATCGGACAAAAAAAGTCAAAAATTTTTTTGACCGCAAAATGTCATAAAAAACGTCATAGTATAGTTAGGCGTCAAAATCGGACAAAAAAAGTCAAAAAAAATTTGGACCTCAAAATGTCATAAAAAACGTCATAGTATAGTATGGCGTTTTTTTCGGGCAAAAAAAGTCAAAAAATTTTTTGGCCTCAAAATGTCATAAAAAACGTCATAGTATAGTATGGCGTTTTTTTCGGGTAAAAAAAATCAAAATTTTTTTTGACCTCAAAATGTCATAAAAAACGTCATAGTATAGTAAGGCGTCAAAATCGGACAAAAAAAGTCAAAAAAAATTTTTACCTCAAAATGTCATAGTCATATGACTATGACATTTGACGTTGTTGACTATAATGTCAAAAACGTCATAGTATAGTATGGCGTCATAGTATAGTATGGCGTTTTTTTCGGGCAAATAAAGTCAAAAATTTTTTTGGCCTCAAAATGTCATAAAAAACGTCATAGTATAGTATGCCGTTTTTTTCGGGCAAAAAAAGTCAAAATTTTTTTTGACCTCAAAATGTCATAAAAAACGTCATAGTATAGTATGCCGTTTTTTTCGGACAAAAAAAGTCAAAAAATTTTTTGGCCTCAAAATGTCATAAAAAACGTCATAGTATAGTATGCCGTTTTTTTCGGGCAAAAAAAGTCAAAAATTTTTTTGACTTCAAAATGTCATAAAAAACGTCATAGTATAGTAAGGCGTCAAAATCGGACAAAAAAAGTCAAAAATTTTTTTGGCCTCAAAATGTCATAAAAAACGTCATAGTATAGTATGCCGTTTTTTTCGGGCAAATAAAGTCAAAAATTTTTTTGGCCTCAAAATGTCATAAAAAACGTCATAGTATAGTAAGGCGTCAAAATCGGACAAAAAAAGTCAAAAAATTTTTTGACCTCAAAATGTCATAAAAAACGTCATAGTATAGTATTGCGTTTTTTTCGGGTTAAAAAAATCAAAAATTTTTTTGACCTCAAAATGTCATAAAAAACGTCATAGTATAGTATGGCGTTTTTTTCCGGAAAAAAAAGTCAAAAATTTTTTTGACTTCAAAATGTCATAAAAAACGTCATAGTATAGTATGCCGTTTTTTTCGGACAAAAAAAGTCAAAAATTTTTTACCTAAAAATGTCATAAAAAACGTCATAGTATAGTAAGGCGTTTTTTTTGGGCAAAAAAAGTCAAAAAATTTTTTGGCCTCAAAATGTCATAAAAAACGTCATAGTATAGTAAGGCATCAAAATCGGACAAAAAAAGTCAAAAATTTTTTTGACCGCAAAATGTCATAAAAAACGTCATAGTATAGTTAGGCGTCAAAATCGGACAAAAAAAGTCAAAAAAAATTTGGACCTCAAAATGTCATAAAAAACGTCATAGTATAGTATGGCGTTTTTTTCGGGCAAAAAAAGTCAAAAAATTTTTTGGCCTCAAAATGTCATAAAAAACGTCATAGTATAGTATGGCGTTTTTTTCGGGTAAAAAAAATCAAAATTTTTTTTGACCTCAAAATGTCATAAAAAACGTCATAGTATAGTAAGGCGTCAAAATCGGACAAAAAAAGTCAAAAAAAATTTTTACCTCAAAATGTCATAGTCATATGACTATGACATTTGACGTTGTTGACTATAATGTCAAAAACGTCATAGTATAGTATGGCGTCATAGTATAGTATGGCGTTTTTTTCGGGCAAATAAAGTCAAAAATTTTTTTGGCCTCAAAATGTCATAAAAAACGTCATAGTATAGTATGCCGTTTTTTTCGGGCAAAAAAAGTCAAAAAATTTTTTGGCCTCAAAATGTCATAAAAAACGTCATAGTATAGTATGGCGTTTTTTTCGGGCAAAAAAAGTCAAAAATTTTTTTGGCCTCAAAATGTCATAAAAAACGTCATAGTATAGTATGCCGTTTTTTTCGGACAAAAAAAGTCAAAAATTTTTTTGACCTCAAAATGTCATAAAAAACGTCATAGTATAGTAAGGCGTCAAAATCGGACAAAAAAAGTCAAAAAAAATTTGGACCTCAAAATGTCATAAAAAACGTCATAGTATAGTATGGCGTTTTTTTCGGGCAAATAAAGTCAAAAATTTTTTTGGCCTCAAAATGTCATAAAAAACGTCATAGTATAGTATGCCGTTTTTTTCGGGCAAAAAAAGTCAAAAATTTTTTTGGCCTCAAAATGTCATAAAAAACGTTATAGTATAGTAAGGCGTTTTTTTTGGGTAAAAAAATTCAAAATTTTTTTTGACCTCAAAATGTCATAAAAAACGTCATAGTATAGTAAGGCGTCAAAATCGGACAAAAAAAGTGAAAAATTTTTTTGACCTCAAAATGTCATAAAAAACGTCATAGTATAGTATGCCGTTTTTTTCGAGCAAAAAAAGTCAAAAATTTTTATGGCCTCAAAATGTCATAAAAAACGTCATAGTATAGTATGCCGTTTTTTTCGGGCAAAAAAAGTCAAAAATTTTTTTGACTTCAAAATGTCATAAAAAACGTCATAGTATAGTAAGGCGTCAAAATCGGACAAAAAAAGTCAAAAATTTTTTTGGCCTCAAAATGTCATAAAAAACGTCATAGTATAGTATGCCGTTTTTTTCGGGCAAAAAAAGTCAAAAAAAATTTTGACCTCAAAATGTCATAAAAAACGTCATAGTATAGTATGGCGTTTTTTTCGGGCAAAAAAAGTCAAAAATTTTTTTGGCCTCAAAATGTCATAAAAAACGTCATAGTATAGTATGCCGTTTTTTTCGGACAAAAAAAGTCAAAAATTTTTTTGACCTCAAAATGTCATAAAAAACGTCATAGTATAGTAAGGCGTCAAAATCGGACAAAAAAAGTCAAAAAAAATTTGGACCTCAAAATGTCATAAAAAACGTCATAGTATAGTATGGCGTTTTTTTCGGGCAAATAAAGTCAAAAATTTTTTTGGCCTCAAAATGTCATAAAAAACGTCATAGTATAGTATGGCGTTTTTTTCGGGCAAAAAAAGTCAAAAATTTTTTTGGCCTCAAAATGTCATAAAAAACGTCATAGTATAGTATGGCGTTTTTTTTGGGTAAAAAAATTCAAAATTTTTTTTGACCTCAAAATATCATAAAAAACGTCATAGTATAGTATGCCGTTTTTTTCGGGCAAAAAAAGTCAAAATTTTTTTTGACCTCAAAATGTCATAAAAAACGTCATAGTATAGTAAGGCGTCAAAATCGGACAAAAAAAGTGAAAAATTTTTTTGACCTCAAAATGTCATAAAAAACGTCATAGTATAGTAAGGCGTCAAAATCGGACAAAAAAAGTCAAAAAAAATTTTGACCTCAAAATGTCATAAAAAACGTCATAGTATAGTAAGGCGTCAAAATCGGACAAAAAAAGTCAAAAAAATTTTTTTACCTCAAAATGTCATAAAAAACGTCATAGTATAGTATGGCGTTTTTTTCGGGCAAAAAAAGTCAAAAATTTTTTTGGCCTCAAAATGTCATAAAAAACGTCATAGTATAGTATGGCGTCAAAATCGGACAAAAAAAGTCAAAAAATTTTTTGACCTCAAAATGTCATAAAAAACGTCATAGTATAGTATGGCGTTTTTTTCGGGCAAAAAAAGTCAAAAAATTTTTTGGCCTCACAATGTCATAAAAAACGTCATAGTATAGTAAGGCGTCAAAATCGGACAAAAAAAGTCAAAAAAATTTTTGACCTCAAAATGTCATAAAAAACGTCATAGTATAGTATGGCGTTTTTTTCGGGCAAATAAAGTCAAAAATTTTTTTGGCCTCAAAATGTCATAAAAAACGTCATAGTATAGTATGGCGTTTTTTTCGGGCAAAAAAAGTCAAAAATTTTTTTGGCCTCAAAATGTCATAAAAAACGTCATAGTATAGTATGGCGTTTTTTTTGGGTAAAAAAATTCAAAATTTTTTTTGACCTCAAAATATCATAAAAAACGTCATAGTATAGTATGCCGTTTTTTTCGGGCAAAAAAAGTCAAAATTTTTTTTGACCTCAAAATGTCATAAAAAACGTCATAGTATGGTAAGGCGTCAAAATCGGACAAAAAAAGTGAAAAATTTTTTTGACCTCAAAATGTCATAAAAAACGTCATAGTATAGTAAGGCGTCAAAATCGGACAAAAAAAGTCAAAAAAAATTTTGACCTCAAAATGTCATAAAAAACGTCATAGTATAGTAAGGCGTCAAAATCGGACAAAAAAAGTCAAAAATTTTTTTTTACCTCAAAATGTCATAAAAAACGTCATAGTATAGTATGGCGTTTTTTTCGGGTAAAAAAAATCAAAATTTTTTTTGACCTCAAAATGTCATAAAAAACGTCATAGTATAGTAAGGCGTCAAAATCGGACAAAAAAAGTCAAAAAAAATTTTTACCTCAAAATGTCATAGTCATATGACTATGACATTTGACGTTGTTGACTATAATGTCAAAAACGTCATAGTATAGTATGGCGTCATTGTATAGTATGGCGTTTTTTTCGGGCAAATAAAGTCAAAAATTTTTTTGGCCTCAAAATGTCATAAAAAACGTCATAGTATAGTATGCCGTTTTTTTCGGGCAAAAAAAGTCAAAAAATTTTTTGGCCTCAAAATGTCATAAAAAACGTCATAGTATAGTATGGCGTTTTTTTTGGGTAAAAAAATTCAAAATTTTTTTTGACCTCAAAATGTCATAAAAAACGTCATAGTATAGTAAGGCGTCAAAATCGGACAAAAAAAGTGAAAAATTTTTTTGACCTCAAAATGTCATAAAAAACGTCATAGTATAGTATGCCGTTTTTTTCGGGCAAAAAAAGTCAAAAATTTTTATGGCCTCAAAATGTCATAAAAAACGTCATAGTATAGTATGCCGTTTTTTTTGGGTAAAAAAATTCAAAATTTTTTTTGACCTCAAAATGTCATAAAAAACGTCATAGTATAGTAAGGCGTCAAAATCGGACAAAAAAAGTGAAAATTTTTTTTGACCTCAAAATGTCATAAAAAACGTCATAGTATAGTATGCCGTTTTTTTCGGGCAAAAAAAGTCAAAAATTTTTTTGACTTCAAAATGTCATAAAAAACGTCATAGTATAGTAAGGCGTCAAAATCGGACAAAAAAAGTCAAAATTTTTTTTTACCTCAAAATGTCATAAAAAACGTCATAGTATAGTATGCCGTTTTTTTCGGGCAAAAAAAGTCAAAAAAAATTTTGACCTCAAAATGTCATAAAAAACGTCATAGTATAGTATGGCGTTTTTTTCGGGCAAAAAAAGTCAAAAATTTTTTTGGCCTCAAAATGTCATAAAAAACGTCATAGTATAGTATGCCGTTTTTTTCGGACAAAAAAAGTCAAAAATTTTTTTGACCTCAAAATGTCATAAAAAACGTCATAGTATAGTAAGGCGTCAAAATCGGACAAAAAAAGTCAAAAAAAATTTGGACCTCAAAATGTCATAAAAAACGTCATAGTATAGTATGGCGTTTTTTTCGGGCAAATAAAGTCAAAAATTTTTTTGGCCTCAAAATGTCATAAAAAACGTCATAGTATAGTATGGCGTTTTTTTCGGGCAAAAAAAGTCAAAAATTTTTTTGGCCTCAAAATGTCATAAAAAACGTCATAGTATAGTATGGCGTTTTTTTTTGGGTAAAAAAATTCAAAATTTTTTTTGACCTCAAAATATCATAAAAAACGTCATAGTATAGTATGCCGTTTTTTTCGGGCAAAAAAAGTCAAAATTTTTTTTGACCTCAAAATGTCATAAAAAACGTCATAGTATAGTAAGGCGTCAAAATCGGACAAAAAAAGTGAAAAATTTTTTTGACCTCAAAATGTCATAAAAAACGTCATAGTATAGTAAGGCGTCAAAATCGGACAAAAAAAGTCAAAAAAAATTTTGACCTCAAAATGTCATAAAAAACGTCATAGTATAGTAAGGCGTCAAAATCGGACAAAAAAAGTCAAAAATTTTTTTTTACCTCAAAATGTCATAAAAAACGTCATAGTATAGTATGGCGTTTTTTTCGGGCAAAAAAAGTCAAAAATTTTTTTGGCCTCAAAATGTCATAAAAAACGTCATAGTATAGTATGGCGTCAAAATCGGACAAAAAAAGTCAAAAAATTTTTTGACCTCAAAATGTCATAAAAAACGTCATAGTATAGTATGGCGTTTTTTTCGGGCAAAAAAAGTCAAAAAATTTTTTGGCCTCACAATGTCATAAAAAACGTCATAGTATAGTAAGGCGTCAAAATCGGACAAAAAAAGTCAAAAAAATTTTTGACCTCAAAATGTCATAAAAAACGTCATAGTATAGTATGGCGTTTTTTTCGGGCAAAAAAATTCAAAATTTTTTTTGACCTCAAAATGTCATAAAAAACGTCATAGTATAGTATGGCGTTTTTTTCGGGTAAAAAAATTCAAAATTTTTTTTGACCTCAAAATGTCATAAAAAACGTCATAGTATAGTATGCCGTTTTTTTCGGACAAAAAAAGTCAAAAAATTTTTTGGCCTCAAAATGTCATAAAAAACGTCATAGTATAGTATGCCGTTTTTTTCGGGCAAAAAAAGTCAAAAATTTTTTTGACTTCAAAATGTCATAAAAAACGTCATAGTATAGTAAGGCGTCAAAATCGGACAAAAAAAGTCAAAAATTTTTTTGGCCTCAAAATGTCATAAAAAACGTCATAGTATAGTATGCCGTTTTTTTCGGGCAAATAAAGTCAAAAATTTTTTTGGCCTCAAAATGTCATAAAAAACGTCATAGTATAGTAAGGCGTCAAAATCGGACAAAAAAAGTCAAAAAATTTTTTGACCTCAAAATGTCATAAAAAACGTCATAGTATAGTATTGCGTTTTTTTCGGGTTAAAAAAATCAAAAATTTTTTTGACCTCAAAATGTCATAAAAAACGTCATAGTATAGTATGGCGTTTTTTTCCGGCAAAAAAAGTCAAAAATTTTTTTGACTTCAAAATGTCATAAAAAACGTCATAGTATAGTATGCCGTTTTTTTCGGACAAAAAAAGTCAAAAATTTTTTACCTAAAAATGTCATAAAAAACGTCATAGTATAGTAAGGCGTTTTTTTTGGGCAAAAAAAGTCAAAAAATTTTTTGGCCTCAAAATGTCATAAAAAACGTCATAGTATAGTAAGGCATCAAAATCGGACAAAAAAAGTCAAAAATTTTTTTGACCGCAAAATGTCATAAAAAACGTCATAGTATAGTTAGGCGTCAAAATCGGACAAAAAAAGTCAAAAAAAATTTGGACCTCAAAATGTCATAAAAAACGTCATAGTATAGTATGGCGTTTTTTTCGGGCAAAAAAAGTCAAAAAATTTTTTGGCCTCAAAATGTCATAAAAAACGTCATAGTATAGTATGGCGTTTTTTTCGGGTAAAAAAAATCAAAATTTTTTTTGACCTCAAAATGTCATAAAAAACGTCATAGTATAGTAAGGCGTCAAAATCGGACAAAAAAAGTCAAAAAAAATTTTTACCTCAAAATGTCATAGTCATATGACTATGACATTTGACGTTGTTGACTATAATGTCAAAAACGTCATAGTATAGTATGGCGTCATAGTATAGTATGGCGTTTTTTTCGGGCAAATAAAGTCAAAAATTTTTTTGGCCTCAAAATGTCATAAAAAACGTCATAGTATAGTAAGGCGTCAAAATCGGACAAAAAAAGTGAAAAATTTTTTTGACCTCAAAATGTCATAAAAAACGTCATAGTATAGTATGCCGTTTTTTTCGGGCAAAAAAAGTCAAAAATTTTTATGGCCTCAAAATGTCATAAAAAACGTCATAGTATAGTATGCCGTTTTTTTTGGGTAAAAAAATTCAAAATTTTTTTTGACCTCAAAATGTCATAAAAAACGTCATAGTATAGTAAGGCGTCAAAATCGGACAAAAAAAGTGAAAATTTTTTTTGACCTCAAAATGTCATAAAAAACGTCATAGTATAGTATGCCGTTTTTTTCGGGCAAAAAAAGTCAAAAATTTTTTTGACTTCAAAATGTCATAAAAAACGTCATAGTATAGTAAGGCGTCAAAATCGGACAAAAAAAGTCAAAATTTTTTTTTACCTCAAAATGTCATAAAAAACGTCATAGTATAGTATGCCGTTTTTTTCGGGCAAAAAAAGTCAAAAAAAATTTTGACCTCAAAATGTCATAAAAAACGTCATAGTATAGTATGGCGTTTTTTTCGGGCAAAAAAAGTCAAAAATTTTTTTGGCCTCAAAATGTCATAAAAAACGTCATAGTATAGTATGCCGTTTTTTTCGGACAAAAAAAGTCAAAAATTTTTTTGACCTCAAAATGTCATAAAAAACGTCATAGTATAGTAAGGCGTCAAAATCGGACAAAAAAAGTCAAAAAAAATTTTGACCTCAAAATGTCATAAAAAACGTCATAGTATAGTAAGGCGTCAAAATCGGACAAAAAAAGTCAAAAATTTTTTTGACCTCAAAATGTCATAAAAAACGTCATAGTATAGTATGGCGTTTTTTTCGGGCAAAAAAAGGCAAAAAAATGTTTGGCCTCAAAATGTCATAAAAAACGTCATAGTATAGTATGGCGTTTTTTTCGGGCAAAAAAAGTCAAAAAAATGTTTGGCCTCAAAATGTCATAAAAAACGTCATAGTATAGTATGGCGTTTTTTTCGGGCAAAAAAAGTCAAAAATTTTTTTGGCCTCAAAATGTCATAAAAAACGTCATAGTATAGTAAGGCGTCAAAATCGGACAAAAAAAGTCAAAAAAATTTTTGACCTCAAAATGTCATCATAAACGTCATAGTATAGTATGGCGTTTTTTTCGGGCAAAAAAAGTCAAAAATTTTTTTGGCCTCAAAATGTCATAAAAAACGTCATAGTATAGTAAGGCGTCAAAATCGGACAAAAAAAGTCAAAAAAAATTTTGACCTCAAAATGTCATAAAAAACGTCATAGTATAGTAAGGCGTCAAAATCGGACAAAAAAAGTCAAAAATTTTTTTGACCTCAAAATGTCATAAAAAACGTCATAGTATAGTAAGGCGTCAAAATCGGACAAAAAAAGTCAAAAATTTTTTTGGCCTCAAAATGTCTTAAAAAACATCATAGTATAGTAAGGCGTCAAAATCGGGCAAAAAAAGTCAAAAATTTTTTTGGCCTCAAAATGTCATAAAAAACGTCATAGTATAGTAAGGCGTCAAAATCGGACAAAAAAAGTCAAAAAAAATTTTGACCTCAAAATGTCATAAAAAACGTCATAGTATAGTATGGCGTTTTTTTCGGACAAAAAAAGTCAAAAAAATTTTTGAACTCAAAATGTCATAAAAAACGTCATAGTATAGTATGGCGTTTTTTTCGGGCAAAAAAAGTCAAAAATTTTTTGACCTCACAATGTCATAAAAAACGTCATAGTATAGTAAGGCGTCAAAATCGGACAAAAAAAGTCAAAAATTTTTTTTTACCTCAAAATGTCATAAAAAACGTCATAGTATAGTATGGCGTTTTTTTCGGGCAAAAAAAGTCAAAAATTTTTTTGGCCTCAAAATGTCATAAAAAACGTCATAGTATAGTATGGCGTCAAAATCGGACAAAAAAAGTCAAAAATTTTTTTGACCTCAAAATGTCATAAAAAACGTCATAGTATAGTATGGCGTTTTTTTCGGGCAAAAAAAGGCAAAAAAATGTTTGGCCTCAAAATGTCATAAAAAACGTCATAGTATAGTATGGCGTTTTTTTCGGGCAAAAAAAGTCAAAAAAATGTTTGGCCTCAAAATGTCATAAAAAACGTCATAGTATAGTATGGCGTTTTTTTCGGGCAAAAAAAGTCAAAAATTTTTTTGGCCTCAAAATGTCATAAAAAACGTCATAGTATAGTAAGGCGTCAAAATCGGACAAAAAAAGTCAAAAAAATTTTTGACCTCAAAATGTCATCATAAACGTCATAGTATAGTATGGCGTTTTTTTCGGGCAAAAAAAGTCAAAAATTTTTTTGGCCTCAAAATGTCATAAAAAACGTCATAGTATAGTAAGGCGTCAAAATCGGACAAAAAAAGTCAAAAAAAATTTTGACCTCAAAATGTCATAAAAAACGTCATAGTATAGTAAGGCGTCAAAATCGGACAAAAAAAGTCAAAAATTTTTTTGACCTAAAAATGTCATAAAAAACGTCATAGTATAGTAAGGCGTCAAAATCGGCCAAAAAAAGTCAAAAAAATTTTGACCTAAAAATGTCATAAAAAACTTCATAGTATAGTATGGCGTTTTTTTCGGGTAAAAAAATTCAAAATTTTTTTTTACCTCAAAATGTCATAAAAAACCTCATAGTATAGTAAGGCGTTTTTTTCGGGCAAAAAAAGTCAAAAATTTTTTTGACATCAAAATGTCATAAAAAACGTCATAGTATAGTAAGGCGTCAAAATCGGACAAAAAAAGTCAAAAAAAATTTTGACCTCAAAATGTCATAAAAAACGTCATAGTATAGTAAGGCGTCAAAATCGGACAAAAAAAGTCAAAATTTTTTTTGACCTAAAAAATGTCATAAAAAACGTCATAGTATAGTAAGGCGTCAAAATCGGACAAAAAAAGTCAAAAAAATTTTGACCTAAAAATGTCATAAAAAACTTCATAGTATAGTATGGCGTTTTTTTCGGGTAAAAAAATTCAAAATTTTTTTTTTACCTCAAAATGTCATAAAAAACGTCATAGTATAGTATGGCGTTTTTTTTGGGCAAAAAAAGTCAAAAATTTTTTTGGCCTCAAAATGTCATAAAAAACGTCATAGTATAGTATGGCGTCAAAATCGGACAAAAAAAGTCAAAAAATTTTTTGACCTCAAAATGTCATAAAAAACGTCATAGTATAGTATGGCGTTTTTTTCGGGCAAAAAAAGTCAAAAATTTTTTTTACCTCAAAATGTCATAAAAAAACGTCATAGTATAGTATGGCGTTTTTTTCGGGCAAAAAAAGTCAAAAATTTATTTGACATCAAAACGTCTTAAAAAACGTCATAGTATAGTATGGCGTTTTTTTCGGGCAAAAAAAGTCAAAAATTTTTTTGGCCTCAAAATGTCATAAAAAACGTCATAGTATAGTATGGCGTTTCTTTCGGGTAAAAAAATTAAAAAATTTTTGACCTCAAAATGTCATAAAAAACGTCATAGTATAGTATGGCGTTTTTTTCGGGCAAAAAAAGTCAAAAATTTTTTTGGCCTCAAAATGTCATAAAAAACGTCATAGTATAGTAAGTCGTCAAAATCGGACAAAAAAAGTCAAAAATTTTTTTGACCTCAAAATGTCATAAAAAACGTCATAGTATAGTATGCCGTTTTTTTCTGGCAAAAAAAGGCAAAAATTTTTTGACCTCAAAATGTCATAAAAAACGTCATTGTATAGTAAGGCGTCAAAGTCGGACAAAAAAAGTCAAAAAATTTTTTGGCCTCAAAATGTGATAAAAAACGTCATAGTATAGTAAGGCGTCAAAATCGGACCAAAAAAGTCAAAACATTTTTTGACCTCAAAATGTCATAAAAAACGTCATAGTATAGTAAGGCGTCAAAATCGGACAAAAAAAGTCAAAAATTTTTTTGGCCTCAAAATGTCTTAAAAAACATCATAGTATAGTAAGGCGTCAAAATCGGGCAAAAAAAGTCAAAAATTTTTTTGGCCTCAAAATGTCATAAAAAACGTCATAGTATAGTAAGGCGTCAAAATCGGACAAAAAAAGTCAAAAAAAATTTTGACCTCAAAATGTCATAAAAAACGTCATAGTATAGTATGGCGTTTTTTTCGGGCAAAATAAGTCAAAAAACTTTTTGGCCTCAAAATGTCATAAAAAACGTCATAGTATATTAAGGCGTCAAAATCGGACAAAAAAAGTCAAAAAAAATTTTGACCTCAAAATGTCATAAAAAATGTCATAGTATAGTATGGCGTTTTTTTCGGGTAAAAAAATTCAAAATTTTTTTTTACCTCAAAATGTCATAAAAAACGTCATAGTATAGTAAGGCGTTTTATTCGGGCAAAAAAAGTCAAAAATTTTTTTGACATCAAAATGTCAAAAAACGTCATAGTATAGTATGGCGTTTTTTTCGGGCAAAAAAAGTCAAAAATTTTTTGGGCCTCAAAATGTCATAAAAAACGTCATAGTATGGTATGGCGTTTTTTTTGGGCAAAAAAAGTCAAAAATTTTTTTGGCCTCAAAATGTCATAAAAAACGTCATAGTATAGTATGGCGTCAAAATCGGACAAAAAAAGTCAAAAAATTTTTTGACCTCAAAATGTCATAAAAAACTTCATAGTATAGTATGGCGTTTTTTTCAGGCAAAAAAAGTCAAAATTTGTTTTTACCTCAAAATGTCATAAAAAAACGTCATAGTATAGTATGCCGTTTTTTTCGGGCAAAAAAAGTCAAAAATTTTTTTGACATCAAAACGTCTTAAAAAACGTCATAGTATAGTATGGCGTTTTTTTTCGGGCAAAAAAAGTCAAAAATTTTTTTGGCCTCAAAATGTCATAAAAAACGTCATAGTATAGTATGGCGTTTCTTTCGGGTAAAAAAATTCTAAATTTTTTTTGACCTCAAAATGTCATAAAAAACGTCATAGTATAGTAAGGCGTCAAAATCGGACAAAAAAAGTCAAAAAAAATTTTGACCTCAAAATGTCATAAAAAACGTCATAGTATAGTATGGCGTTTTTTTCGGGCAAAAAAAGTCAAAAATTTTTTTGGCCTCAAAATGTCATAAAAAACGTCATTGTATATTAAGGCGTCAAAGTCGGACAAAAAAAGTCAAAAAATTTTTTGACCTCAAAATGTCATAAAAAACGTCATAGTATAGTAAGGCGTCAAAATCGGACAAAAAAAGTCAAAAAAATTTTTGACCTCAAAATGTCATAAAAAACGTCATAGTATAGTAAGGCGTCAAAATCGGACAAAAAAAGTCAAAAATTTTTTTTTACCTCAAAATGTCATAAAAAACGTCATAGTATAGTATGGCGTTTTTTTCGGGCAAAAAAAGTCAAAAATTTTTTTGGCCTCAAAATGTCATAAAAAACGTCATAGTATAGTATGGCGTCAAAATCGGACAAAAAAAGTCAAAAAATTTTTTGACCTCAAAATGTCATAAAAAACGTCATAGTATAGTATGGCGTTTTTTTCGGGCAAAAAAAGTCAAAAATTTTTTTGGCCTCAAAATGTCATAAAAAACGTCATAGTATAGTATGGCGTTTTTTTTGGGTAAAAAAATTCAAAATTTTTTTTGACCTCAAAATATCATAAAAAACGTCATAGTATAGTATGCCGTTTTTTTCGGGCAAAAAAAGTCAAAATTTTTTTTGACCTCAAAATGTCATAAAAAACGTCATAGTATAGTAAGGCGTCAAAATCGGACAAAAAAAGTGAAAAATTTTTTTGACCTCAAAATGTCATAAAAAACGTCATAGTATAGTAAGGCGTCAAAATCGGACAAAAAAAGTCAAAAAAAATTTTGACCTCAAAATGTCATAAAAAACGTCATAGTATAGTAAGGCGTCAAAATCGGACAAAAAAAGTCAAAAATTTTTTTTTACCTCAAAATGTCATAAAAAACGTCATAGTATAGTATGGCGTTTTTTTCGGGCAAAAAAAGTCAAAAATTTTTTTGGCCTCAAAATGTCATAAAAAACGTCATAGTATAGTATGGCGTCAAAATCGGACAAAAAAAGTCAAAAAATTTTTTGACCTCAAAATGTCATAAAAAACGTCATAGTATAGTATGGCGTTTTTTTCGGGCAAAAAAAGTCAAAAAAATTTTTGGCCTCACAATGTCATAAAAAACGTCATAGTATAGTAAGGCGTCAAAATCGGACAAAAAAAGTCAAAAAATTTTTTGACCTCAAAATGTCATAAAAAACGTCATAGTATAGTATGGCGTTTTTTTCGGGCAAAAAAATTCAAAATTTTTTTTGACCTCAAAATGTCATAAAAAACGTCATAGTATAGTATGGCGTTTTTTTCGGGTAAAAAAATTCAAAATTTTTTTTGACCTCAAAATGTCATAAAAAACGTCATAGTATAGTATGCCGTTTTTTTCGGACAAAAAAAGTCAAAAAATTTTTTGGCCTCAAAATGTCATAAAAAACGTCATAGTATAGTATGCCGTTTTTTTCGGGCAAAAAAAGTCAAAAATTTTTTTG
The DNA here is from genome assembly GCF_017976425.1 of Toxotes jaculatrix. NCBI lineage: Eukaryota > Metazoa > Chordata > Actinopteri > Toxotidae > Toxotes > Toxotes jaculatrix. The sequence goes on from NC_054402.1 coordinate 13,609,542, forward strand.
ACTTCAAAATGTCATAAAAAACGTCATAGTATAGTAAGGCGTCAAAATCGGACAAAAAAAGTCAAAAATTTTTTTGGCCTCAAAATGTCATAAAAAACGTCATAGTATAGTATGCCGTTTTTTTCGGGCAAATAAAGTCAAAAATTTTTTTGGCCTCAAAATGTCATAAAAAACGTCATAGTATAGTAAGGCGTCAAAATCGGACAAAAAAAGTCAAAAAATTTTTTGACCTCAAAATGTCATAAAAAACGTCATAGTATAGTATTGCGTTTTTTTCGGGTTAAAAAAATCAAAAATTTTTTTGACCTCAAAATGTCATAAAAAACGTCATAGTATAGTATGGCGTTTTTTTCCGGCAAAAAAAGTCAAAAATTTTTTTGACTTCAAAATGTCATAAAAAACGTCATAGTATAGTATGCCGTTTTTTTCGGACAAAAAAAGTCAAAAATTTTTTACCTAAAAATGTCATAAAAAACGTCATAGTATAGTAAGGCGTTTTTTTTGGGCAAAAAAAGTCAAAAAATTTTTTGGCCTCAAAATGTCATAAAAAACGTCATAGTATAGTAAGGCATCAAAATCGGACAAAAAAAGTCAAAAATTTTTTTGACCGCAAAATGTCATAAAAAACGTCATAGTATAGTTAGGCGTCAAAATCGGACAAAAAAAGTCAAAAAAAATTTGGACCTCAAAATGTCATAAAAAACGTCATAGTATAGTATGGCGTTTTTTTCGGGCAAAAAAAGTCAAAAAATTTTTTGGCCTCAAAATGTCATAAAAAACGTCATAGTATAGTATGGCGTTTTTTTCGGGTAAAAAAAATCAAAATTTTTTTTGACCTCAAAATGTCATAAAAAACGTCATAGTATAGTAAGGCGTCAAAATCGGACAAAAAAAGTCAAAAAAAATTTTTACCTCAAAATGTCATAGTCATATGACTATGACATTTGACGTTGTTGACTATAATGTCAAAAACGTCATAGTATAGTATGGCGTCATAGTATAGTATGGCGTTTTTTTCGGGCAAATAAAGTCAAAAATTTTTTTGGCCTCAAAATGTCATAAAAAACGTCATAGTATAGTATGCCGTTTTTTTCGGGCAAAAAAAGTCAAAATTTTTTTTGACCTCAAAATGTCATAAAAAACGTCATAGTATAGTATGCCGTTTTTTTCGGACAAAAAAAGTCAAAAAATTTTTTGGCCTCAAAATGTCATAAAAAACGTCATAGTATAGTATGCCGTTTTTTTCGGGCAAAAAAAGTCAAAAATTTTTTTGACTTCAAAATGTCATAAAAAACGTCATAGTATAGTAAGGCGTCAAAATCGGACAAAAAAAGTCAAAAATTTTTTTGGCCTCAAAATGTCATAAAAAACGTCATAGTATAGTATGCCGTTTTTTTCGGGCAAATAAAGTCAAAAATTTTTTTGGCCTCAAAATGTCATAAAAAACGTCATAGTATAGTAAGGCGTCAAAATCGGACAAAAAAAGTCAAAAAATTTTTTGACCTCAAAATGTCATAAAAAACGTCATAGTATAGTATTGCGTTTTTTTCGGGTTAAAAAAATCAAAAATTTTTTTGACCTCAAAATGTCATAAAAAACGTCATAGTATAGTATGGCGTTTTTTTCCGGAAAAAAAAGTCAAAAATTTTTTTGACTTCAAAATGTCATAAAAAACGTCATAGTATAGTATGCCGTTTTTTTCGGACAAAAAAAGTCAAAAATTTTTTACCTAAAAATGTCATAAAAAACGTCATAGTATAGTAAGGCGTTTTTTTTTGGGCAAAAAAAGTCAAAAAATTTTTTGGCCTCAAAATGTCATAAAAAACGTCATAGTATAGTAAGGCATCAAAATCGGACAAAAAAAGTCAAAAATTTTTTTGACCGCAAAATGTCATAAAAAACGTCATAGTATAGTTAGGCGTCAAAATCGGACAAAAAAAGTCAAAAAAAATTTGGACCTCAAAATGTCATAAAAAACGTCATAGTATAGTATGGCGTTTTTTTCGGGCAAAAAAAGTCAAAAAATTTTTTGGCCTCAAAATGTCATAAAAAACGTCATAGTATAGTATGGCGTTTTTTTCGGGTAAAAAAAATCAAAATTTTTTTTGACCTCAAAATGTCATAAAAAACGTCATAGTATAGTAAGGCGTCAAAATCGGACAAAAAAAGTCAAAAAAAATTTTTACCTCAAAATGTCATAGTCATATGACTATGACATTTGACGTTGTTGACTATAATGTCAAAAACGTCATAGTATAGTATGGCGTCATAGTATAGTATGGCGTTTTTTTCGGGCAAATAAAGTCAAAAATTTTTTTGGCCTCAAAATGTCATAAAAAACGTCATAGTATAGTATGCCGTTTTTTTCGGGCAAAAAAAGTCAAAAAATTTTTTGGCCTCAAAATGTCATAAAAAACGTCATAGTATAGTATGGCGTTTTTTTCGGGCAAAAAAAGTCAAAAATTTTTTTGGCCTCAAAATGTCATAAAAAACGTCATAGTATAGTATGCCGTTTTTTTCGGACAAAAAAAGTCAAAAATTTTTTTGACCTCAAAATGTCATAAAAAACGTCATAGTATAGTAAGGCGTCAAAATCGGACAAAAAAAGTCAAAAAAAATTTGGACCTCAAAATGTCATAAAAAACGTCATAGTATAGTATGGCGTTTTTTTCGGGCAAATAAAGTCAAAAATTTTTTTGGCCTCAAAATGTCATAAAAAACGTCATAGTATAGTATGCCGTTTTTTTCGGGCAAAAAAAGTCAAAAATTTTTTTGGCCTCAAAATGTCATAAAAAACGTTATAGTATAGTAAGGCGTTTTTTTTGGGTAAAAAAATTCAAAATTTTTTTTGACCTCAAAATGTCATAAAAAACGTCATAGTATAGTAAGGCGTCAAAATCGGACAAAAAAAGTGAAAAATTTTTTTGACCTCAAAATGTCATAAAAAACGTCATAGTATAGTATGCCGTTTTTTTCGAGCAAAAAAAGTCAAAAATTTTTATGGCCTCAAAATGTCATAAAAAACGTCATAGTATAGTATGCCGTTTTTTTCGGGCAAAAAAAGTCAAAAATTTTTTTGACTTCAAAATGTCATAAAAAACGTCATAGTATAGTAAGGCGTCAAAATCGGACAAAAAAAGTCAAAAATTTTTTTGGCCTCAAAATGTCATAAAAAACGTCATAGTATAGTATGCCGTTTTTTTCGGGCAAAAAAAGTCAAAAAAAATTTTGACCTCAAAATGTCATAAAAAACGTCATAGTATAGTATGGCGTTTTTTTCGGGCAAAAAAAGTCAAAAATTTTTTTGGCCTCAAAATGTCATAAAAAACGTCATAGTATAGTATGCCGTTTTTTTCGGACAAAAAAAGTCAAAAATTTTTTTGACCTCAAAATGTCATAAAAAACGTCATAGTATAGTAAGGCGTCAAAATCGGACAAAAAAAGTCAAAAAAAATTTGGACCTCAAAATGTCATAAAAAACGTCATAGTATAGTATGGCGTTTTTTTCGGGCAAATAAAGTCAAAAATTTTTTTGGCCTCAAAATGTCATAAAAAACGTCATAGTATAGTATGGCGTTTTTTTCGGGCAAAAAAAGTCAAAAATTTTTTTGGCCTCAAAATGTCATAAAAAACGTCATAGTATAGTATGGCGTTTTTTTTTGGGTAAAAAAATTCAAAATTTTTTTTGACCTCAAAATATCATAAAAAACGTCATAGTATAGTATGCCGTTTTTTTCGGGCAAAAAAAGTCAAAATTTTTTTTGACCTCAAAATGTCATAAAAAACGTCATAGTATAGTAAGGCGTCAAAATCGGACAAAAAAAGTGAAAAATTTTTTTGACCTCAAAATGTCATAAAAAACGTCATAGTATAGTAAGGCGTCAAAATCGGACAAAAAAAGTCAAAAAAAATTTTGACCTCAAAATGTCATAAAAAACGTCATAGTATAGTAAGGCGTCAAAATCGGACAAAAAAAGTCAAAAAAATTTTTTTACCTCAAAATGTCATAAAAAACGTCATAGTATAGTATGGCGTTTTTTTCGGGCAAAAAAAGTCAAAAATTTTTTTGGCCTCAAAATGTCATAAAAAACGTCATAGTATAGTATGGCGTCAAAATCGGACAAAAAAAGTCAAAAAATTTTTTGACCTCAAAATGTCATAAAAAACGTCATAGTATAGTATGGCGTTTTTTTCGGGCAAAAAAAGTCAAAAAATTTTTTGGCCTCACAATGTCATAAAAAACGTCATAGTATAGTAAGGCGTCAAAATCGGACAAAAAAAGTCAAAAAAATTTTTGACCTCAAAATGTCATAAAAAACGTCATAGTATAGTATGGCGTTTTTTTCGGGCAAATAAAGTCAAAAATTTTTTTGGCCTCAAAATGTCATAAAAAACGTCATAGTATAGTATGGCGTTTTTTTCGGGCAAAAAAAGTCAAAAATTTTTTTGGCCTCAAAATGTCATAAAAAACGTCATAGTATAGTATGGCGTTTTTTTTGGGTAAAAAAATTCAAAATTTTTTTTGACCTCAAAATATCATAAAAAACGTCATAGTATAGTATGCCGTTTTTTTCGGGCAAAAAAAGTCAAAATTTTTTTTGACCTCAAAATGTCATAAAAAACGTCATAGTATAGTAAGGCGTCAAAATCGGACAAAAAAAGTGAAAAATTTTTTTGACCTCAAAATGTCATAAAAAACGTCATAGTATAGTAAGGCGTCAAAATCGGACAAAAAAAGTCAAAAAAAATTTTGACCTCAAAATGTCATAAAAAACGTCATAGTATAGTAAGGCGTCAAAATCGGACAAAAAAAGTCAAAAATTTTTTTTTACCTCAAAATGTCATAAAAAACGTCATAGTATAGTATGGCGTTTTTTTCGGGTAAAAAAAATCAAAATTTTTTTTGACCTCAAAATGTCATAAAAAACGTCATAGTATAGTAAGGCGTCAAAATCGGACAAAAAAAGTCAAAAAAAATTTTTACCTCAAAATGTCATAGTCATATGACTATGACATTTGACGTTGTTGACTATAATGTCAAAAACGTCATAGTATAGTATGGCGTCATTGTATAGTATGGCGTTTTTTTCGGGCAAATAAAGTCAAAAATTTTTTTGGCCTCAAAATGTCATAAAAAACGTCATAGTATAGTATGCCGTTTTTTTCGGGCAAAAAAAGTCAAAAAATTTTTTGGCCTCAAAATGTCATAAAAAACGTCATAGTATAGTATGGCGTTTTTTTTGGGTAAAAAAATTCAAAATTTTTTTTGACCTCAAAATGTCATAAAAAACGTCATAGTATAGTAAGGCGTCAAAATCGGACAAAAAAAGTGAAAAATTTTTTTGACCTCAAAATGTCATAAAAAACGTCATAGTATAGTATGCCGTTTTTTTCGGGCAAAAAAAGTCAAAAATTTTTATGGCCTCAAAATGTCATAAAAAACGTCATAGTATAGTATGCCGTTTTTTTTGGGTAAAAAAATTCAAAATTTTTTTTGACCTCAAAATGTCATAAAAAACGTCATAGTATAGTAAGGCGTCAAAATCGGACAAAAAAAGTGAAAATTTTTTTTGACCTCAAAATGTCATAAAAAACGTCATAGTATAGTATGCCGTTTTTTTCGGGCAAAAAAAGTCAAAAATTTTTTTGACTTCAAAATGTCATAAAAAACGTCATAGTATAGTAAGGCGTCAAAATCGGACAAAAAAAGTCAAAATTTTTTTTTACCTCAAAATGTCATAAAAAACGTCATAGTATAGTATGCCGTTTTTTTCGGGCAAAAAAAGTCAAAAAAAATTTTGACCTCAAAATGTCATAAAAAACGTCATAGTATAGTATGGCGTTTTTTTCGGGCAAAAAAAGTCAAAAATTTTTTTGGCCTCAAAATGTCATAAAAAACGTCATAGTATAGTATGCCGTTTTTTTCGGACAAAAAAAGTCAAAAATTTTTTTGACCTCAAAATGTCATAAAAAACGTCATAGTATAGTAAGGCGTCAAAATCGGACAAAAAAAGTCAAAAAAAATTTGGACCTCAAAATGTCATAAAAAACGTCATAGTATAGTATGGCGTTTTTTTCGGGCAAATAAAGTCAAAAATTTTTTTGGCCTCAAAATGTCATAAAAAACGTCATAGTATAGTATGGCGTTTTTTTCGGGCAAAAAAAGTCAAAAATTTTTTTGGCCTCAAAATGTCATAAAAAACGTCATAGTATAGTATGGCGTTTTTTTTGGGTAAAAAAATTCAAAATTTTTTTTGACCTCAAAATATCATAAAAAACGTCATAGTATAGTATGCCGTTTTTTTCGGGCAAAAAAAGTCAAAATTTTTTTTGACCTCAAAATGTCATAAAAAACGTCATAGTATAGTAAGGCGTCAAAATCGGACAAAAAAAGTGAAAAATTTTTTTGACCTCAAAATGTCATAAAAAACGTCATAGTATAGTAAGGCGTCAAAATCGGACAAAAAAAGTCAAAAAAAATTTTGACCTCAAAATGTCATAAAAAACGTCATAGTATAGTAAGGCGTCAAAATCGGACAAAAAAAGTCAAAAATTTTTTTTTACCTCAAAATGTCATAAAAAACGTCATAGTATAGTATGGCGTTTTTTTCGGGCAAAAAAAGTCAAAAATTTTTTTGGCCTCAAAATGTCATAAAAAACGTCATAGTATAGTATGGCGTCAAAATCGGACAAAAAAAGTCAAAAAATTTTTTGACCTCAAAATGTCATAAAAAACGTCATAGTATAGTATGGCGTTTTTTTCGGGCAAAAAAAGTCAAAAAATTTTTTGGCCTCACAATGTCATAAAAAACGTCATAGTATAGTAAGGCGTCAAAATCGGACAAAAAAAGTCAAAAAAATTTTTGACCTCAAAATGTCATAAAAAACGTCATAGTATAGTATGGCGTTTTTTTCGGGCAAAAAAATTCAAAATTTTTTTTGACCTCAAAATGTCATAAAAAACGTCATAGTATAGTATGGCGTTTTTTTCGGGTAAAAAAATTCAAAATTTTTTTTGACCTCAAAATGTCATAAAAAACGTCATAGTATAGTATGCCGTTTTTTTCGGACAAAAAAAGTCAAAAAATTTTTTGGCCTCAAAATGTCATAAAAAACGTCATAGTATAGTATGCCGTTTTTTTCGGGCAAAAAAAGTCAAAAATTTTTTTGACTTCAAAATGTCATAAAAAACGTCATAGTATAGTAAGGCGTCAAAATCGGACAAAAAAAGTCAAAAATTTTTTTGGCCTCAAAATGTCATAAAAAACGTCATAGTATAGTATGCCGTTTTTTTCGGGCAAATAAAGTCAAAAATTTTTTTGGCCTCAAAATGTCATAAAAAACGTCATAGTATAGTAAGGCGTCAAAATCGGACAAAAAAAGTCAAAAAATTTTTTGACCTCAAAATGTCATAAAAAACGTCATAGTATAGTATTGCGTTTTTTTCGGGTTAAAAAAATCAAAAATTTTTTTGACCTCAAAATGTCATAAAAAACGTCATAGTATAGTATGGCGTTTTTTTCCGGCAAAAAAAGTCAAAAATTTTTTTGACTTCAAAATGTCATAAAAAACGTCATAGTATAGTATGCCGTTTTTTTCGGACAAAAAAAGTCAAAAATTTTTTACCTAAAAATGTCATAAAAAACGTCATAGTATAGTAAGGCGTTTTTTTTTGGGCAAAAAAAGTCAAAAAATTTTTTGGCCTCAAAATGTCATAAAAAACGTCATAGTATAGTAAGGCATCAAAATCGGACAAAAAAAGTCAAAAATTTTTTTGACCGCAAAATGTCATAAAAAACGTCATAGTATAGTTAGGCGTCAAAATCGGACAAAAAAAGTCAAAAAAAATTTGGACCTCAAAATGTCATAAAAAACGTCATAGTATAGTATGGCGTTTTTTTCGGGCAAAAAAAGTCAAAAAATTTTTTGGCCTCAAAATGTCATAAAAAACGTCATAGTATAGTATGGCGTTTTTTTCGGGTAAAAAAAATCAAAATTTTTTTTGACCTCAAAATGTCATAAAAAACGTCATAGTATAGTAAGGCGTCAAAATCGGACAAAAAAAGTCAAAAAAAATTTTTACCTCAAAATGTCATAGTCATATGACTATGACATTTGACGTTGTTGACTATAATGTCAAAAACGTCATAGTATAGTATGGCGTCATAGTATAGTATGGCGTTTTTTTCGGGCAAATAAAGTCAAAAATTTTTTTGGCCTCAAAATGTCATAAAAAACGTCATAGTATAGTAAGGCGTCAAAATCGGACAAAAAAAGTGAAAAATTTTTTTGACCTCAAAATGTCATAAAAAACGTCATAGTATAGTATGCCGTTTTTTTCGGGCAAAAAAAGTCAAAAATTTTTATGGCCTCAAAATGTCATAAAAAACGTCATAGTATAGTATGCCGTTTTTTTTGGGTAAAAAAATTCAAAAATTTTTTTGACCTCAAAATGTCATAAAAAACGTCATAGTATAGTAAGGCGTCAAAATCGGACAAAAAAAGTGAAAATTTTTTTTGACCTCAAAATGTCATAAAAAACGTCATAGTATAGTATGCCGTTTTTTTCGGGCAAAAAAAGTCAAAAATTTTTTTGACTTCAAAATGTCATAAAAAACGTCATAGTATAGTAAGGCGTCAAAATCGGACAAAAAAAGTCAAAATTTTTTTTTACCTCAAAATGTCATAAAAAACGTCATAGTATAGTATGCCGTTTTTTTCGGGCAAAAAAAGTCAAAAAAAATTTTGACCTCAAAATGTCATAAAAAACGTCATAGTATAGTATGGCGTTTTTTTCGGGCAAAAAAAGTCAAAAATTTTTTTGGCCTCAAAATGTCATAAAAAACGTCATAGTATAGTATGCCGTTTTTTTCGGACAAAAAAAGTCAAAAATTTTTTTGACCTCAAAATGTCATAAAAAACGTCATAGTATAGTAAGGCGTCAAAATCGGACAAAAAAAGTCAAAAAAAATTTTGACCTCAAAATGTCATAAAAAACGTCATAGTATAGTAAGGCGTCAAAATCGGACAAAAAAAGTCAAAAATTTTTTTGACCTCAAAATGTCATAAAAAACGTCATAGTATAGTATGGCGTTTTTTTCGGGCAAAAAAAGGCAAAAAAATGTTTGGCCTCAAAATGTCATAAAAAACGTCATAGTATAGTATGGCGTTTTTTTCGGGCAAAAAAAGTCAAAAAAATGTTTGGCCTCAAAATGTCATAAAAAACGTCATAGTATAGTATGGCGTTTTTTTCGGGCAAAAAAAGTCAAAAATTTTTTTGGCCTCAAAATGTCATAAAAAACGTCATAGTATAGTAAGGCGTCAAAATCGGACAAAAAAAGTCAAAAAAATTTTTGACCTCAAAATGTCATCATAAACGTCATAGTATAGTATGGCGTTTTTTTCGGGCAAAAAAAGTCAAAAATTTTTTTGGCCTCAAAATGTCATAAAAAACGTCATAGTATAGTAAGGCGTCAAAATCGGACAAAAAAAGTCAAAAAAAATTTTGACCTCAAAATGTCATAAAAAACGTCATAGTATAGTAAGGCGTCAAAATCGGACAAAAAAAGTCAAAAATTTTTTTGACCTCAAAATGTCATAAAAAACGTCATAGTATAGTAAGGCGTCAAAATCGGACAAAAAAAGTCAAAAATTTTTTTGGCCTCAAAATGTCTTAAAAAACATCATAGTATAGTAAGGCGTCAAAATCGGGCAAAAAAAGTCAAAAATTTTTTTGGCCTCAAAATGTCATAAAAAACGTCATAGTATAGTAAGGCGTCAAAATCGGACAAAAAAAGTCAAAAAAAATTTTGACCTCAAAATGTCATAAAAAACGTCATAGTATAGTATGGCGTTTTTTTCGGACAAAAAAAGTCAAAAAAATTTTTGAACTCAAAATGTCATAAAAAACGTCATAGTATAGTATGGCGTTTTTTTCGGGCAAAAAAAGTCAAAAATTTTTTGACCTCACAATGTCATAAAAAACGTCATAGTATAGTAAGGCGTCAAAATCGGACAAAAAAAGTCAAAAATTTTTTTTTACCTCAAAATGTCATAAAAAACGTCATAGTATAGTATGGCGTTTTTTTCGGGCAAAAAAAGTCAAAAATTTTTTTGGCCTCAAAATGTCATAAAAAACGTCATAGTATAGTATGGCGTCAAAATCGGACAAAAAAAGTCAAAAATTTTTTTGACCTCAAAATGTCATAAAAAACGTCATAGTATAGTATGGCGTTTTTTTCGGGCAAAAAAAGGCAAAAAAATGTTTGGCCTCAAAATGTCATAAAAAACGTCATAGTATAGTATGGCGTTTTTTTCGGGCAAAAAAAGTCAAAAAAATGTTTGGCCTCAAAATGTCATAAAAAACGTCATAGTATAGTATGGCGTTTTTTTCGGGCAAAAAAAGTCAAAAATTTTTTTGGCCTCAAAATGTCATAAAAAACGTCATAGTATAGTAAGGCGTCAAAATCGGACAAAAAAAGTCAAAAAAATTTTTGACCTCAAAATGTCATCATAAACGTCATAGTATAGTATGGCGTTTTTTTCGGGCAAAAAAAGTCAAAAATTTTTTTGGCCTCAAAATGTCATAAAAAACGTCATAGTATAGTAAGGCGTCAAAATCGGACAAAAAAAGTCAAAAAAAATTTTGACCTCAAAATGTCATAAAAAACGTCATAGTATAGTAAGGCGTCAAAATCGGACAAAAAAAGTCAAAAATTTTTTTGACCTAAAAATGTCATAAAAAACGTCATAGTATAGTAAGGCGTCAAAATCGGCCAAAAAAAGTCAAAAAAATTTTGACCTAAAAATGTCATAAAAAACTTCATAGTATAGTATGGCGTTTTTTTCGGGTAAAAAAATTCAAAATTTTTTTTTACCTCAAAATGTCATAAAAAACCTCATAGTATAGTAAGGCGTTTTTTTCGGGCAAAAAAAGTCAAAAATTTTTTTGACATCAAAATGTCATAAAAAACGTCATAGTATAGTAAGGCGTCAAAATCGGACAAAAAAAGTCAAAAAAAATTTTGACCTCAAAATGTCATAAAAAACGTCATAGTATAGTAAGGCGTCAAAATCGGACAAAAAAAGTCAAAATTTTTTTTGACCTAAAAAATGTCATAAAAAACGTCATAGTATAGTAAGGCGTCAAAATCGGACAAAAAAAGTCAAAAAAATTTTGACCTAAAAATGTCATAAAAAACTTCATAGTATAGTATGGCGTTTTTTTCGGGTAAAAAAATTCAAAATTTTTTTTTTACCTCAAAATGTCATAAAAAACGTCATAGTATAGTATGGCGTTTTTTTTGGGCAAAAAAAGTCAAAAATTTTTTTGGCCTCAAAATGTCATAAAAAACGTCATAGTATAGTATGGCGTCAAAATCGGACAAAAAAAGTCAAAAAATTTTTTGACCTCAAAATGTCATAAAAAACGTCATAGTATAGTATGGCGTTTTTTTCGGGCAAAAAAAGTCAAAAATTTTTTTTACCTCAAAATGTCATAAAAAAACGTCATAGTATAGTATGGCGTTTTTTTCGGGCAAAAAAAGTCAAAAATTTATTTGACATCAAAACGTCTTAAAAAACGTCATAGTATAGTATGGCGTTTTTTTCGGGCAAAAAAAGTCAAAAATTTTTTTGGCCTCAAAATGTCATAAAAAACGTCATAGTATAGTATGGCGTTTCTTTCGGGTAAAAAAATTAAAAAATTTTTGACCTCAAAATGTCATAAAAAACGTCATAGTATAGTATGGCGTTTTTTTCGGGCAAAAAAAGTCAAAAATTTTTTTGGCCTCAAAATGTCATAAAAAACGTCATAGTATAGTAAGTCGTCAAAATCGGACAAAAAAAGTCAAAAATTTTTTTGACCTCAAAATGTCATAAAAAACGTCATAGTATAGTATGCCGTTTTTTTCTGGCAAAAAAAGGCAAAAATTTTTTGACCTCAAAATGTCATAAAAAACGTCATTGTATAGTAAGGCGTCAAAGTCGGACAAAAAAAGTCAAAAAATTTTTTGGCCTCAAAATGTGATAAAAAACGTCATAGTATAGTAAGGCGTCAAAATCGGACCAAAAAAGTCAAAACATTTTTTGACCTCAAAATGTCATAAAAAACGTCATAGTATAGTAAGGCGTCAAAATCGGACAAAAAAAGTCAAAAATTTTTTTGGCCTCAAAATGTCTTAAAAAACATCATAGTATAGTAAGGCGTCAAAATCGGGCAAAAAAAGTCAAAAATTTTTTTGGCCTCAAAATGTCATAAAAAACGTCATAGTATAGTAAGGCGTCAAAATCGGACAAAAAAAGTCAAAAAAAATTTTGACCTCAAAATGTCATAAAAAACGTCATAGTATAGTATGGCGTTTTTTTCGGGCAAAATAAGTCAAAAAACTTTTTGGCCTCAAAATGTCATAAAAAACGTCATAGTATATTAAGGCGTCAAAATCGGACAAAAAAAGTCAAAAAAAATTTTGACCTCAAAATGTCATAAAAAATGTCATAGTATAGTATGGCGTTTTTTTCGGGTAAAAAAATTCAAAATTTTTTTTTACCTCAAAATGTCATAAAAAACGTCATAGTATAGTAAGGCGTTTTATTCGGGCAAAAAAAGTCAAAAATTTTTTTGACATCAAAATGTCAAAAAACGTCATAGTATAGTATGGCGTTTTTTTCGGGCAAAAAAAGTCAAAAATTTTTTGGGCCTCAAAATGTCATAAAAAACGTCATAGTATGGTATGGCGTTTTTTTTGGGCAAAAAAAGTCAAAAATTTTTTTGGCCTCAAAATGTCATAAAAAACGTCATAGTATAGTATGGCGTCAAAATCGGACAAAAAAAGTCAAAAAATTTTTTGACCTCAAAATGTCATAAAAAACTTCATAGTATAGTATGGCGTTTTTTTCAGGCAAAAAAAGTCAAAATTTGTTTTTACCTCAAAATGTCATAAAAAAACGTCATAGTATAGTATGCCGTTTTTTTCGGGCAAAAAAAGTCAAAAATTTTTTTGACATCAAAACGTCTTAAAAAACGTCATAGTATAGTATGGCGTTTTTTTCGGGCAAAAAAAGTCAAAAATTTTTTTGGCCTCAAAATGTCATAAAAAACGTCATAGTATAGTATGGCGTTTCTTTCGGGTAAAAAAATTCTAAATTTTTTTTGACCTCAAAATGTCATAAAAAACGTCATAGTATAGTAAGGCGTCAAAATCGGACAAAAAAAGTCAAAAAAAATTTTGACCTCAAAATGTCATAAAAAACGTCATAGTATAGTATGGCGTTTTTTTCGGGCAAAAAAAGTCAAAAATTTTTTTGGCCTCAAAATGTCATAAAAAACGTCATTGTATATTAAGGCGTCAAAGTCGGACAAAAAAAGTCAAAAAATTTTTTGACCTCAAAATGTCATAAAAAACGTCATAGTATAGTAAGGCGTCAAAATCGGACAAAAAAAGTCAAAAAAATTTTTGACCTCAAAATGTCATAAAAAACGTCATAGTATAGTAAGGCGTCAAAATCGGACAAAAAAAGTCAAAAATTTTTTTGGCCTCAAAATGTCTTAAAAAACGTCATAGTATAGTAAGGCGTCAAAATCGGGCAAAAAAAGTCAAAAATTTTTTTGACATCAAAATGTCATAAAAAACGTCATAGTATAGTATGGCGTTTTTTTTGGGCAAAAAAAGTCAAAATTTTTTTTGGCCTCAAAATGTCATAAAAAACGTCATAGTATAGTATGGCGTTTTTTTCGGGTAAAAAAATTCAAAATTTTTTTTTACCTCAAAATGTCATAAAAAACGTCATAGTATAGTAAGGCGTTTTTTTCGGGCAAAAAAAGTCAAAAATTTTTTTGACATCAAAATGTCATAAAAAGCGTCATAGTATAGTATGGCGTTTTTTTCGGGCAAAAAAATTCAAAAATTTTTTGGGCCTCAAAATGTCATAAAAAACGTCATAGTATAGTATGGCGTTTTTTTCGGGTAAAAAAAATCAAAATTTTTTTTGACCTCAAAATGTCATAAAAAACATCATAGTATAGTAAGGCGTCAAAATCGGACAAAAAAAGTCAAAAAAAATTTTGACCTCAAAATGTCATAAAAAACGTCATAGTATAGTATGGCGTTTTTTTCGGGCAAAAAAAGTCAAAAAATTTTTTGACCTCAAAATGTCATAAAAAACGTCATAGTATAGTATGGCGTTTTTTTCGGGCAAAAAAAGTCAAAAATTTTTTTGACATCAAAATGTCATAAAAAAACGTCATAGTATAGTATGGCGTTTTTTTCGGGTAAAAAAATTCAAAATTTTTTTTGGCCTCAAAATGTCATAAAAAACGTCATAGTATAGTAAGGCGTCAAAATCGGACAAAAAAAGTCAAAAAAAATTTGGACCTCAAAATATCATAAAAAATGTCATAGTATAGTATGGCGTTTTTTTCGGGCAAAAAAAGTCAAAAATTTTTTTGGCCTCAAAATGTCATAAAAAAGGTCATAGTATAGTATGGCGTTTTTTTCCGGGCAAAAAAAAGTCAAAAATTTTTTTGGCCTCAAAATGTCCGAAAAAACGTCATAGTATAGTAAGGCGTCAAAATCGGACAAAAAAAGTCAACATTTTTTTTGACCTCAAAATGTCATAAAAACGTCATAGTATAGTATGGCGTTTTTTTCGGGTAAAAAAATTCAAAATTTTTTTTGGCCTCAAAATGTCATAAAAAACGTCATAGTATAGTAAGGCGTCAAAATCGGACAAAAAAAGTCAACATTTTTTTTGACCTCAAAATGTCATAAAAACGTCATAGTATAGTAAGGCGTCAAAATCGGACAAAAAAAGTCAACATTTTTTTTGACCTCAAAATGTCATAAAAAACGTCATAGTATAGTATGCCGTTTTTTTCTGGCAAAAAAAGTCAAAAATTTTTTTGGCCTCAAAATGTCATAAAAAACCGTCATAGTATAGTATGGCGTTTTTTTCAGGCAAAAAAAGTCAAAAATTAGTATAGTAAGGCATCAAAATCGGCCAAAAAAAGTCAAAAATTTTTTTGACTCCAAAATGTCATAAAAAACTTCATAGTATAGTATGGCGTCACAATCGGCCAAAAAAAGTCAACATTTTTTTTGTACCCCAAAATGTCATAAAAAACGTCATAGTATAGTAAGGCATCAAAATCGGACAAAAAAAGTCAGATTTTTTTTCCGCCTCAAAATGTCATAAAAAACATCATAGTATAGTAAGGCTTCAAAATCGGCCAAAAAAAGTCAAAAAAATTTTTGACTCCAAAATGTCATAAAAAAGTTTATAGTATAGTAAGGCATCAAAATCGGCCAAAAAAAGTCACATTTTTTTTTCGCCTCAAAATGTCATAAAAAACGTCATAGTATAGTAAGGCATCAAAATCGGCTAAAAAAAGTCAAAAATTTTTTTGACTCCAAAATGTCATAAAAAACGTCATAGTATAGTAAGACGTCACAATCGGCCAAAAAAAGTCAACATTTTTTTTGTACCCCAAAATGTCATAAAAAACGTCATAGTATAGTAAGGCTTCAAAATCGGCCAAAAAAAGTCAAAAAAATTTTTGACTCCAAAATGTCATAAAAAAGTTTATAGTATAGTAAGGCGTCAAAATCGGACAAAAAAAGTCCGATTTTTTTTTCGCCTCAAAATGTCATAAAAAACATCATAGTAAAGTAAGGCGTCAAAATCGGACAAAAAAAGTCAATTTTTTTTTTGACCTCAAAATGTCATAAAAAACGTCATAGTATAGTAAGGCGTCAAAATCGGCCAAAAAAAAGTCATACTTTAGTAAGGCGTCAAAATGTTAAAAAAAGATTTCAGCTAACCCTAACCCTAACCCCCATCATCCGATAATTTCTCTAGTAGGAGTTAATTAAAGAAAAAAATGAACCACTGCCATTAGGTGGCGCTGTGACAATATCATCATTGTCCGTGCGCCCGGTCGCACGGACAGTGTCAAACAATAATTTTTGTTGGGCAAAATTTGGTGACTTTTTTAGCGTTAAGGGGGTCAAATTAGCCGACAAAGTGGCGGAAGAAAAATAAAAGAGGAGACTAATAATAATCCCTTCAGTTACAATAAGGCTTCGCACAAATTTTCTGCTCGGGCCCTAAATATGTGCAACATTAGTTTCTGCTAAAACAGGAGAAATCCTCCTTCCAGTAACTCAGAAGTTAAGTAACTCAAAAGCCGCTTGCTGTCACCACAGTTAAGGTAATGTTTGCAGTCAGCAAGTACCTCACAACCCAGTGGTTCTCAAACGTTTTCTGGAATGCCCCCCTTCAGAGACCAAAAAAAGTTCACGCCCCCACACCACAATATTTGTCAGTCATTAACAATGATACGGGAAGCAACTAATTAAAAAGGATTCAAGCTGAATTTTAGGGAAATAAAGGTCAGCACAATAGCATGAGCAAAATCTTGCTTATATTCCCCTACATAAATCATGTTCATTCAACTTAGTTTCAGTTCATATTTTAGAAATATGTAATGAGTAATTTGATACCTTTTTCAAGCAACTTGCCCCCCCAAAAAAGATTATAATTTAACAGTTAATGCGATACTCTGATTGGCTGCTGTTCATCCAGCTTTCTGAGGTTGTTTAAGGTGCTGTTGCTGGGGTTACTAACTGGTATTTCCATACACAACATAACCTTGTTGTGCCTTCAGCAGAGAGAGGAGATCATACTGTATCGTTGTGTTTGGGCAACACACACACACACACACACACACACAATAGATGCAGCAGGTTGCACACGGCAGTGTCCGTGCAAAGCTCTGTGATGTTCCTAAAGCGAACAATCAGACAGTATTACAGTATGAGACTGAGCTCGAATGAGGTGAACCCCATCCTGGTTTCCTGCCACATTAACCTGTCTGACTTCGCATTACAGTAAGCTGATTAAGTCACCACAGGTGTCCTATTTAAGTGTTTGTTTCACTAAAACTTCCTCTGCAGAAGTGCCTCTGAATCTTGTGAATATTTCTGCCAGTCAGTTTACCCTCAGCAGCTGAGTGGTCTCTGTGCTGAGAAATTTCTGTCCTGCAGCCCTGTTCATTCTGAGCAGAGAGCGTAACTAAACAAACCAGTTGCCTAATCATGACTCATCTTGATGGAAATATTTACTGGAACATTCTCTAGGACGTGACATACAAAGACATACCGTCACTCTTATTCCCTCCAAGATGAATTGTGTATTTATTTTGTCTCTCATTCGTCTGCTTCAGTACAGTATGTGGGTAATTGGAAGATTGTGAATTGCTCTGGGCCGGCAGTGAGTTCTTTAGGAAGTTGGAGTGACTCATCAGAAGCTTGCTTCCTGCTTCTATTAATAGCCAATTATCCACTAGCTTGAACACGAGGTACCAATAAGGCTACAGAATCATCTCTATTATTATTATATTCTGTACACTTAAGAATCAGCTTAAGGCTTTTTTCTCTCCTATTAAACCAAATGGAGTAGTTAGTACTTCTTCAATCCAGTATCAGAATATAATCACGCCTTTTTAATATCCAAGTTAGGGTTGGATGTAAAGTTTGAAAAGGTTATATGGACATTTTCTGCATCATGGATCTGAGGAAGGGTTGGTTCGTTTTAGCTCTTAAACCTACAGTGATTGAAGTTCTCTTGCTTTTATCACCAGCTACACTGGTCTTTTTCAAAGTGTCACTGTTTTGTCTTTGAGGGTAAACAATAAATAGATTTTAAGCTCTCAAAAGCTATCAAATTTAACTTTCTGTAAGTCTCAGGCAGAGACGTCTCAATTCCCAAGCACACTAATAATACGCATTCAGAGCCAAGATGCACTTGAATGCAAATTAAGAACAGTGACATCTTGAGGCCATGCTACTTTCTTACATTCTAATGGCTGTAACGAGAAAGAAAAGCGGAAACCTGGAGGGAAAAGAAGAATGCAAGGAACGAAAGACCGGGGGCAGAGGAGGAGGGCAGGGTGCCACCACCACCACCAGGTTGGGTGGGTGGGTGCGTGGGCAGCAGGACAGCCAAATGGACTGTGATGAGACACATCAGTGAAGGAAGTGAGAAAGAAGGCTGGTATTTTTCCAGTGAGGCTCGCTCTCACATGAAACACTGCTACCACACACACTCCTCTCATCGCTTCTGTCTGTCTCCATGTCCAGCCTCTTGGTCCTGCTTTTTATCTTTCTAGCTAGCCTTTTATTTTTTTCACGGCTTTACTTGCCTATGCTTCTCTCCACTCCCTTTCCCTCTCACTCTTTCCCTCTTCCCCACCTTCCCTCCTCACTCCCCAGCTCTGTGTTCGCCTCCCCGCCTCCCCTTCAGTCCCCATCTGCGGCCCTCGTCAGAGCTGTCTAGCCTAGACAGGCACCAAGGGCAAGGAAATATCCTCCGGTGACGCTATCGCACGCTGACATGACAATATTAGACTGAAAATGTCTAAGGAAGAAACCTCTGTTTCTTTGCATACAGCTAATGAACATCTTGAGACAGCTTCAGCATCTGTGTGCCAACATATATGTGTGTGATTGTATGTGGAAAAGAATGCATCCTGGAGTCCATTTTGAAAGCAGCTGCTCATGGGCTGTTTGCTTATGTAAGCCTGTACTGTAAAACACAGCAGAACAAGAACAAACTGGCTGCCCGGGACAAAGGCCCTGCCCTCACTGCTGCACTGTCAGACATGTGTGTTTTTCTGTCTGTCTGCATTTAGGAGGCACAAAATGACAGTGACAGAAAATTAGAGACAGAGATAGAAAGAGAGACTGAGTTCTCTGGAGATTAAGGCACTGTATGATCATATTGTACAGGACTGGTGTGCTGCAGATGAGGGGAAAGATGAGCCCTGCTGCGCCCTGGTATCCCACCTGCTGCTCTCTGGCCCTCATCTACTGTTCCTCTGTCATACAGCACACTCCTTTGCACAAGACTCCACGGGTTGCACAAGGAGAGAGAAAGAGAGAGAAAGGGAGAAAACAAGATAGCATTACAGGCAGAGAGAATGGGAGTGAGAATACAAATGAAAGAAAATCAAGGAGAGGTTTGACGTAGATCTCCAAAATGAGCCCTTTAAACTGTGGTCTGACATCAGCTGCTGTCTGAAAAACCTGTTTCTTTTTTTTTCAGTGCCAATTTCCTTGCACTACTGAATTGTTTTGTTCTATCATGAACCAGGTTTCCTAATTATACAGTAAAATTGTCTTTTGCATTTAAAGTGGAGGGGGCTGATGTTAAACTGGCTCATTCTGCTCACAGGTACACAGTAATAACATTGCTCAGTTCAGCTTAGTTTAGTTTAAAATTTAAGTGAACTTAGAAAAAAAAGAAAGAATTTACCACAGTATCGGTGGCTTCACATATGACAGTCATTTTAGAGATAAAACACGTCACGAAAGCCATTGTTTTATTTCCCTGAATCGTTTTAACTTGTTGTGTAAAGCATGGTTGACCCAGCTTGCAGGTGACTTGTGTCCTATATGCTGTTATCTTAAGAGATGCTTTGGTTTGAGTTGCCAGGGCTGTTTGGACCGTGTGCAGAGACAGTTGGGCAGGCCAGGCTAACTGTCATGTTGCATTAGATCTTCCAGCGTTAGCTGACTCCAATTTAGCCTGAAGGAGAGGTGGTTACATACCAGCAACCTCAAATCGTACAGAGAAAAGGACATGCATACACATGCAACATGTGCAGACCCAGATACACACACTCACAGAGCAGCACACACTGAAAAGCAATATGATTGTCTTTGTCCCTCTCTCTCTCACCCTCATGTCCCTTAGTTGTGTCTCTGTTGTCCCTTCTCTTGTCCATTTCAGGCACGACAAGACTGAAACAGGCACACATAAACTGGTGGATACGATGAGCTAAACTGGTCCTCGCCAGCTGAGAGTGGCCACACCCAGCATCACCCATGTAAAGTGACAGTTGAGGAATTTGCTGCAGGTTAGCCACAAATACTTGCAGCCTGAGTCTGAGATACTTGTACGTCACCAGCGGTATAAATGACAGGAAAATTGTGGAGCAGGAGTCAGGCTTGCTGAAAACAGTTTTCAACATGTTGGATCCTTTTTTGACTTTTGCAGGTGCTTAAATAAACGTCTGGCATTTTTGAAATACTTAACAAACAGGCAAACGTATAGTATTTTCTTAATTATACTGTGAGATTCTCCACCAAAGATCTCTTGGTTTCCTTCGTAATATAGATAGTGATTTCTGGATTAGAACTGGTTTTCATCTGAATAAATTTAGAGTAGAAGTTATTATATCATGTTGTCACAGGCAACAAAAACCTGTCTGAAGTTTCTGTTGCCAGGAAATGCAGACAGATATTCTGCAAACAACTTGGAAAACAGATGGAAACAAATATTTACTTAACGAGCGGTTAAAACAATTTTCATGTTCAAAATGTAAACAAATAATATTGAACTTGAAAGTGAATCACAAGATACTGCATCTCAAGTGCTTACGCCACTTTGGAAAGTCACATGACCTGTGAAGTCTGTGGCCATTTTAAAGAACAAATATGGTTAAGAAACATGAGCGACACAGGCTGTACCACCAGTCAACAGAAAAGAGCAACAGGAATGCAGATGATATTACATTTTCAAATATATTCAGCATGAAATGGTCCTGAGCAGTATCCAGTTTAGTCTTTTTTCATATTCCCAAGCTTATCAAAATATCTTTGACATTTATCTTGTGTTATCCCAACACTGCATACTTTCTGATGACCTTGGAATTAACCAGTTGATCAGCTCAGATTTACACTAACATTTAATCTACTAAATCTACTAAAGCTGAAAGCTTACCAACCTGCCCTTGTTGAAACCTGGCACACATAGAACAGATAAGACGTTTTGGAATTCACTCATTATAAATCTACTCTGTATTTATTATTATTAAAATGTATTTTAACAATGCAGGTACATAATATATATATATTTATTTTTATTTACATAACTTTTGATCAGGTTTATTTCAGAGATGATTAACTGCATAATCCTAAAATCCAATTTTAAGGTTTTTTAATTTTACTGCTGATAAGTGACAGCATTAAATATGAATTTATCAACCTATACTGTCACCATTAGATTTGCAACAATCCAAAGTGAGCACCAGCAGCTCACAGTCCAACCACAAGGTATTCTAACATGCAAAAGGAGCTCTAAGATGCACTGTTAACACAAGCTGATGTTAAACTAATGCTAACACATGAAAAATGCATGTACTACCAGTCGAGTATGGAAATAAAATAATGGCTAGTATTCAGGTATCAGTTCTGAAAATAGACAAAAACAGACAAAACACTGAACAGAATAAAAAATGAAACCGAGATTTTGCCAAAAAGATTTTGCTGCTGTCTTATGTGTTTTTGTGTTGTTGTTTAAATTTAAATCAATGTCATTATGTGGCTTACAGCAGTGCAAACAGTTAAAACCAATCGGTACACCATGGACAGCTCAGTTTGTTCACATTTCTTCATTGTGGAGTCATGTGACAGTAACCTTTGTAACACATTTCATGAATGCAGAATTTATGTGGAAGACAACTTATTGTTTCCTCAAAAGTACAGTTGAGGATCACTGTTGAATGTGCAACAAATTAAAAGCTTGGACAGAAAGTTAAACTTCTTCCTTTACATCTGCCTCGGTCTTTATGGACATGTGTGTGCTGAGTCCAATTTGTATGACTCGGCAGATATCTATTTAAACTGCCAGCTAAATTTATTCCCCATGTGCTGAGCTCTAATTTTAAACGAGGTGCTAAATATACAGACAGTTTCCAAGCCAAAAGCAGAGATAGCTGCGTCATTGTGTCTGTCAGAGCAGAGTCAACCCCTGAAGAAGTCAGAGCATGGAACATTCCAGGCAGAAACCTTGTTGATGCTGCCATCTGCTGGCAGCTGCAGCAGAGGAGGAAGAGGAGGAAAAGGAGGAAGAGGAGGAGGTCTCCATGGCGACGTCAGATGACATGGTTGGATAATTTGGATGGGCAAGTAGGTCGAGTGATCTTGATAAAGGCATCATTGTAAAACCAGGTCACAGGGAAGAAGACAGACCTATTTAAAGGTTTATGGATGTAAAGCTACTGAACAGTGACGTGAATCAGAACTGTGCAGTGGTTATATGTCCTATCATTACTATGAGACTGTGTTTACTTCTTGTAGTTTGCTTTACCTTTTGCTACCAAAGCCACTTTATATTGTCGGAAGCAAAATTCTTTTCTGACTCAAACTTGTTCCTGACTTCATGTTTATAAATTAAAATTTGCGGTTGTATAGTTGGCTAAATTAAAAAATATATATATTTATGCCCTTTAAAAAAATACTGTAAGCCTAATGACTAATGGTCCCTATCATATACTCACAACTAAAATAATGTAAAATATATATTAAAGGAATACATCTTTCTGACAAATAGAATGGGGCTTTAAGTCCTTAAGTCTATTTAACATTTAAAATAAGTATATAAACATTTAAAAAAATAGGTTGTAACACTCTGTAATGTAGCTGTAAGCAGATACAAGGGATCATTAATGAAATTGTTAATAACTACAATTCTTCCTGTGGGTACCCATAAGTGGAGGCTGCTGTCTAAACAGATAATGATATGAGAAGGAAAGGATGCTTTATAATTCTTATGATACATTAATTAGCTCTTAAATTGTCCTTGTGGCTGCTTACAGCTACATTATATTAAGTACATGCTTGGTCACTTATAAATACTAAGTAGAGGGACTTAAAGTTAAGCACAAACATTCAGACTACTGTAGTTGTTACCTGACAGACCCATATCGTTCCCTCAAACATCCACAAGATGGTGCACAAGATCAAAGTAATTTTTTGACAGCTGTCTCCAGTTGTATTGGCAGTGGCTACATGGCTGCGCTTTTAAATACTTAGTTAAAAGAAGTAAATGGAAAATCTGAATCACAGAACAGATCCCAAGGACATCCAGAATTAATGCCTGACCAAAACCCAAACATGAATCGCAAAAGGAAGAGATCTTATTTTACTGTAGCTGGAAATGACAATTCAGTTTTACTCATATAATGAGAGGTAATAAAGCTGACCTTTTTCTGATACAGCTGGATTTCTGAACAGCTGACTGGACCATTTCAGCCCTGCAGGATCAGCAGTCTCAGGCTTTGTAACCTAATTCAACAAAACATGAAGGGGCATACTCACTGGATAATTTCACTGAACTATGTCTTGGTAAAAACTGCATTAGAAATACTTCAAGTGTAACATAAATGTTTTACAGCCTTACAATTTCATAATAAAAATGTTAGTTCAAAAGACTTGTTATTTAGTCAAAGAGTAAATATCCCCTGAGCCTTGAAACACAGAGAGAAATCCCCTTATTTATTCTCCAGAGTGAAAGCTGACCTCTTCTAATGTCTTGTTTTATCTAACCAATGGGTAAAAACCCAAAGATATTCAATTTATTCTCATGTATGATAATTGTATGACTAAAACATGGTATAACTAATTGTAGCAGTTCTAGGTCACTGAATGGTTTAACATGTATGGAAAACATTTGAGTATAGGGAATATATGTTAGAGCAATAGTCTTTCATCTATCCAACAGACTTCCAGAATCCAAGACTCTTTATATCTTTATGTTGTTCACTTTATATTGGTTTTTCCTTTAATTTGTCACCCGTCTGTATATACCACAGTAGATTAAAATGTTTTACAATAAACAAAAAACTGGGAGTCCTATAACACACTTTGAAACATTCAGCAAAAGAAGCGAGGGAAGGACATCTGTTGTGTTACACTATCTCTGGTGTTTTGTTTAAGTTGTACACACATGTAAACACCAGATATTCAAGATGTCCTCTGCTATAAACACTGTCCCTGTACAGTATAACTCTTGTGGATATTTGCAGAGAAGCAGTGCCAACAAAGAAACACAAAAACACTCTTTTTCCTCGCTCGCTGATTATCATCCAAACCCAGTACAATTAGAGTGTCAATGACCCAAACCTTAAACATCTGTTTCCTATTTTTGTTGGCCTTTTGCTGGTTGCTAGGATCTCTCTGATCACATTTAGCTGTCTTGGCTCTGAAGAGACTCTGATAACGTAATACCTTTTAGCTAAAATAACTCCAAAGTGACTGTACAAAATCTCAGGCACTCCAGGTATTTTCTGTGAACAAGAAAAGTTTTGACCACATCAGCTACAAGATAAACTGGCTCTGCTGTAGTTGTGAAGGAAACGTGTTAACAATGGAATCCAGAAACTATTAGGGATAATGGTTCCTTTTTGTGCAGTGGACATTCTTGTGATTAATTTACTAAGCTGACCAGTTATAAACAGATTTTAGGGGAGACTGGCTCAGTGCTGAAAACAGAATAGACCTTCCGAGCCTCAGTGAGCCAGTTCTTGTCTAAGACTGTATAAAACATTCAGTGGAGACACTGGACTTGAGAGATAAGAGAAAAATGCATCAAGGGAATAGTTGAACATTTTGGGAAATGTGCTTATTTGCTTTCTTGCCAAGAGTTAGAAGAAAAGATTGTTACAGCACTCATTTTTTCTGCTAAATAGTACACTACAGCCAGGACACAGCTAAGATTACCATACAGACTGGAAACAGAGACACAGCTAGCCTGGCTTTTTGTCCACCAGCAACTCTAAAGCTCATTGATTACAACACTTTACTGTACATTATTTGTTTGATCTTTACAAAAAACAAAAGACAACAAGTGGGGGAGACAAGTCGAGTACGCCAAGTTTAGAACTACAAGTTTGAACTTTGCAAGTTCAACTCTGAAGTCCAGACTCCCAAGGACAAGAGGACTATTTGCGACTGGAACAGTTCTTGCTCATTTCAGCAGCTGTATCTGACTGCAGTGTAACAAAATAATCTTGATGCAAAGGGCCACAAACACACTTTTTCAGGGAAAAAAATGGAAATGACAGTAAGTGTAGTAAAAGACACACTTGGTATCCAACCTGTAATGTATGTATGAGACCAAATTTCATTCATTCTTTCATTCATTTCTTCCAAAAGAAATTTTAGCACATATCAAAATTCTGCAGAGAAAAGGGAAACAGCAGTGAATTGCCAAAAGGCTCGCTGACTTTCTCTGAATGAGTTAAACTGAATGTTTGCATTAACTACTCCCTCACAACCCATTTTCACCTCTTTATTTCCACTGAGATTCAAATGCAGTAACCACTTTGTATTTATGAGATGATGTTAATGTATTTTCTTTTAGCTGCCCCACTTCAACAAATCCTCAACAAAAGTGTGTGCCTCAATTTAGAGAACCTGTGATTTAGTGTAATGGGATGGGAATGTCAGGTTCTTTGTTAATTAAATATCAATCATTTAATTAAATCAGTCTCTGATCAGTGAGGCAGACTATTGGCTCTGAACTGAATAAGCAATGTGGAAAAGGGCAATTTAATTTTAATGGCTTAATTTGCTTGAGGCCAATGAAAGCCAGCGTTTATTGCAAGACAAGTGTCTGCTTTTGGTCATAAATTATGAGTCCTAATGTCAACAGCAAAACAGGACAGGATGTATAATAAAGCCCCTTTTTTTGCACTATCCCCCTACTGTCACCTATGCTGTTTTTCAGCCTTTGCTGCACAGATTTATTTCCAGAAATAAGGCACCACAGACTTGTCTTTCTAATCACAGGTTTACTGTTTGGTCTGATAAATGTATCATTAAGTATTAAACAAATGCTCTTGATAAGGATACCTAAAAGTGCTACAAATGTGTGAATGACAAATTGTTATTTTACTAGTATAGAGAATATGTGATTTATCTTGGGTAGGCATGTTTGTGTACCTATTGTTAAGAGAAAGCACACAATTTGTGACACCAGTGATAAGGTCTGCAATGATTAGCATAGGCTTTCTTACTACTTAAATATATTTGGCTACTGTCATACATGGTATTTATACTACATTTGAATTACTTTTATAGATGCACTGTCTAAATTAATAATGGTGTCATTTACATGTGGTTGTCACCGTCTCTGTGTCACAGGCAGTTTTTGTTTTGTAAGAGACTGCGAATTTTCTGTGGATAATGAGTGTGCATAAGAATATCCTGCATGTTATGTGACAGCTTGTTTGCATGTCTGTGTGTTTTCTCTGTGTATTTTTGTGGGTCTCGCTGTTTGTGTGTGTGTACGTGTGTGTGATGGCGTTGTGTGTTGACGATGTGTCTGCCACACACATTCTGTGTGTGTCTGTGTGTACACTGCTATGTTCCAGCTGTCTGAGTGGATAAAGCTCAGGGGGCGGACAAACACTGCAATGACTGTCACACACACAGACACACACAGCAGGGAATGGCTGCAGGGACTGTACTATAATAGGGAGTGTCTGTGAACGTTGACTCAGCAGGGGTTTGACAAGACCAGAGATCACAACTTTAAAAATGAACTTGATTGTAAGTAAAGATAGTGAGAAATTTGGAATAAGATACATTATATAACACATTGGTACAAATGAGGAATTTACTTCCCTATAGTGGAAATAACCTTTTCAGTGTTATTTTTCAGAACATAGTGCCCACACAAAGTGGATACCCCAAGTTTGTCATCTTGGCTCATTTATTATGCTTTTCATTTTTAATTCCACCATATAATATAATCCATTTAACATGTGTATTGCAATAAAAATAAAAAAAAAACAGAAGACAAAGATCAGCTGTCAAACTTCTCTTCTTATTAACCTGCTGAGCTGCCCTTTGAAGTGTTTCTTTTCTGAGCACCAAAACAGAATGTTTATTATTTTGTATCTTAGTTTGTATAATTTATTAGCTTAATGCTCCAGAATGAACCCAAATAACTAAATTTCCAAGGACTTGATAAATATTTCAAACAACATTATGCTGCTAAGTCTTGAATGCTCCATTGAAACGCAAAACCAGCCACCCTCTGATCCCGAGCAGCCCGGCCAGGGAAACCTTGGAGCACTGAGTTTAAGTGATGAGACAGGAAAACTCACTAAATGATTCCAGCCAACTCATTAAAATATCATAACCTCCTCAGACAGACTTTCCTCTAAAAGCTGACTGGGTGGCAATCACATGTAAGTTCCTCTATTATGGGAAAAACAGGCCACCTACCAATAAAGAAGAGAACATTCAATTATAATATACACAGTAAACTCTCTTTAATGTCTACAATAACACTGCATATGTTCATTAAACTCATTTGACATTAAGCTCAAATTAATTTGAAGCTGGATTTTTTTCCCCCTTCTACTCTAGGCACAAGACTTTCAACACTTTTGCTCCCCAATAAATATCCTTTGAATAAAGAATCTAAGAAGGATAAAGAGATCTAAGAAACTAAGAGTTGAGGTTTCAAATATACCAAATGATGACGCAGTTGTGGTTGCAAATATAGCAAACTGTGTTACATGTGAGGCAGATGAATTGATGAAGGAATAAATGTATGTGTGTTAATAAAGCTGTGACAGAATCTTTCAGTTTTAACAGTTGGCAGTGAAGAGACTTCAATCAGTCCATAAAAATATATATAGCCACCCATTTTGAGAGTTTAGTGTCAACTGTTCAGCAGGTAAACATAACAACTGTATGCAAGGTTGTAGCCTGTCGTGATCTATTTTCAGTCCTAGTGTTCTATGGCTCACATCGAGCATGCGAAAGTAACACACGTCCTCTCTCTTAAAAGTACTCCATGACCTCAGTACTTTACAACTTCTAGATTTGGTTATCATAACATTTTGTGGCTGAGTGTCACACAGACAGAGTACAACCTGAGAGCTTAACATCCCAAATCCAAACAATGTCAGAAAGCATCAGTGCAATCCATTAACTTCCATTAAGCTCATCGTGTGTAGGACCTTTGCCAATTGTAAATGGCATGGATATTATGGGAACAAGCTGGCACTCTTTTACATGTACTGACGCTGCGGTGGCGGAAAACCCTCCCTCCTGCGCCTACCCCCAGCCCCCTCCTCCTTGCAGCGAGCTGCTTTGCTCTCTCCTCAGCAGCGAAGAAGTCTGTGGTTGCCCTGAAGAATTCCAGCAGAGCTCTGTGGCTCCAGCTGGTCCCGCGGCTCTGCATCCCACTGCTCGGTGCAGCCGCGGAACCGACTGCACCAAATGCACCAGCGGCACTCCCCTCGGACTGGGTGGAGAAACCACAGTGACCTCCACGGTCGGTCAGGAGGAGAAAAAAATGTGGGTTGGTCTCAAAGAGTTCCAAGGGAATGGTGGATTGGGTGTCACCGCGGACCGGGTCATCCTGAGCGCACACGCTCAGAACAGGAATAGCTACTTCATCCACATCTCTCAAGGGTTCGTTGCGCTCCCAGTAAGCATCCCACGCACCTGAAGTAGCACTGCTACTGCTGGTCCCAGTTGACGCTGCCACTGGTGCAGAGCCCACATGTCCAGTCTGACAGAACAGTGCCTCCTCTAGGCCACGCAAGGAACAGCTAGAAAACAGGATGTCGGTCTGTATGGTCTCACCCAGCACCGTCCTATACCTATGCATGTCATCCGAGTACACACACACACACACACACACACACACACGTCAACAAAGACAACAAGAGAAAACCAGTAAATCAATTTTGAAGAGCTGCATGGGTCTTGTATTCCCTATTGGCATTGATTTGAGAAACGTTACCTGGGTCACGATGTCTCTCAGAATCAATGACTTGACACTGAGCAGGCCATCTGTTGCTACAGTAACTTGATTGCTTCCTCAATTGTCTGAGCCTTCCCAGTAAATGGCTACTGAGCACTTGTAGCCATTTTAATTTCAATCTCCTTTTCAGCATGTCTCCCTTTTGGTTGACTGAGAATTCAAATTTTTCCTTATTTCAGTGTCTGTGATTTTCATATTGCATATTTCATGCAGCAGCCTTATGAAGCTGTATTTTTTTTCATCGTCTTCTAGACACTGTGATATACTCCCCTGAGTAAACTGAAAGAGGAGAGGGAGCTGTTTATCTCTTTCTGTCTTCCAAAACTCATTATGCTCTATTACACTAATGCACCATGCTCCAAAAGGATAGGATTTGTATGTGCTGTACATCTGCAATGTCCCCTCTAATTTACCAGTCAAAACCATTCATTTTCATGATATTATCATAGTTCTGGCCATTGTTCCCATTGGTAAATGCTCAAGTTAACTGCTGTCATCTGGGAATGAGGCAACGTCATCAAAAAATGCAAGGAAGGACAAGAAACATGGTTTGCTAAACTCGTTCTTCCTGGTTTTACTTTGACAAACCCTTCACATAGTTTTCTTGTATATGGAGGGACTGATATTTGTTCACTTTCACCTCCACTTTTCATATCCTCTGACAAATTGTTGTTTCTGTCTTGTCAGACTTTGTTGTAGCAGCATCACTGTGCCTCCAGATCGCAGCAGTTACTTTGGTGAGCACAATATTACCACAACTAATAGGAATGATGGCCGAAACTATGAAAATAAGAGCCAAGGAGTAATAACCTAGGACTACTCTTTAAAAGTCAGCAAAGTGGTGTCATTGATCCCAGCTATCAAGACCATGTTTCCCACTGTTTTTCATTAGCTAACTTATTAGTGCCAGAATGTTTCCCCCCCTCTCCATACCTGCTGAGACACATCTTCTGGTACAGCACCAACGCCCACTGCATGGGCCAGCACAGGCCATTCTCAAACCAGCTCTGGCAGCGGAACACAGGGGACAGGCAGACGGCCGCCGTCACATAGCTCGATGATCCACACTCCCCCAGGTAAGACAGGAGAAGGCCCGACCCACTGCTCTCGCTCACTGCGTACAGTCTCCCTGCAGGCTGTCTGTAGCGAATGTAGCGAACAGCCTCTCGCAGATCTGCAGGGTCACCAAACTGCTGCAGTTTCAGCGTGGTGAGCGGGGTGTTGTTGTGGCTGCGGCGGTTGAAGACTGCTGGCAGGTAGCCATGGGACAGTGCCGTTTCACACAACTGTAAAGAGAGAGGGTAGAAAAAAATAAAAAGAAGGTAATGTGTCTTCAAAAATGTTCAAGTGTTGTGAATTGGGAGCATTATGGAAGATGCTGGGGAATTCTATATTTAGTATGTTAAATCTTTCAGCCTGCTAAATACAGATGTTTCACTCATAGGACAAGCTGGGAAAGGTATTAATCCATTTATTTAACTATAGAAGAAGGACCAATGTAGTAGAGTAGACAACGTAGTTTACATATGTTCTGCCTACATAAAGAAAACCTCGGTTTTCCTACCTGTGAATAGGCCACATGGTCGAATTTGGTTTGGTTGCAATACCACAGAATCAAACAATGCCTCCTTTTATACAAGTCAGTTTCCAGTTTGTGCCCCTAAAACTCTTCACAGTTGTAATGCCTGAACATGCATGGTACTAGTTTTTATTGTATGGAAAAAGAAATAACCATTTGCTGGGGGAGTTGAGGACACAGTGAAATCACACGGTTCACAATGTTCATTGAAAAAGAACACAGTAAACATTTAGTCTTTCCACTGAATTGCATAGTTTTTTCTTAAACAGTTGAGGAACCAACTATTCTACATAATGTTAGGTTGCATAGTAAAACAGTTTTGCACAGATGAACCACAGCAAACAAAGAGTTATACATCCTGAG
Organism: Toxotes jaculatrix; assembly: GCF_017976425.1. Lineage (NCBI taxonomy): Eukaryota > Metazoa > Chordata > Actinopteri > Toxotidae > Toxotes > Toxotes jaculatrix. The sequence goes on from NC_054402.1 coordinate 13,640,113, forward strand.
ACACTGCCCCCTGAAAGCGGCCAAAATACGTGAACATCACAGGCATTGGCAGCCTTCGCTTGGCGTTTGTTAACATCAACTTGTCAACATAAAAATGTCCAATTGCTTATATTTAAAATTATTTTTGATCATTATGAATGACTAGTAGGACAAACTATCTAACTTTACTCCACGTCAGTTTTTAATACCTCTGACAGGAGGCACTGGTGAAGGACAACATTATGCACAGTGTCATTAGCTGAGATGATGTCCATGCAGCCTACATCCAGCTGCTTAGCAAAGAAAAGCGTCAACCTGCACTGTGCAGCTTTCCTTGAAATGGACTGGGAGCAGAATTGGCACGGGAGAGCAGAAAGGACTTAAGTGTGGAAACCTGTGATCTCATATTCCTGGCAGGAAAGCTTCCCTTTCAGTCAGCTGCACACTGGAGAGAAATATCACTACTCATTGTTTCTTCTAGTGAGCTATTATTATGATGTTTATTTTGATACGAATGTGATAATATGAGATATTTGGGCGGGGGAGTCATTGGTGCTGAACGAATGAATGTAAGAAGATTGGCAAGACTTCTGTTTAAATTTTATGCAGCGCATAAAAACATTTTTACAGTTGCTTAAATTCTGTGGAGGATGAAGGAGAAATGATATAAGCCAGCCGTTTCAAAGGAAACTGCATAATTTAGCGCGTGGTTCCATCAAGCTTTGTAAAAAAAAAAAACCTAAAACTAACAAATAACAAATTAGCCAATTCAATAAAGCAGGTATGACTGAATATGTGTCCTTTGAATCTGTAAAATGCTCTTCTATTTATGAAAAAGCCTTTTCATCTTTGAAAATCGGCTAAACCATACACATTTGTAATCATCTTTTTTGGCTTTTAAGGCTTTTAAGGAGCTGGCTCTCCAAATCTAATGGTTCTGCTGGTGTTTTTCTGTTCTTTTTTTCCACTGCACAGTAAACTTGTTTACTAGCCTTGTACCTGCTCTCGTGTTATGGTGAGGAAGTAGAGTACATATATAACTTCTTGGCTTGTGGCTTAGCTTGCTGTAAACGTCACTTCATTCACTAAAATCTTGACAATGATAGTGGCATCACGTGTTGGTAACATAAATACCACACATTCTCCTCAGCAGTTTTTATTTCTATCACATCCAAAAAGTTAAGCAGACGCACAAAAATACACAAATCTTCACAATTCAAACTACGTAATCTGGGAAAAATGGCCCTTGAAAGCAGAGAAGAGCAGAAATGACAATCACATATAAAACCTGAAAAGCTCTCCATGGAGAGAAGGAATGGAAATGGCAGATTATTCCAGTCTAGGCTCTGAATATTACCTTTAAAATAAATTATCCATTACAGTGTCTGGAAACACAAGGAGAGAATTTGTCTTCTCTCTAAATTTGCAGTGTCACTCTGCTTCATTTCAACACAAAGCAAAGAAAAAGACTGAAGCTGTCTTTTTTCCTCATGTGTAGGGTTGTGGTCAGAAACAATGGTGGGAGCTATGGTAGCCTGTGCAAATAAATTGTCAGATTTGAAATGAATTACATTTTGCTTTTAATCTACAGAAATCCCAGTGGAATGCAGGAAGAGCTGCAGAATTGCTGCATTAAATATTTACCAGCTGAGAAAGACTGCAATAGTATTTTTTTGCCACTTTCTGGTTGTCTATATAAAAAGAGGATTAACTCCTTACAGTTACATGTCTGGGCAGTGTCAGGAAAGTCCTTAGCAAAGCTAATACACAGGAACAGAATTTATTCACTCATTCATCAGCCTCTTCTGTAATTTAAAAAAAATGTCTCCAATAATTGTGAATCGAGAGGAACACATTAGAAGAAGGGAAGCGCAATCTCAAATCAGTATGTTTCACTTTAGCTTATTTCCTAACAACATTGAGATAGAACTCAGTGTGAAGTGGTGTTGTCCTGGTTATGCCTGCCTGCTCAGGTATTAATACAGCTACACGGTGTAAACTATTATCACACAATGGGGTCATGCCCTGTGTGAATCACGCACAGTAACAGGCTCAGTGAGTGATGAGTAACAGCTTCACCACATTAAATACTAAAGCACTCACTGAGGATGGCACATAAAATGAAAGTTTTTCTTAACAGTGTTACCTGCCGAGGAAGAATTCCCTAAATCCAAAGATATTGCAAAGGCTGAATCTGTTACATCATTTGTCACCCAAACCTACTTATGGTATAGTGAAGCAATGACTCATTACCAAGGAAGATTTTTTTTGAACAATCTGATAAATGATTAAACTGAACTATTATTAAACTAGAAATGTGCATCTTACAGGAAACGCCATTCCTGACTACTTCTATAACAAGACTTTATTTTTTAGATTTATATTGATTACAGAACAATCACAGAACTTGACCTTTGTTCTAGATCAAATTTGCACACACTGGCCATATGTTATGGTGACAGTGTGCATTTGGTTTTGTTAGAGGAACAGTAAGAAAAAAAAAGAAGAGCAGTTTCTACAGCGGTTTTCTGCCATAGCTGATAAACTGTCAGTGCAGTGACAAATTCCTTCAGCAGTGACTCCAGACGCTGGACAACATGCCAGCTCTCTCATACACACTCTCCCTCCCACACACACATACACACACACACACTTACACACACACAAGGCAGCATTTATTCTCCTCTCCATCTTTGCTGAAATAATGGCAAACACATAAATACAAGAGGGTTCCTAAACTTCAACAATATTGCCTACTCCCTGACAGCACCAATGTCAAACAAACCTCAGCCGCATCATTGGGTCTTGTTTCCACAAATCAGGTTCGAATAAGGATGTTATTCAATTAAAAGCCTTTAGGAGGCAACAAAGCATCTCACTACAATGCTCTATCCTCTATTCAGGTCAATAGTTTGCCTAAATACTCTTCAGCAGGCCTGTGATACATGTACTGGAAATTGATTTGCTCTTCTGAGTTAGATAAATGTAGGGACAGGGCAATGGCTGTAGATATAAGGGAGGGACCTTTATTGTTGGAAATGAATTTTGTTGAATAATTTGATGTTCTAATGCATCTTGCAACATGAAACTATTGTACACTACTGATTCCAACCAACTGATTTTATAAACCGAAAATATAGTTAGCTAAACAAAGCAAAGGATGTCTCTTCTTTAATCTCTTGCATTACAGGAGACAAACAGCAGACATTTCTTTTTTTTTCTCCCTCCATTCAACATGGCAACACTGCTGGAAGAGAGTGATGAGCATTAAAAAAGCAAAAAAAACAAAACTATACTTTCCTAGATACAGTGTATTATGAAGGCTGACAAAATGATGGACTTTAGAAAAATATTTTGCAGTTGCAAGACAGTTTATTACTCTGGCTGAATTTCAAAGCGTTAAGCATCACAGACATACATTCAGGGAGAGCAGCTATGAATAATTGACGATAACGCCACAGTAAAAATATGAGAGAACTGAAGTCCCAGCCATTTTTCAAGGTAGTGCATGTTCCACAAGCCCCCCATAAAAAAGGATTTTTTCATGGAGGGATTGTGGCATTGCTCTTTTTGTCCCTATTCTAAGGTAATTGAGTATCTACTACCATACAGGTTTGTAAAAATTTAATACCATGGCAAAGAAAAAACAATATCTCCCATGAGTCTTAGAAATGCTGCCAAATCCTGAAGTACAGATTGTATATTCTAGGTAGGGCAAGGCAATGATGCTGGAAAACGCAGGGGGGACAAATTTGCATTTTGGTAAATGCATGGGGAAAACTTCCTCTGGATCCCGTGTGTCCACTCCACAAACTACCATCAATTTTTGAATGGGGCAGCAGATGTACTATAAATGCTAATATTTCCATAATATAAACTTCCAGATCTGGGAATGATGATATTTTTCTGCCACTGTTCCCTAACTGTCTGATCTAATCATGACTTTTAAAGTTAAAACTTTCCCACTTTTACTGCACGAGTCCTGAGCTATTATCCCATCCCACAAGGAATTTGGAAAATTCCAAAGCTGCTTTCTCAGCAATCCGAAGGTGAAAAGGAATGGTCTGAAAAACAATTCTTGAAGTGTTGAAGAGTAAATTACACATAATGACCAGATTATATCATACCCCATATCTATAAGGAATGAAAAATGCTTAAGTGTGAGCGCCAAACACTCACTAAATAAAACACTCACTTAATTTACTGTAACTAGGTCACAAAGTTATAGTAAAACTGCTCACAAATTTATCTGCTCTGTCACAAAAATGTGACAGGCGTTAATCATATGAGACTAGATGTCTGAAACAGCTGGATGTCTGCTTACGCGAGCATTCATGGCCTTTCGGCACATTGCTCTAAACAGAGATCACAGTCCACTGAATATGGGGCTCACTGTCTTTACACACCTTCATCACATTAAATCGGCCACTTTGACCTCTTTTTGAAGTCGAGGATAAAAAATGGGTTAAAAAATTGAATGTGTTGGTGGCTAAGATCAGCAGACTTTTTGTTACCTTCAGTCATAGCCAGGTTAGCTGTTTCCCTCTGTTTCCAGTCTTTATGCTAAGCTAGGTTAACTGTCTGTTGGTTGTAGCTTCATATGTAGATATGGGAGTGATATCCATCTTCTCATCAAACTCTCAGCAAGAAGAGGGACGGAGATGGAACAGAGAGATCAATGGAAATTAACTAACAAACCAACTCAGTGATTGAAATACTTAATGAATGGATGAATGAAAGTATCTTCTGTGCACATTTCAAACTCTGACCCAAATTTGAAGCCAGGGAAAAGATTTTATGGCCTACACCATTATGTAAATACACAGGAATCATGCCATGACTAAATGAAACAAAGGAGCAAAAGACAAACTAAGTGTAAAAATATGAATGATTTAAGAGGAGAGGGCTCAATTATAAATTCATGAGTTCCTGAAACGTGCTGTGTAAAAGAGACGGGGGACAGGGAGCACAGGCCCACACACTCCAGAAAAAATCTACATTTCCTCACTGACTGTGTAATGGATATACACCCGTGTGTGTGTGCATACACCCATGCAAACATGAGCTCTTTTCATCCCTGTCTTTCTCACATGCACGCTGACTGGCTTATCCAGTGTGAATCCCACCAGTGACAGAAGCAATCTTAATTGGTGTATATCCCTTGTGGTGCCTCAGCTTCCAGCCCTCCCAAGCGTAACCAGCTGACAGCATCACAAATACCCTCAACTATGATCATGCCCCCCCCCCAAAAAAATAAAATAGAAAATAAAATAAAGCATGTCTGTCTAAATGTGACAGTGCCTTTTCATCTCTTCATCATTTTGCTTTTTCCCATGGTAAAGCTTAAAGTAACCACATATTTATAATGCTCTATTGCTCCTATTTTTGTCTCATCATTGTTTCCTCCCTACTTTTCCTCCTTTTTTCTGTCACCTTCTATCAACCTCAGGACTTCACTCTAGATTAATATCAAACACATTTGCTTGTGTTAGAGTATCCAGTTGTGGCAGAGCTGTTACTTCTGACATGGGGCTGACAGGAGGCCAGTGACAAATTTGCACACAGAGCTAACAGTATGGAATGAGAGGAGCTAGCGCGATGCCAGGTGCCCAGAGTGATGTGAGAGCCAACAGGCATTCATGTGGAGCGGAGCTGCACTTCCCCAGGCCCCTCAAGTCAAGCGATGCTTTGTAATCCCTCACTCAATTACCTCAGTCAGTGTATTGAAAGAGCAATTGAAATACTGGTGCTGCCTCCTCATCTGCTCTTTTTTTTTCTTCCGACTGAGCTTTCCATGGTTTAAACTCGATTGACTGCCTTTGCTCAAATGGCTATTGTTGATTTGCGCAGGCACCGTAGCATGTCTCCGTTAAATCATCGAATGTCTGACTTCTCTTTTGACTAGATTCCCTTTTAAAACCCTTTGTGCAAATAGCAGCGCGTATGAAATGTCCCAGTCCTGCTGACTCTAAGATGTAACAGATTAGAGGCACAGAGCAGCTACAAAGTTCATAAATTATCGCATGCTGACCTTTGTCAATAAAACGGAAATTGATTTTTCTAAGTTTGTAATGATTCAGAAGTTATGATGCTATTAGTGCTTGCAGACACTATGGACATTGCAAATTCCAACCTTTTGTGTGGAGTATCTGAAGTTTGATCTTATTAAAGGTGGGGTACCCATTCTGTTCAGCAGTGAGGACGCACGGATTACCTTTAACACATTTCTAGTGATTTTCCCAAAAGAGTTTGGGATGATGAGAAGAACCGGACTGGTAGAGTGACTGGAAGTCCTGCGTCGCTTCTGGTAAGATGGCACTGCCCAGTCCAAGGCCACCAGCCCATCATCGCTCAGCTGCAGGTTGTCCCGCACGAACTGGACCGGACTGTCGTACGGCCAGCACACCTCGTACACACTCTGGAGAAAAGCGCTGGCCCGCCACGTCCAGCCGACACACGGCGAGTAATTACTGAAAGTCCTGCAGTGTTTCAGGAGATAGTTGGCAAGCGCGGATGGTTTGCAGATTAGTGCCACGGTGCGTGCTTTCTCATCGGTCACGGCGCCCGCAGAGGCCGTCTGGGCACCGTCGCTCTGCTCTCGGTCTGAGACGCACCTCCCGGTCTTGTCCTTCGCTGCCTGTTGTGAAATTCCCAGTCCCTGAAGCAAAGCATCCGGTGGGCTATCGGTGCCAAAATATTTGGAGCCCGGCCAGATTAAGACCACCAGGATCACAATACACAGAGCCACAAGCCATTCCAGCATTGGCACGGTTATGATGTGAGCAAAATGAGCACAACACGGGCGCTTCCACTCCTAGAGTAATGTAATTATACATTTACATCAGAGTAAACAGTTAGCGGAAGCATGCTCAGTCTTACAGTGTGATGTTTTTTTGTCTAAATTGCTGCTCAGCTGATCACTGAAGTTTGGTGCTTCCCTTCGGTGCCAGGGCGCACCAGTCCCTCGTTGTTGTAGGCGTGCGGTCTCAGTTACGCAGCGTTTCTGCTGTTTCAGCTCACTCCAAACCCGACATCATGTTTCCATCTCTGGTGGCACTTTTCAATAAACGAGGCGCGTCTGCCAGTGTTTGATGCATCCAACGCCAGTTGGTACAGTAATCGACTTGACTGCGCTCGACCGGTGCTTCAACCCAACAGCTGGGAGCGCAAGAAATGTCTATGAGAGACGCGCTGCCAGCGATGGAAACGCCTCTCATCACGTCCAGCCCCCCTTCCGAGGGAGCAGGTACTCCGTGCACGTGATGATCTCTGCTGTTATTAGCCTTTTCCACTGAATTACTTCCAGCACACCCAGTACAAGGAGGTACAGCTCATGCGTTTGTTACACGTACGCTCTCTCTTTCTTTCTTTCTCTCTCTCTCTCTCCGTCTTTCACCCCTCTCGCGCAAGCGCGCACTGTTTCTGACGCGCGCGCGCCAGAGACGGAGACAGCTGTCACTGGGAGTGTAACGCGCATGGCTATTATCAGATTTGAGTGAATTCCTTCTGAATGAATTTGGTAACGTGCACACTGCGACCTTGTATTCAGAGGGAGAGAGGACAAAGACTAATAAAGCACGAGATTTGGACACAGCAGCAGTTTTTGGTGGGGACCATGTAAAGTAATGAAACCTGTTAAGCAGGTTTGTGTTACGTAACAACTTCAGCTTTTGCTCAATGTCGCAGGTTTGTATCTGTAAATTGGACAAAAAAGGTGGAAGTAGGCCAGTGTTCTCTGAACATGCAAACTATGATGCACTACGATGACCTCCAGTTAGATGCAGCCCCCACCATGAAACTCAAAAGAGATTTTTAAAAAATTACCCTTTAAATGGAATATTCATTTATGAATAAAGTAAAGAACAAGAAATCACAAGCATTTTCAGTGTAAATCAAACATGTTGGAGGATGTAGGGCAAATGGAGATCATTATCTACAAAGGAGTCTTTGTCTATGTGTAAAGCAGCAGGCTAAAATAACATTTGACTCTCACTTTTAATTACACTGTATTAAGCTTCACATTCTGAGTTCAACCCACATAGTTGTTATTGTACATTATTTAAAGATCCACAGAAAATCCAATTGACTTCTTAATGAGTCTCAAACAGACTTTAGTGCCACTGCTCATGTAAGGTTGATGGATTTCATGGAAAGCCGTGAGCTTTGCCATCTGTTTTTGAGGAACATGTTGTTTTGGACTCTTTTTTTAACCGACGGCAGCATAACAAAGTGCCGCGGCCTGTACATAAATTGATTGCAGCGTGGACCAGTGGTGTGTGCAAGTGAGAGAAAACAAACCCGAACGGAAAGTGACAAGACAGTAGATCATTGTGGGTTCCAATTTTCAACGCCACACCATTCCTGCGGATTGGTCAGTGGAAAATGAAAACAAATGGCAGAAATGGGTGAGCAGATGAACAGAGGAGCGGCTGGCTCAAAGGACCTTGGTATCACCTCAGAAACACTTTTAATGCCAGAAGAGTTTACACCTGGTGCACTGTAGACCTGATGGGGGGAGTTGTGTTATGTCAGTATGCAGTTCCAAACACTGATCATGAGACACTTCCCATTTGTGTGTGATAACCATCTCAGTTGTTGGAGGCCTAGAGAAATATAATCTCTCACTATGTAATCATAGAGGCTCTGGGGTGGCCTATAAAACAGTTTGATCATTAACTTTAATAAGAAACCTGTACACTTTATTCCTAGAAATGTTATTTACATAACATTGATTTGATTTGGTTCCCCCTCAAGGCTCTGGAAAATTTGCATCTAAATTTTTTTTGGTTTCATTTCCTGGAAGATATTTGCCAGATGTACTCAAAAACAACATTATATTAATACCTGCCTCACTGAAACATGTAGTGACAATATTTTGAGTTAAAGGAAGCGCCAGAATACTGTTATCCAGATGCAGTCTCATCTCATAGATGATTCCTAAAAGGTCACCAGAGATAGAGAAACATGATCAGCAATAATCCATTTTGCATTGATGAGAAGAGATGAGGAGCAAAAAGGTCAACAAGTCACCTTGAACTTTGGGACCAGATAGCAGAGCCGACTAGATTAGGTTTGGACTGCCCAGGTAGAATGTGTTGGTCGTTATATCCTGAGACAACCCAGTCAAAGACCCTTGTCAATGTGAAAGCCTGCTGGAAAATGTCACACAGGTTTTTCTCAAGACAGTCATTGCTGTCCTGCATTTGAAAACCCTGACCCTCATCTTTGGGTTTACTGACAACTGAAAAAAGCACACAAACGGAGAAATAGTGGCGACAATAGAGGCTGTGATGTTGGTCTCTCAGCAACTTGTAGGGAGGTTTAAAGCCACAGATCTAAGGTAAAAGGGTTGAAAGGGTCTGTGGTTGAGGTTTGCAGAAACATGCAGTCTTTGAATGTCAGAAGAGCTTGTTTACCAAATTTCACATGGTTAACCCTAAAGTGAGAAGACAAACAGATAACAGACACAGACACTTCCTGAATAGAAGGGTATTCTTCATACTCTTTTCATTCATGAGTTACATAAATGATTGTAAAACAATATCTTTTCGCTTTTCGTGGAAGAAAGATGGGAAGAGGGGCCCAACCCAATTACTTCACCAGTCTTTGACCCGGATGACAAATTCACACACACACACACACACACAATCCGCAATCAAACACTGTGCTTTGACGTGCAGCCTATTCCCAAGAGTGCTGACAGAACAGGAAAAGTACTGGGGCCAAATGAAGATGTAGCTCAGAGGTTGCACTTTCTCTTACTAGATATTTAATGAATGAAGTCTCTTGGCTGAGATCCTGCTGAACTTTACACATCTTCACTGTAACAATCAATATGAGGAAGAGAACAGAAAAACAGAAGATTTGTTTGAAGTTCTGGGAAATATGCCTACTCACTTTCTTGCTGAAAGTTAAGAAAAGCTTGAGACCAGTCTCATGTTTGTATGATAACGCTGATAACTCTGGAGCCAAGTAGCTTATCTTAGCATAAAAACTGAGAATAACTAGCATGGGTCTGCCCAAAGAAAGCAGAGTCAGCCTACCAGCATCTCCAAAGTTCACCACAATATTGGCCCACATGTAAGACGACCCTGAATCTATTAGTCCAAGGAGAAGATAATCCTCATCCTTGAAAGACATGAGTCAGGACCTGGTCCAACTGGTAACCGCTAACCCACTGAATGTTTGACTGATCTGTAAATGACAATTTAATGTGTCGGTCATCATGATTAACAGTGATGTACTGACACAAAAGACTTTATTCAAGCTACTAAAAGAGCATAGGAACAAGCAGAAGAGAAGGGGATTCACTGATAACAGTAAATTCAAGGAGAGGAAGACAGAGAACGTTCAGTACAGCCTCATGACTCATGGTTTATGTTAAGATCTAATTTGTGGGCTCAAATAAATATCTCTCCTCCACATTTTAAATCTTACTCTCATTGCCTCCTTGGTGGGGATGCAAACCAGCGATAGTCATTTGTGAGAATTGTCAGTAGATTTAATATTGAGATTCAAAAGTCTGACCCCGTATATCTCTATAAAAGTGGAGACTGCTATTTCGCTCTCACAGTGTCCTTGCCCCGTCTTGTCTCCCTCCCCCTCCTCTCTGGGCTCAGCTCCTCACCCCTGTCACCATGGCACAGCCACAACCTTTAACATCAAAACAAACAGTGACTGTGCCACAGGCTCACACATATTACTGTAATTCAGGGTAACTGGAACAACATCTTGGGTCAGATCTAGCTTTGCTTTTCTCTAGACTGATGTTTGATTGTCTTAGAGCCAAACTTATTCTAAATGAATACTCCCACTTCCCACCTGGGCTGTTACAGAGGGAGAAACATTACAGCAGGCCACCTCTCACCCAGCCTCTGTAACTGCAACCATATGCAGAACTCATGTTTAAGTTGGCCTTAACTTTTATTCAAACATCAACAACTCTTTATGTGGTGTTGCAGCACATGTCCTCCCTCTGAACCCTGACTATGACGTAGGTCCAGTGTTGACTGAGTCATATGCATGATCAAACAGATGTGTGCACTTCTCTGGGTGGATATTTCATGTGCTGCAGTGCTGAGAGGAGTGCTGGACAAACAGAAACAAATCCAAACGAATGTTTCCATTTTCACACACTTGCTTCAGTAACATCAATAAATCAGATATGAATTTAGAGCATAAACATTGTCCTCCACAAGTCCCCCCCCCCCCCCCCCCCCCCCACCCCCCCCCCACCCCCCAAAAAAAAAAACAACTTATCAAGTTAACTGCAGTTTTCTAAAGTTATAGCAGCACCATCCAACCACAGTGTTGCATTACTGCTCTCTTGCACATGTCAGTACATGACCACATCCTCAGTAGCGGCTTTCCTGCCCCATTTAGATTTCCTGTGACATATAAATGAACATTTTAGCAGAGGCATGAAAAGCCCACCTGTGAAACTTTCTTATAAGCAAATGGTGTGTGAAGGGATGTAGCTGGCTAAACCATCAAGGTAAAGACTGAACAGTAAGTCTGAACTGTGAGTCAGATCTTGTAAATGCAAGTACAGCAGAAGCCCAATCAACTGCAGCATGCCAGAGCTCGGGTTATAAATTTAAAACCTGTCAACAGGAAAGCTGTTCTTAGACTTGTTCTCAGACATATTTGCTTTCTAATAATGGGACTACAAATTAAAGGAAAGATAAGAAGCTGTTGATTGTTGGTAGAGAGTCAAAGAATGAAGGGAGGGGGCAACAGAAGATAAAATAAAACACAGAGGAAAAAGAGAGGAGGCAAGGAATAAGAGAGAAGTTAGAAAGTGATACACGAGTACAGGAAGAGATAAAACCAAATGGTGCGGTAGTAGAAATGATAGGGACAAAAAAATATGCAGAAATATTCAGACGTGCCCTGACTGCTTTTTTTCCCTCTTGACCTTCTTCTCAGTAGAGATGAGTGAGTTGCCTCTTGGAAAATAGATTAGATGGAGATTAGCAAGTCTTGGATATCAGTACAACGATCTTTTCTCTTGCTATTCCTGTAGTCTCTTCCTCTCAGCTAAACCATCAGGAGGCCATGCCAGGCTACATATGCTTTTGTCAAAGTATGCCAGTGTGATCAGGATTGACTCTTTTATTAGTCAATCTTGATGGTTCACTGAGTGAGAAGCTTTACATACCTTTCTTAAAGTCCCTTAAATAAAGGCCAGCTCCTTATAATGAGTAACTTCTACATGAAAACATAACTTTTTGTGTAGTTCAAACAGTTTTGATTGTTTTACATAATTTAGATTTTTAAAAAATCTTTGCTCCTCCCTGTTATTAAAAGCAGCTGGTGCTCAGTTGGAAAAATGTGATATCATACATTTTATTTCACCAATAAACAACATCTGAATCAATAGAAAGCCGATGACAGTTGTGGGGTTGTTTGCTCACTGTCAGTGTGAGTTTTCTAGACTTAAACTCTTACATAGAATTGCATATTCAATAATTAATATTTAATGTTAAAGAGAATTCCTGAATATGCTAAACCAACGTTTCAGGGTCTTTGAAATGTAGCAGGGTAATCTGATATAAATCAGCTAAAGAAAATACTCCTCATCAGTAAACATGAACCAAATGTCATTAAACATTCATTGAACATTTGAACTCTTGCGTTTAAGGGGGGCAGAAACTATTTTGAGTTTTATTTATAAAAGTCTTTCCAGTTTTTTGATATTATCTTAATTGTCTGGTTGAGATTATGAGTCAAAACAGAACTGGGAAAAAGCAGCAGCAGCCCAGGGAACAGAATGATCTCGTAAAATATCAAATGTCCGCTAATGTAAGGTCCTTGGCTCAACTTTGTTTCAGTAAAAAAGAGAACAAGTCAAAACATTTTGAGTTCCAACTTCCAACTGGGTGTTTGGACAAATATTGATTGATTGTTTTTTATTGAACCTCCAAAACCGATGAGATGATTCTAAATTGCAAGCATATGGTTGGACAATTGTAACAATACACTATGCAACTCATTAGTTCAACTGATAACTAGAGCATAATGAAAATCATATGACTTCTATTTAGCTATAGTGTGTGCAAAGCCGCATGATCGATTGCTTTATTGAACTTTTAGTTCACCAATTACTTATTATTTACTCTGTGATGATTTGCACATGTGATGATGAGGAAATTGAGATAACAAATCACACCAAAAAGTGTGCCCAAGATGTTGACACCCGCTGGGATTGCACTGTGGAGGACATTTCTTTTCCATTATTACTACTTCTATCATAGGTTTGGAGAATGACCAGCTCAGGTTTTGTGTTTTCATGGTGACCTGGTACAGAATACTAAGCACTGAAAAAAAATTGTTTGAACACCTGCAAAAGAGCTGTCAGTCAAGCGAATGATTCTAAATCCCATATTGGCTCGGGTGTGATGCAGTGAGGCAGCCAGCCAGATGATTGTTCAGGCCTACACTGTGACTAATAATGTCAACATGTATTTGAATTACCTCTCATGCATCAAATCTTCATTAAATACAATGAAATTTGACTTGGATTAATGGAAGGAGGCAATTCTGTTTTTTGATTCAAATCTTTTTCTTGTATTAGAGTTTCTGTTGCCTGGATCAAGACCTCCTATCAGCTGTCAGTAACTCAGTGATGCTTTATGTGAGGACAGCCTCATCAGCTAATGTTGCCTCATTCACCCATAGCGCTAATAAACACGACCAGATTTCCATAGAGGGTTAGTCAGTAAGAAAAAGTCACAATGAAAAGTTGTGGTTGTGCCTTTTGTAGCATTAATCAAGGGTTTGGTGTGAAAGTAAAACCATACTATTAAACTAAACTGATAAAATGTATTCTTATTCATAGCTGTAGTATTAGCAGTGAAATAAATACCTGTTTAAAATAACAGTCTCTGTCTGCTACTAAGGTTAAAGGGATTGCAGAAGGAAACACTATAGCATGTTGATGTATAGCAAATTGGCTAAGGGCTGCCACAAAGTAAGGGACAGACTGTTGGTGTTTACTGACATTTATAGTGTTCAGAGATGTTTTATTGATACAATAATGTCACGACACAGACACTGTATAAATATTCTGATTTCTGCCATAACAGTCCACGCACCATCTGTTACTTCCCCTCTGCACTTCTTCTTACTGTTTGTCTCATACTTTTACATTTGTATCTGGTTTCGTCGAGCCAGTGAGTTCCAGTGAAGGTTATTTTAAACCCATGCGGTCCTCTGGGAATGGCGGTGCCATTTTTCCAGGGAGCCGATCGGTGAGGGGGCATTCGGATCTGACACTGTGAACTCGATGTGCAGGTTTCCATGGTGATGGAGGCTACCTCACTTTTAAAGGGAGCCGCCTACCTGTCAGTGGAACAGTATACATGTCAGGGGTAACTGATTAAAAAAATAATAATAATTTACCATTTCAGGACTATATAGAATGTCAATGTCAAGATCAAAGCTGATCTTTACCCTGGTTATGGCTATGGATTACATTTGCAATAATAAACATAGGGAGCATGGTGCTCGTTAAATCTCCCACAGCTTTTGTCACGGCAGCATATGCAGTTAACAAGATAAAAGTCAATCCCATATGTTTATACTGGATCTCGTCCAATTACAGCTGAGGTGCTTTGGTAAATCCAAGCTGCTTTGTTTGTCTGTTTCACGGATGGCCACTCTCTTTGAGCTACATAGCTGAGCAGGTTCTCTTTGAGGATGCAGTGTGCTGTTTATATGTGTATGTGTTGTGTGTGCATGTGTACGTGTGTGCTGTTTGTGCCAGCACTGAATGTACAGTAAACAGAACATGACCCCTCAATCCCAGTGTTGGCTGAAGAAGCCTGACAATGAAGAAAGGCATGCAGGATCAGCAAGGTTAAAGGTTGCCTGAATCTACTGATATATTGCGCAGCCCATATAAATCACGGCAACTTGAGTATATATCTTCACTCAGTCCATAACTGGAAACTGGTGCACTCAGGACAGGACAAATCAGCATCCCTGGGGCTTTAGGCCCACTTATTTATGTAGTCTTATTAATAAAGTGCAAATACTGCTGTTCAAATCTGCACTGAATCTTGAACAATCTGACAATCTTGACAGAAACTGACAGACTGATTACAGCTGGCCTCATGGCTGTAGAGAAAAATACATTCAAGCTGTGTGTTAGCTCCTGAACAAGCAGACTTATATGGCAACTATTTCTACAACCAACATGACAGCGGTTCTTTAATTAAAGAGATTTTTCTTTTGTAATCATATTTTTTAAACGTTATAAGTCACACTGAGGTCAGGCACCATTCCTATGTCTTTGCACAATGCCGAAACATCACTCGCCTTGTCTCTTGAATATTTTAGAGTAATCTACCCACTGAGTAAAATGACACAGATTTACTGATTATTTCTCCTCCCGGTGGTCCTTACTTCCTGTCACCAAGAAAGGAATCACAGCTGATATAACAAAATGCTCTTTGAGCATGTTAGCTTGTGCCTCTAAGGCTTTGAATTTTCTTGTATTTATTTTTATTTTTATTTTCGTTTTTTCTATATTGTTGTGGATTTTACTCTTACTCTTTACAATGTATAGAGTGCTGAGAGGAAACTTGAAACTTTGTACTTTCAGACATCTTTGATCATCCTAGACCTTTTTCTAGAAATACATGACTCGCTTAAAAAGCCCAAACTTAAATTGGACCATGACATGGTCTGTGACTGTCACCAATAAATCCTGGGTACTTCATTTGTTGTCATTTTATGATTTGATTATAGCTACCTGTGCAAACACAGTGCCCAGATAACAGAATGTTGCCAGACTCTGAAGGTGAATAAAGGACGTGATAAGAGCTTGTGCAGCTTTCCTGCAACCTGGTATTACTTAATCCTACATTTGTCCATTATTTAGAACATTAAGCTGTGAACAAAGAAGGGCAGAGATGTTATTTGCACTCCAATTTCTTTCAGTTCACTCTTTCAATCATTCAAAATTTTCCAAAAGCTGCAGGAAAGAATGGGTCACGTTTTTATTTCACATTGTTTTGACGACTGTATCTATTGTACCTTGTTGATCCCGTCTCATTCTCCCTTCTTTTCCTCTTTTCTCTCCGCTTTATAATGTTTGTACACACAAACCAGATCAGATAAATTTGTGTCCTAACCCCCCCCCCTCACATGTTCACATGTACATCACCAAACATTTGTTTCGTGACAGTTCGTGACATACTCTTGAAATAGAACCGATGACATCAACTGTGAATGGTAGGAAGGAAGTCCCAGCATGAAGGGATGAATGCGCATAGAAAATGGCCTTTAACAGAGTCTCAGACAACAATAGAGCCACACCAGCCCATTCCATCCCAACAGTGATGTGACAGAGATAAGAAAAACAACAATAAAAGCACACAGCCACTTTGCAGCCATTGTAAGAGCATACACAAAGCCCTAATGGGGGCCTGAATCAAAGCCAAGGTTTGAAGAACAAGAAAAAATGCTTTTCTCTGTTGCAGAAAACTTTTAGAGGGACTTTTATGTTCACTTGGTGGTCTCAGTTTATCTCTAGTGACAGGTCTCACTGGAGCAGTGCTGCACTGATACTGAACAAAAACAGCCCTTTGAGATGTTACTTAATAATCCTGATGGACAAACAGTGTATGTCCTTTAAGAGTGTGAGAACATATGAACCCTGAAATAACAACTGAATATAAGGTCACTGACTTTTTTTTTGCAATTCAGATATTTGCCTAAGAAAATGAACTACTCAGTAGTTTCATTTTAAAACTGCAATACCTTGATGACTGAGGTTAAAGTCAAAATTTCCCTTACATAGAAGTATAGAAGTACTACATGTATCAAAAGTAAAAGTACTAATTTGTCATAATATATTTTTGGACTATTATTATAGATACATTAATGAGTAAACAGTATTTCTTGTAGCTGGTTGAAGTGAAGCTAATTCATTTTGCTATAAACTGATGCAGCTGACTTTATAACAATGCATTATGTTTTACAGGCTGTGTATATGTTTTGTGTGTGAAACTATAACTTACCATAACTATTGTTGAGAGATAAATACAGTGAAGATTAAGCACAATGTTTTAGTGGAGTATACGTGTAAGCCGCATTAAATGGAAACAAAACAAATACAATGCAAGGTCCTCAAAACAATACTTAAGTATTTGAGTAAATATGCTTTACTCATGCATGCCGCATTTGTATGCAAGTTATTTAAAATAACTTGCTGCCGATTTGAGCAGTTTGCCTGTGTATCACATTTGCAGAGTGAACCTGTTACTATCAGATGATCCAGGGGATTGAGGAGATTAAGCAGCAACACACAAATTCAAACCACCCATGTGGATTCGCCTTCACAGTTCTGGATTTCTCAACTGTACACATCAAACTAACCATTAAGTTACAAGTGAGCCAGCCTACTTTCTATTTTTTTGCATTTCAAATTCACCCCAGCAAATTGTGGCAACAAAAGGTCTAAAAAAAATCATTGAATCACAATGTAGCTGTGGATACAAACACACAAGCACAAACAAACTAACTCCAGTGCAACTGTCACGAAGGCTGACACTGCCCTTGTTGGCATCCTGCCTTACTAAACAATATTTCCTGGTATCTCTACAATGCACATTCTCTCGCTCTTGTTCCTTTTTACACACACACACACACACACACACTGTGGACACAATGTTTATATCACTTAGCACCCATTAAAATTTTAGCCTGCTGTAAGCTGTGCATAAACACACACAGATCCCACAAATCTGCAAGGGTCAGAGCGGGAATTAAGTGCTTGTTGTGATAATGAGATGGTTTATTTTACTCCAGAGGGATAAATACTGTAGGATTTCTGAGAAGCAGAGATATGAGCACTATTCACTGCACGTCCCATATGTAAACAGACCACATTCACAGTCATGCACCAAATGCACTGAGACGTTAATTCTACCATGTGTGCAAGATCATGTGAGATGAAGTTTTGGACTTGTAGTTTCTTATACAGAAAATTCAGTAAGTGCTATTGCATGTAGACAAACACCACACCTCCATAGTGGCTGTTTACAGTAGAAGCCTACTGTCTGCTGTGCTGATATAATCTAGGAAATGTTGGCATGGAAAAATAACACATTAAAGGTTTTGTTAAAATTGGGTCAGCCGTGTGTGGCACATGGATAGATGGACACAGTGTGTGTGTTTGTGTATGAAAGAGATGCTCTGACTAAAAAGGAAGAAAAGTGTGTTGAGGATACATAGCCAGGGCAGTGTTTTACTTTGCATACATTTACAAGGTTAACAGAGCAACAGAGAGTTGCGACGCAGCTTTATTTGGACTTCAGCTTCCACTGTTCAGCTCAAGTAAACAACACCAAATATTTCCAATGAGACTCATCTTGTTTACTTACAGGGAAGCAGGTCAAAGCTTAAGCTATGAATAATAAACAACTGTCAGCTGTGACACTCAATGTTTTATTTAAGTGTTTTGGGTGTACCCCCCAAAAAACATGATAAATGAAACCATGTGTATATCTGATACCAAGAACATTCAAAAACAGTTTTTTTGCCCAGGTAAATTCACTCTCTTGGTTTCGTTGACCTTGTGCCATAGTTTCTGAGAATACTTGCACTCTTTACAGTGTTTAACATTATGACAGCATAAGCCTGAGGTTACGATAAGCCAGTTGATACGAAGGACCTGGTCTGTTTCAGCAGGAGCTCAGTATTATATTGTTTTGGAGAAAGTAAACACTTTGCCACCCACATCCAGGGTGAGCTTGTACAATAAGTTATTATTCAAGAAACCATTTAGAACATGGAAACAGCAACAAGAGAACAATATTTTTAAATCTACAGAAAAAACAAGAAACATCATGATAACAACCAGTGACACGTCATGCTATACTGTGGGCAGATTCACCACACATAGTGTAATTATGGAAATGAAAGCAGTGTTGTGAAAATTGCTCAAAGTACTGAAAATTCAGAAAAACTTTAAAGCAACCCTTTGCAAGAGGAGGCAAGCTTAAGCTTCTGGTCATACCAGACCAAGTGAGGCTGTAGCAGCAAAACCCTTGCATGTACTGAGCAGAGAAAAGCATGTTGTTATTATTTTTTTAAGCTTAGAAAGTCATCTTTTTGTCATAAGATGAGAATTAATTACTTTTTCCTTCAAAAGTTACAAATCCTGACTTTAATGCTTTAATGCACAGCCCCTTTTTTGAAAGACCTCCACTGTCCGTAATCAATTATATTAAAGGAGTTCTACATCTGAGTGATGCACTTTATAACATCTTAGAGCGAGTGAGCGCTGGCTGAAAAGATCAGCTTTCCCAAAATAGAAAATGAAGTCAGCTGCAGTGTGTGTGTGAGAGTGAGAAACACTGAGCTCATGAGAGACAGAGAGAACATTCATCCAAATTAAAATACATGGACCCTGGAAGCTCCCTATTACCACCACAGTGACACCTGCGAAAAAAAAAAAAACCCCAAACTCATATTCATGCACCTGTGTACCAAACACTTGGATGCAACACAGAAGCAGGTGTTCATTAACATGCTGTAGCTCACTGTGAACTGAGATCTCGGCAAACCTACACACACACACACACACAGTGTGTCAGATTTAAAGGTCACCTAAATGTGACCTATAACAATGTGTGATCTTAATGTTGAATGTGTTTGTGTCATGGAGCAGGATACATTATGTACACAAATCTGCTCACATTCACAAAAGGTTTCAAGGCAGAATCACTGCATTGCCAAAAAAAACCTGCCAGAGAGCAGCACATTCAAGAACACACACACACACACACACACGCTGCTGTTGCCAGATGAGATCCTATTTCTCTGCAAATGTAAGTTAATCAGTAAAAGACCTTTAGCATGTGTGTAACTGATGTAACTTAAGATTTCAGCAAAAATGCCACACTCCCATTTGCACAAAGTGGCTCTTGGCATGATGGGAAAAATACAAAAACTCAATGACTTATGGGAAATGCACACACTGAAAACAGACAATGTAATGTCTAATATTTAATTCATATGAGATATATTATATCTTTGGTGCTTTCATTTTGTAACAGCAGGGAAAATATCTCATATTCTATTTGATGTTAAAATGGTTTTGTATCAGGTTATCTTGAAAGCCTGCATACATAGCATAACGTTATTACTGCAATGCTCTGTTAGCCATTCAGTAGGGCAGACATAGATTTAATTGAGAATGAAATGTCACACGGGATGGGTATGATCTTTGTACAAAGATAAGAATAGGTCTTGCTCTTCTAACAGTGGTTGCGCAGTGATACAGACTTACTGTTCAGTTCCCTGTTTATTTCCACCTCATTCATTCAATAAAATATAGGAAAAAAGAAAAAAGGTCTTTCTTCAGTCCTTGGAACAATTCTGTCACAAAAGCAAACCTTCCTCTCTGGGCTGTTGCTGCTAAATCAAACCTCTTGTTAGTTAGAGCCACAGAGGTCAAGGTAATGAACTGGAAAGGGGCTACAGTTCACTAAGAGCTCTATTCGCCACGGGCAATGGCCCAGACATCCTCTCTCCTGCAGCGTCTCTGAACAGCATGATAAGGGCTCCACAATTAGGAAGACAGATAGGTATGGTATAGGCCATAGATTGTAAAAACTAATGGACTCACAAACCAGAGATCCATTATCAGGCTTTTTGAGGGCTGTTGTCAGTGAGAGACTACGGCAAAACATACTCTCCCTCTTACACATCCATCAAGTTTACAAGAGCAACATGTTATTTTTGTGCCTTTAGGGATGTAAGAGACAAATTACTTATTTTCTCATACTCAGTTAAACTTAATCTTCGTGAGTTGGTGCTGTTATGGTGTAAAAAGAACCATGCAAAAGCTTTAGCAACACAATTCAAAACTTGGATTGCACCAAGCTTGCATGAAATTGCCAATCATGTACCGTATGTCTATCAAGCATGTTTGTGTATATTGTAATTATTCCCAGAGAATAGATATCCAGCTGAGAAAATGCCCCAAACTGGAAGCGACTGCTGTATAAATTAATTTTTTATCTTGTTCCTTGTAATAATACAGTCAACCTTTTTTTTAGAATCTAATTTCCATATTAAATATATTCAGGACTGGCAGGACACCAAGTAGAGAAGAGTAAAATCTATTTAACAGCATCTGAGGTGCCTGCAGTGCATTAACAACATCCTAGAACTGTAGCGTGAATGTCAGCTTTCCTGCAGAGAGCTGGTTGGGTGTGGGTTCACAGTGTTGAAGGATTTGTGAAAGTACTCTCTTGCATTAAAATGTGGTTTAAAGCAGTTATATTAGGGCAGAATTCAAGGGCATATTCAAGTCTATGAGTTGTGATGTGTTTCATGGTTTCAAAGGAAACTCTCCGCTTGCTCCACATGCAGCAGGGGAAAGACAAATATGAATACAAAAGATGTGACATGAAACAATAGAACTGGACTGACCTTGAATTAGAACACAAATTGCTTTTTCCACACCCACACTGTGGCTCACTAGGGGCCAAACACTGAAGCAAAACAACACTGAACCAGCCCAACCCTCCTCTAAATATAAAATGTAGAGGAAAAGCCTCACACTTTACAAATGACATGACCATTTAGACAGAGGTGAGGAAATCAAGCAGCCCCTTCTCAGATATCCCAGTAGTACAGTGCAATAACCATGCTGGGTGAGAGATACATCCCCTAACAGCTAAACACTGAAAAACAACATAATAGAATTTAATAGAATATAATTGTGTTAAAAAGACATTTAGAGAGAAAGGGAGAGAGGGAAAGTTGGAAGTACTAGTGTCTATGAAAAAAAAACAAAAGAAACAGAGAAGTAGATACAGTTGAGGCACAGTAGCAGTGAGTCTGCTGGCTGATGTGAAATGACAGGCTGTTTACTGAGGCAAGAGAGGGCAAAGGCAAAGCAATGGGGAGCACTTTGGCCTGCCATCAGGGTGGCTGCTGGAGCTTTTAAGAGCCTGAATGAGGGGTGGCGTAACTTCATTAGTGTCCCTGGGCAGCAGTGAGAGCAGGTGGGGAGCACTGAGGGACTCAGGGAAGCAGGGAAGATCCCATCTGCAGCCAAACAAGCAATTAGACACAGAGTCTTCACCACCTGCCTTGGCTATGACGAATAAAAAGGACCGAGATTGCCGTGTAATTATGACGGCTATCTGAGCCATATATCTAGGTGTGTGTGGTGTAACAGTATCGTTTGTGCTTGCTGTTCTTGAGTGTCTGAGTGTGTGTGTGTGTGTGTGTGTGTGTGTGTGTGTGTGTGTGTGTCAGAGGGAATTGTAATATTCACAAGTGTGTTAGTGTTGCTGCTGTCTACAGTTGGGGAAGAGTGAGGGCAATGAGGGCACTCATTGATTTGGACACTGTGAACACATACACACACACACTGGGAGTTAACTGGATGATATGGAAAAATGGAAAGGCTGCCTATTTGCTGCTATAACAACAGTTTGATTAAGGCCTTGCTGCTAAAAGAGGTTACTCAAAAATACAAATTTCTATTTGTGCATGCAGGACAGCAAACATCAACATACACATTTTCCTTAGTTTTTAATTTACACAATTTGATTGTGTAAATTTAACTCAACTGGGAACGGCCCAATAGTCAAGTGGTTGCGGTACATTATTAAATCATTCATATATTTTCAAATATATTGAATTGAATTAAATAAATTATTAATTAATAAATGGAGAAATCTCTGTCTCTGTTGAAGTCAATTGGCTGATCGACTGTCATATATTCATTGTTTTTATTAATGTGTAACCACCTGAAAGTAAGAATCATTGTGTTTTCGTTAGCTTAGAATGAGTCTTTCATAACAGCATAAGGAGCAGGTCCTTTTCCACAGAGCCCACCGTGTTGCACCACCATGTTTCTACAGTTGCCAAGACAAACCAAATGCTGGCTCTAGAGAAGGTCTTTCACATTTTTACGTTACCTGAAGACCACAGAAGGTTCACCTACACACTTGGAACAGGGAGGAGTGATGGGTGGGGTGTGCAATTGGTTGCAATCTGCAGCCTCACCGCTAGATGCCACTAAATCCTACACACTGGTCCTTTAAAACTTTAAATCCAGAGTGAAAAGTACGCTCCTCAGAAAGTCATAACAAAGCATAGAGATTTCTCTACAGCAAAGAACATATCAAGGCTTTGTGGTGTAAGAAATGTTCAAGTACTTCCAAAGATATATGGTTACAATCTATGAAATAACTGGTCTTGAGGTGAATGTGAAGTGACTGTTGAAGGCATGAACAACATTAGCTCAAGGACAATCAAACCTGTCATTAACTGTACATCTCCACTTAAACTGTTCAAAGGAAACTTTTGCACAAAGTCTATTTTTGTATTTAGCACAGATTCGCTTTTGAAATTCAAAATAAAAGGAGGAGAAGGGTTACATGACAGGTCTGTTGATAGAGAGACCTACAGATCTGTTTTAAAACTGATGGCTGGAACAACAAAATTGGGTCTGTTATTGCTGAATGCCATCATGAACAGACTGGGTTGAGTCACACAAACAATCTGTTGTAGCTTTTCTCTAAGATTCAAGGAAGGAAAAAGTAGGGCAATTAAATCTCATGGATTCAGTGTTGTAAACAGTGAGTGGTTCAGCTCTGGAGGACTTACACAACATTTGTGTGACATATTGTGGGGTGCCACAATGACGATTTTAAACACATTCCTGAGAAAATTAACCACAGAATAGCAACATGTTATACAGGGAACTATTAACAAGTGTAACATCCTTTGTTTTCTGGAGACAAAGTTAGGACGGCTCATTGACATCCATGAGTGTGTTTTGTCCTGGAGCATCATCTAGTGGATATAAGTTGTCATTGCAGCTCAGTGTCTTCCTGAAGTAAATTATAATTCATGAAATGCTAAATAAACTGTTTGTATTTAAATAAGCATAACTTTTTACTTTCAAGAAACATTAAGGGCTGGAGATATTATATAGAAATCTAGAGAGAAATATAGGAAATGTTGACATTCATGTTCTTTTTATCTGTTGAGAGATACAGCTGATTTGCCAGTTCATTTTAAAGGTCTAAAGGTCTACATACAAATCATTAGGAAAAGACAAGTCATTAAGGCTGAAACAACACTGTAAGCGGTCATTATGTGCATTAGTACTGTACCATGTGTGGCTTGGGTGCTTTGAGAATTGTGAAAGATTAATGCAGTGACATTTTCTTAGGTTAGATGTACTCTGACCCAAGAAAATGTCACTTCATGCTTGGGTGACTCTCTGAGTGTCGGCAACACAGAAATAAAAGTGTAGAACTGGAAAGAAAGATTTAAAAGGTTGTCCCTAATTACCCAGCACATTTCCTTGCTGAAATGATATTTTTGAAGGGCCCCGTCCTTTTTAAAATGCATTGTACTTAACACTGAGCTTTTAATATTAATATGTTAATAATATTAGTAACTGATAAGTTGGTCAAATTGTTTATATTGGATTGAAAACATTTGCTTTTTGTTTCAGTTTGCCATTAGGGGGAAGCACAATCTTTTTCCTTTCCAGCAGTGAGCAGCCCTGGGGCATCTCATTACTGCTACTGTGGCTGAGGCAGCAACTAGATGTTAGTCTGAGAACAAACAAATTAAAATAACAAAGAACAAATAGAGGCAAGAATGCTTACCTCTGCATGAGGGAGATTTATTGTAGCACACTGTATTCTTCGTGCCCTTAATTCTTTTTATCATGTGCATCACAGACTGTTCTCTTTCCTCTTTATTTGTCCTCTTCCCCCTATTCATCTGTACTGCTTGCACATGCTTTCAGCTGGAAACTTTATTTACATTTAACCCTGTTTATCTTTTTATTTCTTTTGTGGACTGTTTAGTTTTAATCAAACATCTTATATGGGCTTTTTCAAAAAAAATAAAAATAGCTTTAGAAATAGTGACGCACAGATGTGACAGTTAACAGTGGCACCAATAGTGCCATCATGTGGCCAAAAAAATGGCTTTCAGTTTCCTGAGAAACTCTGAATGAACTTAAGTGGGAACATTCTCACTTTACCTTCATGATACAGTTAACAACAAAGACCATTACAGAAGGTGGAGTACGTATCAAATATAAACAGAAGTTACCTGGACATAATGTTGATTCTATGAATACTTACATTGTGCTCTAATTGTATAACCAGCTACCCTGCTTGTTCCTGGTTCACTGAGTTCAAAAGGAACAGTCGTTGTCAGTCATCTGCAGGATGTTCTGCCAACTGACTGGCTAAACCAATAGTGAAGTCTGTTTAAGCACTATTTACACTATTTACCTAAAAATGCTGTAACATGTGGAGAAAATATAAATGGGTGTTACCTGCATGATAAAACTACATTCTAGAATGTACATTATGAGATTTATGGGATTACCTGCTCTGTTTAAAACAAACAAACAAAAACACCACTCATCTGCATATGGGCTACAGTTTGCAGGCTAGTGCTTCCTCATGCATGTCCTCATCTTGTGCCATGCAAACATTCACTCACATATGCATGACTGCTGAAACAGACCAACATGCAATGAGGCTCTCGGGTAAGTTCCAACATTCACGCACACAAATGCACCAGCACTCCCCTAGCACACAGCTCAATATCAGTGGTAAACCATGTGCATTGAAGCTAAATAATGCGGTCTTCCTCATAACCATTTGAAAAGAACGGGACACCGAGTCAGGCTATATGATATGAATGTACTGCACATTACAGGATATTATGGACCACTGAAATTAGAACGTTGGTACAAACCATCAGATGCAGCTCTTAAAATCCTTACATCTTTTCAGAATCATCCAGGGGGACAACACCACTAACTAAAAAACACATCTATAGATGGACACAATGTAAGCAACAATATGGCAATCCATTTGATTGGCAATAATGTGAAGATGTCCTGTGGCATTCAAGCGTGACCCCCCTTTTATCAAGGGACCCAGTGTTTCTTGAAAACACAGCTCAAGCTGTCACAGTCTGAACGACATGATCAATATGTCTTTGCCTGCAGGCCTTTTGTTAGCTGGTTGTTGACTTGAATGATTGGCCATTCTGGAGACACAAGGGAAAACTGAACTGCAGTTCCTGAAGTGGAATTGAAACAACTTGTAGCCACCACTACTATGTCCCATTCAAAGGCACTAAACTCGTTTGTGTTGTCCATTTTAACTGTGCACAGCTACAATCTATGTCTTAATCCCGTCTATGCATGTGCTTTTTAACATGTCTTCTGTTCATCTGCCCTGACTGAAGTAGCTTAAACATATACAGTCAATAAGAAAATACACTGTAGCTTGTACCTATCTTCACCTGGAAAATACATATTTTATAAAAGACATAACATATTTTATTTCATACAAATGTTAAACTGAAGAATTGCTGGTGATTCCCTCAGAAAGCCTGAACTTTTGCTGTAAATTTGTAAAAGGAGCACATGAATGCACATGATATACACGAGAGGACGCAGAACCAGAAATGCAATACTGAATCAAGAATTTATCTTCCAAGAAGGCAAGCACCCATAACCACACACATACACACATGTCCACACGCAGATTGTGAGGTACGATGTATGTGCTCATCAGCACCTGTGCTCATGAGAACTGTGATATAAACACTGAATACATGGACACACACACACACAAACACAAGGGTTCTGCTACACTGAGGTCTATTCCTGTTTCTGACAGCTACACGCATCATTGGCTGGTTTTGTCTGAGCCAATCAGCAAATGGCTCACTGGGTGTTTCCTTTTACTGCAGCGGTAGGGAAGAAGAAGAGGACAGAAACAACTGACTGAAAAGGAAATAGAAATGCTGAAAGGTGTGAGAGAGGGAGAGCAAGGGAGAGAGAGAGAGAGAGAGATCAGACCACTTACTACAGTGACGTGAATTTGTTAACTGTACGTCAAACAGGAGAGCTGTGTCACACTGGATGGACCAATAGGAGGCAGAGAAATGGGGCCACTTATGACATCAGCGCTGGCATGGGATGAGAGTTGCCTGCATGAGGGAGCTTTCCAATGAGTAGACAGACGGCATGGGCATACAGTGATATTCCAGTCATCAGCAATACAAAAACACAACCCACGCGTTTTTGCTTTATAATCCATGTTTGGCTCCTTTCGCACTTTAACCAGTCGTTTTCATTTTTCATTCACTCTTGTATTTATACACAGAAGCACAAAGCTTGAAAAACATCCACAGATGGCGATTCCTGCAAAACATTAGACACTGTGGATGTAACATGTCTGCTCTGTAAATGTGCTGATGTTACTAATCTTGGTTAAATACCTCATAACCATATGCAACTACTTTGCATATGAATGAATGCAGGGGGAACTATAATTGCAAAAGGGCGTCCTTTGTTTTTACAGCACAATACGTCAAACACTTCTATTGTGTTTTTTTCAGCTGGATACTCCCCGTATCCCAGTATCCAAATAAATGAAACAGGCGTACGATTCAGGAGTAGTAAAGGGCAAGAAACTAATAAATATTATAATATTTATTGTTAGTGGCAGAGTCCCACACTGCATTCAAAATGCTGTAATAATTATTTTGTTCTTAATTATTCATGAACAAACAAATAAATAATTCTTATTTCACAAATGAATTGAAACTTGAATTTTACTTCTGAATGCACATTGCTCCGTTATAAAATTCAAGTGACTGTCTCTTGTTAAAGTGCAATAGTCAAAATTGTGTAATACACTTTACTGCAAGTTTAATCAAAAAAGCAAACCAAAGACAGAACGTTATAAGGTCCAGTGGACCAAAGACACTCATACAAATCTATCTTGGAAGCCTTTAGTGTTGTTTGATGGTTCCTTGAGCACAATACAAAAACCTTAAGGCCAGATCCCAAATGTACACACAAAGATAGTTGCAAGACACACAACCAAAAACAAAGAAAGAACTACAAACAAATACAAAGATCCACTTAACCTTTGCAGCAAGCTAAATATTAAACAAGAGATTAATAAAGTGGATGTAGAACCAGAAATGTATTGCATTTCTGGTTGAATCAAGAATTTATCATCCAAGAAGGCAAGCATCAATAACCACACACATACACATGTCCACACACAGATTGTGAGGTATGATGTATGTGCTCGTCAACACCTGTACTCATGACAACTGTGACTGTTGTTTGATGGTTCCTTGAACACAATACAAAAACCTTAAGGCCAGATTCCAAATGCACACACAAAGATAGTTGCAAGACACACAACCACAGACCTAATGCTTATTTGTGCGGCATGGTGGCAGTTACTGTTGCTCATGCCATCTATATTCCAGCGTCATCAAGAACAGAGCAGAGCAGAGTTTAAGTTGTTAAGTTGTAAGATGCTGCATCTGCTGTGTAATGAAAACACAACACAATGATACTGACACGGCAACCATCTAATTACTGAGTCTTGTTTACTGAGTCGTATACATTTTACAAGAATTAGATTTTATTAAGTAGCTTGTTGACACAAGAAAATGCAGTTCCTGATTTAATATGACAACATACTGTAATATTTAAAAATCTTGTTTTAGTGGAAGAGCAAGAATATGGCCTATGGACAGTTCAGCCCCCCCAGTGAACCTGGAGGCCCCAGGTATGTGTGCAAGTCTGTATGCAATGCAAATCTGCAAGCATGAAAGTGTGCACATACATCATTCATGAATATCGATTGACGTGTGCACACACACACTGTACTCTGTGGCAGATAAATCAACAGTTGCGACACGGGTGATGGTAAAACTTTATTGATCCCAGGCAGAGGGGTGTAGGGAAACATGTTCCCATTCACTCGCGCACACATCTTTTGAATGAGTTCTGATTGAGCTGAGACCTACAACTTTAAATAGATGGAAATCACTTGTACTGACTTCTAAATCCTACCTATTATGCGGGGAGTAGTAATGTGTTAATCCCTGTAGTACTGACGGCAGCTACACTCAAACACTAGTGGATTTCTTTGTTTACACACAATACTGGCATGCAAACACATACACACACGCACTCACACTTTTATGGCTTGACTGACCCCCCCCCCCCATAGGAAGGACTATTAAGCACTGGCCTTAAGAAAAATGTGTTGGCTCGACCATCTGCATAACAAGGGGAGTTAACTGACTGTTGGCTATGCACGATGTTTTGGTACCACATCGACTTTAAAGCTGACACAAAATTACACAACACCAAAGACACACAGTTTAGAAAAAAATTCTCCAAAGTGAACACATTTGATCACAGACCCATCACATGTGGACGGGGTATGTGGTGCTCCACAGAAATGCTGGCTGTGACTGTTATCATGAACAAGCCACACATTTAAAGTGTGCTGATGCACTCCATTCTTTAAGCTTGCTCTGCAAACAACAAACTTCAGCACGAAAACAGCAGAAAGCTTACCTGGCAGGCATGGCTTAAAATTGCTGGATTAAGTGGCCTGCACATGCTCATATCAAACAGTAAATGTATTCACATTAATAATGCTTGATAATGTTATGCATTATTATTATTAGTAGAAGTAATAGTAGTAGTATTGTTATTGTTGTGTTCATGGTTCCATAACAACCTTGTTAGATATTGTGCTTAAGACAAGAGCTCATAGGAAGAGATCAAGATACTACTATAGACTCAGTGTGACTCAGAAAACAACAATGAGAGAAATTCACAAACTTAGTATAGCACCACCTCTGGGAATTGTGGGCAATTTATGACATCTTGATAGACTGCTGTGAACCAGCCGTTCTTCTCAAAAGGGCACTTGCAGAATGAGAGTAAGGCTGGGATGTGGCTAGTCCGAGAGGCCTGCCAACTTGTTCAGCTATGTTCCCACATTGTTGATGTGATGCACAAATGACTGGGCTTTCACTTTTGTTCAAATATTTGTATGCAGAGAAATGAGTCAGCAAAGGTTGTGCAACATATGAAACCACTTATGACAACCGTCACTATCTATGTATACTGCGAATGACAAAAACTCTGAGAAACAGGCCGGGTCATATCAATAATGTAGAAGAATAAAGTGTTTTCCAATACACAACATGTTGCTCATTGACCATCTGTCTGCACTCACTCTGGTTAAAACAATGTACATTAAGTACATACCAACTATGCAGAATAATGATGTGAATTTTCCATGGGCACTTATTTACTCAAGCTGATGTGATTGTTACAAAAAAAAACTCCTCTATAGAGGAAACCCCTGGGATTTCACTCTACATTAATCGCCATTTCCATCTACTTTCTTTCATTCTCACCCTCCCTCCCCCTCTCTGTTACTGTGAGCCCAGAGCTCCTATGGGAAGGTGTTGGGACGATAAGAAACAGACAGTCTGGAAAGCAGGGAGAGGCAGGAAGGGAGCGGAGGAGAGGAGTGGTGGGGCCTTTACAGCTGTGTCTAATGCTTCGTTCTCTTTCTATTTATGATTCCCACATGTTTGTAAGGAAAATCTTGATTTAGAGGAATACACAGTCACATGACACACATATCAGTAAATTGTTATATATACTGTGAGTGTGTGAGTGTATATAGTATTTAGCCAGTTGTCTTTTAAGAGTTAAATCATAGGGGGGTGTATTATGTTGCATAACTTTGGCGTGGTGTGTTGCTCAGGGACTATTTTACATAGAAAAGAGGCAAAAAGAGAGAAAGAGGAATTAAAGAGAAACAGGAAGTGGCATATGAGGTAATGACATCATCAGCCGCTTTGCGATATCTTTATTTATCAAGGTCAAAAAGCGTACAGTTATACATGACCTGGAAACTGCCCAGCACAGCCACATTCTTTTACCATTTAGTCAGTGCCATCGTGACGGTAGCTGTGAGGCAGCGGGGAGTGTTGCTCATTTACTTTCTCCTCTGTAGCTTTTAAGTGCTGTTCTGAGGATTCAAGGCAACGACTTTCTGGACACAAGCCCAGCGCTTAACCTTGTGTCTACCTCCACCTACTACATTCCAAATTGTAGAGCGTTACTCCCTATGTGTGTGTGTCTGGGTCTGTGTGAGTGGGTGACTGTTGCAATTTTCTTAGTTATCACTCTCAGATTTTTTTTCTTTCTTTATCAAAAAAAATAAAATGAATAAAAAAAAGAAATGTGTGAGAGGCCTGGCTTAGCTCCAGATTCTGTAGACTAAGCCAACTGCTCAGCACCAAACAGCAGACAGACAAAGTTAGCGACTAGCTGGAAATTTATCAGCAAAAGAGACGTGCATTTCCCTCAGAGAGGGAAAGTTAGACTTACATTCATCAGCTTGTTTTTCTGACTCCAAGTAGGAAAAAGTCAATTAATTCCGCTTTAATATATTAGAGAACCGCATGAACTACGTGTTTTCAGTGCTTTTGTTTTTGCCTTTGAGTCCTGAAAGACAGAGAGAGAAACAGAAATAATCCTGCTAACTTGAAAAGACGGCCCATATGTTTTTGCTTACATCATTTGTACACATCTGCAGCAAAGGCAAATCACTGACAATTTCAGTTTTGTGTATTTCTGTGGTGTTTATGTTCTCCTTCCATTACATCTTGTTAGAAGATGTAAAATCATAACTCAAAACAACTTTCAGGGGTCTCCTCACCTCTCTGGGTTCCCACCACTGGCTTTACGACTGTACAAATGAGGCCACTTACATGTCCTTCCGGCTATGCCTGCTCACTGCGAGCCAGTGTGACACTGCTACAATGGGCCAATGATGTCTCTCTTGCTGGGCAACAAGCCCAAAAGGATGAAGACTAAATGGACCACTCACTTGCTTCTTCTGTCTCCTATTCAGTGTTTCTATTCACCTGTGCAGACATTGCACAAATGTATTATTGATTGTTTTTAGAAAAAGGATTACCTGCGCATTACAGACAGGAAAAGCAGTCCAGCTGACATTTTTTCTGGAAACACGTGGCTTCTTGTAAGGTGTTATCAGGAAATTGCCAGGCTAGCTGGGGAATGTAGTTCATTCATTTTGTCCCTCACTTCCTCCCAACTGATCATCCCCTCTGCCCTCTGCCAGTGGTGCTCCTGGGGGGAGCTCTTTGTCAACTGCCTGAGGGACATAAACAGACCAGCCAACCTGCAGGGAAATCGCCATTGGCCACCTCATTCTTTTGGTCACTACTAGGTAATACTCTAGCCACTGCACTTAACTGGTAAGTCATAACGATTAACAACACTTCTCTCTGTCACTTGTGGACGGGTCTGTTTATGCTCTAACAGAAATGCTTTGTATGATGATGCATTGTCCCTCCACATCGGATGGCAAAAAGCGTTTATAGCTGTTCCAAATGGGAGAAGTAAGAAGCCAGCCATCACAGAGAGAAGGGGAAGCAGTTCATATTGTCGGACAGTTTCTTCTGGAAGGCATTCACAGTGCTGCACATGGTTGTTCACATGAAAAGTGATAGCAATAGTTGAGGCAGACACCCTCTCTATGTTTAAGATTATGTTTAAAACTGTCCTGTTTGATAAAGCTTATAGTTAGGGCTGGCTCAGCCTTGCCTTGAAGCATCCCCTATTTGTGCCGCTATAGGCCTAAACTGCCAGGGGACTTCCCATGATGCACTGAGCTCCTCTATCCTCCTCTCTCTGGGAGAGGGAGAGGAGGATAGAGGAGGATACATTAATGGATGCATTAATGGGATATTAATGCCATTCATATCCCATTAATGCATGCTACTAACTCTGCATCTTCTCTTTCCGGTTGTTTTGTGCTCTCTCTTCTCTGTCCTGTCTCCTCCTGTTGCTTTCTGAATGTATTTCAGTCTCTTGAGATATGGAGTCTGGATCCGCAATTGCAAACCACCTACTTCTTCCATGATCCCGCTCAGCACCCACTGCATTATTATTATTATTAGTCTTATTGTTATAATTACTATATATCTTTATGTGGAACTTGCATTGTGCTATGTGTTCTCCCTCCTCCTGCTGGGCAAACAGGAGGAAATAGACATAGCAAAATATGTGGCAATGTGACAAATAAATTCAATAGAGCAGAAGAAATGAAAACAAACTAAAGATGAAAAGCACACTGTTTCCTGTAGCATCCAAGCAGGACTGTACAAGACAGTGATTCTTAAGAAGTATATTAGTCCAACAGACTCAGCCTGTGTTGACCATCAAAACCATGAGTACTTGTTTCCTGAGAGTAATCAAAGGCTAACGGCATCATTTCTCATAATCAAGGACATATTAATAAAAGTCTGGTTGGTCTGAAGTGGCAGTATTTCACACACTTTGTTTGGAAATCAGCTAGCCTACAACATCCGTACGGCAGTCACACAGCAGTGTTATTGGTAGCTGTCCAGAATAGAAAGTGCTGCAGAAGCTCAACAACTACACACTGTCCCTCAGGAATGGTTTCTATTTCAGTGTAAGTACACTGTCTGCCAATGGATATAGATGAGGTGATTGAAGGAAGTTTGCAGAGGAGAGAGACAGGAATATTTTATCCCAAAGAGAACCTGTTTAGCAAGTCCTTCTGGCTGTTAAGCTTTGATCGTCTCATGTATTCTTGATTGAATCGGTTAGAGCTGAGGAGAATACATACATATATACCAAATTTATATATCTTTCCTAAAGGCAAGACAAAAACTACTAAAGGCAAGACAAAAACTACTTTGCTCTCTTTTATGTTACACTATGACACAACATTGCTGTAGCTATGAGCTAAACATTGTCCAAACTGACTAAACTTTTTTCTATTGTAGCTCTTGACGTATTAACTTATCATTACTTATCACTGGAATGTTGATTCCCTCAATCCAACATATACTGTATGTGACTGTGGCTGGATTCATTGTCAAAGCACTGATGAACTGTAAGGAAAATCAAATTTTGATTGGGATCAACTCTGAGCCACTGAATCACTGGAAAGACTAGTTGATGTGGCTGTAAATAGATTTCCCTAGGAGGCTTGTCACACACCTCAACCTCTGTATTTACTGAGGCATTGAGGCAGGATAGTGTGCAGCCATGATTGCATTTTTGTGTTGTGCCTGCCATTCAGGATTTCGGTTCTGGGCTCTTCATATCACATTAGCAGTTGTAATAAAGCTTGCAGTAGGATGGGTTATAGGAATTAGTGATAATAGCTTTTCCTAAAGCTTTTGGTTGTCACTGGTTTGCATTCCAGCATTTTGTATCCTGTGTGGATGTATGTGTGCGTCAGTGCTGTCAGCACCACAGCAATGCACGCTAACATGCTGGTAAGTATTATGGTGCAGCAAAGGGCAGATGCGATACAGGTGGGTGAGAGTCAGTAGATAACAGAGGAACTCAAGCCAGTGAGGTAGGACAGATGAAGATGGGGAAGGCCCAGCATCACAGAGACAGACAGAAAGGCTTTGGACTCCTCTGACTGGAGTTCAGCTAGGGACAGCGAGAAGGGATGGCACAATGTGAAGATGATGGGAGTACTGTGCTAAATGGACTGGTTCTGTCACTAACAGTAAGATCAGCAGGGATATGAGGGCTGGACCTTCTTCTGCACTTAGACAAAAGCACACATAAACAAAGGTTGTCTGGAAGAAACAAGACACGTTCTCTGTAAGGCTAATTGTTACGGAAAGACAGACGTTTAGCATCAATGCCCTCGGCTGTTTCTGACCTTAGAGCAGGAGCTGTTTGTATTGATGCTGCATCGCCCCTTTTTCTCTTGGCGTGTCTGTACGTTTGCTTCCTCCACATCTGTGTGTTGTCGCTTGTGCGTTTTTGCGTGCTGGTGTTTCTGTTCAAGCAGGCGCAACCATGCATGCACGTGTACAAATGTTTTTCCATGTCTGCCTGAGTACACCTTCATCTGAGCACTTGGCATTTGTCAGGAAATGCTTCAGAACTATGCCTACATGCTGTGATTTCGTCATCTTACGGAGATTATTTTCAGTGGACATTTTAGGGAGGGATTTTTGCACTTTGTTATTAAAGCCACCCCTTTTGTTGACAGTAGAATTTTAAGGGAAATAAACTGGAAAACAATGCATGTGGATAAATTACTGCATTGCTTTTTA
This sequence comes from Toxotes jaculatrix, assembly GCF_017976425.1. Classification (NCBI taxonomy): domain Eukaryota; kingdom Metazoa; phylum Chordata; class Actinopteri; family Toxotidae; genus Toxotes; species Toxotes jaculatrix. Next base: position 13,675,102 of record NC_054402.1, read on the forward strand.
TAACTGAACAAATCATCCACTGGTAATTAGAATATATTATCATCCACTTGTCCCAGTTCTGCTGTAGAGCAAAGACAGTGACAGAAATGGAATGAGTACTGGATCTTACATAAGGTGATCAATGTCGGAGTAATTATCAGTGCGTGTTTATGTGTACATACAGTATGTCTAAGTGCTTGCGCTCTATGTAAAGGAGGTGGTTTGATGTTAATCAAAGTTGGCATGGTTACATTAACTTCACTGACTGTCTGTCCTTTGACTCTCTTGCACCTGTTTTCTTCCACTATCTCTGTCAATCGGCTCTATACTGATGGGTCAAAGGTTTACATGGCTCTTTAGGCTTCCATGGAATATAACATGAAATCCTATCAAGTCTTACACTGTGTCAAATGTAATTAGCAAAACAAAAATAGATAAAATGATCGCTTCAATTTTGCAACATGACAAAGAAAATAAGAGATAGCAGATTTAATACAAGAACAAAGCTGGTGCAGTCAGTCCTGCAGCTGGAACAAATATACTATCAGGGAGGTCTGTGCTAACACAGAATTTGCACCAATGTAGAGATAAACAGGAGAGGTTTCCCACATACGGCAATAGCAGAGGAACCAAATTATATTCTGAACACATGTAGTTAAAGGAAGGTTCAAGTTCGACTTTTTGGGAAATACTCTTCTTTGCTTTTTGGCAGAGCATTACATCAGAAGATTGGTATCGCTCACATGTTTGTACAGGAAAAATGAAGCTAAGCGGTTAGTTTAACTTAACTTAAAAACTGGTAACAGGCAGTCTCATTGAAGCTCCTTGAACAACACATTACATCTGGTTCGTTTAATTCATACAAAAACTGAAGTGTAGAAAGAACATTTCATCAGCTTATGGTTACGGTTTACTTCTCGGCCTTAAGTATTTGCCAGGCAACCAGCGGAAACTCCAGCAATTCACTGCTCCCCGCCAAGAAATAGTGCAGCACATAACACCTCATAAAATGGCAAACTGTTGATTTTACACCTAGGTTTCTGTATGAATTAAACTAATCAGAAATAATGTGTGAACTTTAGAGGTACTGGAGGACAAATCATAGCTGTTTCCAGAAGTCTCCAGCTAACCAGCTGCTTGCTTAAAATTTAAAATCTTCTCATCTGACTCTTCACATAAAAGTGTCCAACTTTTCCTTTAATAATCCTTTGTATTTTGTTTTGTCTTTTCAAGACATTGTTTCATGTTTCAGCTTGTTCTTGGGAATTGTTACCTACAAAGTTAGCAAGAAAAGAGAGACTGTGATGCTCTGATTATTGTGAAACCGCACCGGTAGGTAAGTACTGAAAATTATTCAATCAGCTGCCCACATAGAGCCACATGTGCAGCAGTGGGACAAACAACAAACAAAACATTGTGAATAGCAAACAGGTATAAATAGACTATTAGCATAAGGTTCAAAAGCAAAGAACGACTCACACTGGATGGGACACTTGTCTGGAGGACAACAAGAGGCCCTTGGAGTTACACACATAAATACACAGAGACATGGCCCGTGAATAACACTTCCTCTCTTGCTCCCTCCTTCTTGCCTTGTCTCTTTTTGAGTCCAAATTAACCAAATTTGAGTTTTCTTTTTTTTTGTCAGGCCACTTGGACACATGTTCCACACAAATGCAAAATTTGAATTTACATATTAATGGAGAAGTAGGTGCAGTGTATTGTTCATGTTTGATTTTGTTTTATTAATGAATTCATATATGGAATGTGCAGATGCAGCTCTTTACTATGACACAATGAGTGTTGCTAAACCTGAATTCACCTTTCTGTGGCGAATAAATGGAGATGAAAGATTTGTGTGTGTGTGCGTGCGTGCGTGCGTGCGTGCGTGCGTGTGCAGGATGTGTAGGCACACATGTGGCTTGGTTGTATGTTCAAATGCTTGTGTGGCCATATGTTTACTGTATATGATTTACATGTTTTGTGGCTTGAGAAGTACCAAGACACACAGTTTGGAATAACAAGCATGCTCTCTGGTGCAGCCCTGTTCTGTCTAATCACACAGAAGAATAGGAAACAGTCAGTTTCTCTTCTATCATTCTGTTCACTGTGAGGAGAACTCATAAACAGCTGCCTGCATGTATGTCTACACACAAACACACTAAACATGAGCTGAACGCTTACAGATTTCTACAACGGCAGATCACAAGCTAACATAATTCGAAGGCATCCCAAAAATTAGTCTCAAAACTTGAGTTTTTTGCAAATACTCTACCTTAAATGCAATTGGACAATTATATTTAGGCTCAAATCTCATAATGCTTTTGGAACTATGCTGGATAGGCAAGAGAATATGTATTTACACATCACCTGCAACATTTTATCAGATTTTAAAGTCTAAAGATCTTCATAGTGTCCTAAATTCATGAATCCTACAGATTCGAGAAAAACTTTGCTGTACAGCAGCAGGAGTACTCAGTGAAAACACACTGACTGCTTTCTTTTCTTTTTGTGTATTTCTTTATAATATCAACACAATTAGAGCAACAGCCTCGTCCTATATAAAACTGTGAACACTGTTCAGCAGCCTCATCTTGTAGCATTAGTTGTCTGATCCTGAGGCTGACATATAAGAAGACAGACTGTCAAAAATTAATAAAATCACGCTCTTCTATATAATTTATTTGTATTTTAAGCCCCACCTCGGATCTCTTCATCTTAAAGCACTAATGCAGTCGCACCAGTTTAGGTCTTATATTTGTTCTGTTTAAGTGGGATTTGTAAAGCACAGTAGGATGAGCAGCCCTTTTTTGTGTACGTGTGTGGTTTGCAGATAGCCAGACAAACACACACAATGAGAGAGGGTCAGTCAGAGGTGGCAGACACACAAAAATAGAGACCGTGTGCAAATAAATTGGACTGAGACCAGTGGTGAAGCACAGGTATGACTCCTGATAACACATCTTTCTTTCCTTTTTTCTGTCTCTTTATAAGGTGAGGTCTCACAATACCATGCGTACAAATAAAGCAGCGGGTGAATACTCATACTCAAACCACATCTCCTTTTCACCTGTAATCCCATAGATACTGCACACACACATATATGACACACATACTAACAAATACATACTACATGCATGCAAACATACTGTATATGCACAATGGCAAACATGGAAGTGCTCTGAATTTTTCATAGTCTGGCTCTTTCCTGATCCAAGGCCTTTGACTACCTGAGTTAAAGTCACACACTCTCTCACACAGAAACACAAACACACACACACACACACACACACACACACACTGAGGCTGCTATCACAGTCCTGATAAGCAGGTTTTTTCATCCATGGATTCCTGAAGGGTTAGCAGACACAGCTTATCACACTGCTGACGCAAGGCCATCCTGCCGCCCAGTAATGAGACTCTTTCTAGTTTGACCAACAGGGACTGACTGGTTTGGTTGTGTTTCCTGGCTCTGGCTTGATGAGATCAAGGACCAGCATGAGCCTGTATTAGACTGGATTGCCAGTTTGAAGGAAAAGGTTGAGCAGACCATGCTGTGGATTTTCTGCTAATGTCACAGATTTATAGCAAGTTTTTTCCCACCTTGTAAGACTTGGAAGCAAGAGACAAGAATATTTAAACACATATTTCATGATCACAATATAAATTTAGCTTCTACCACACACATATTTACACTACAAACCTATAAAGATGGGAGTATTTAAGCTACATGCTCCAATCACTGGTGCAAACCAGGCCACTGTTGGAGATTTATTCCTGGTGGAGAGAAACAAACAGGATATGGCACATTTTCTGCTGCTCTAACTCATACAACAACAACTCCTCATCCATCATATGCTAACAATTAAAGAGAGATAGAGCTAGACTCAAGAAGGTGTGTGTGTGGGGTGCCTGTTGGGGTATTGCAAGTACATATCTGTGTAATTGTGACATCTTCCCATTTAGCAAAGCAAGTCCATAAAATGAACTTGAATAAAGTCCATAGTTTGACAGTGATTCCACCAAGCAATTTTGCATTATTTGCCATTTGAGAGACAACTACATAAGTGTAGATGTCTCAGCTAAATTCAGGGCTGGAAAGTAAAATGTTAAGTGGCTGTCTGAATCTTAGATTACAGGACATGGCCTCTAGAGGACATAACAATATTAAACTTATGATATTTAATTATTTTTAAGGTAGCAGTGTGTAAAGCCCTAATGGCTGAAAATGCAATTTCTGACAGGCATCCTGCCCATCTCACTGTCTGTGTGAAAAATCAGTGACACCATCTACTCTTGTACTCTTAAACTGTTATGTATTTTGGTTTTCTGTAACAGATCTCAGGCAATACTGATAAGCCAAATCTGAGTTGTTCCATAGCCTCCTACATCATTTGCGAGTCAGCAAGTGTTTCTTACTGATGCGTAAAACACCACTTGTTTCATGTAACATTAATCAGAGCTCTTATGAAGATCTTGTTTTAAAGGTCTCAGTGCAGATAAGGTTTTATTTTCAAGCCTCCTACTGGATTTTCCAATTCAGAAGATTTTGTTTTTATTGTGGTTGAAGATTTAATGAGAATTCAGTTTTTCAGTTTTAACATCTCTAACCAAGAGTTTTATCTCATCATTTTTAACAGATTGTAAGACTTTGAAGTACATTTCCTTGACCCACATTTTATCTGACAGGCTGTTTATCATTCTTTAAAAGGAAAAAAATATAATTATAAACAGATTTCTAGCTCTTAAGACCTACTTTCTTTGTGCTGACAGTTTTGCATCCTGTGCATTTTCAGCTGCTCAGAGATAGAAGATGAAGCTACAAGCAAGTGACCAGCATCATAACACATTTTGGTGTAGAGCCAAAAGGAAGATGACATGATATGTGACTGCACTTCTTGCTTAGATGGATCAGTTAGTCACTCTCTCCTGAAGCGATGATTTTTATATTCTTTTCTGTTATCTGCTGATCAAGTTTTTTTTTTTTGATCAATCTGACTTCAGCTACAGAGAAATGCAAAACAAAATAGCTGCACATGAATTGTTTTCATTGTTTTTGGCTGATCGTAGCTCTGTTGTGTAATGTGCATATAAATGTGTTTGGCCAGAAAACAATGGCTCAGGACTTTGCCCCAAAAGATGCACTTTTTTTTTTTTACATTTTAGAGCAGCACCTCCAGAAATATATTGTACATAGCTCACAAAGATGTATGTTTTGCTTCCACTTCCACACATTTACATTGCCCCCACTCCACACACAAAAACAAACACTGAAAATCATTATAACTGTGCTCTTTATTCCCCTCCAAGGTATTTCAAGCCTTGTGTAAGAGTTGCCTCTTTCTGAACTCAGCTTTTTCCATGACATCCGTAGGCAGTCACTAATTTGGTGTGCATTGTTCAGAGCAGTGAGTCGTTTGTCCTTGGAATACAGGCTCTGCTCAGTCACAGTTGGAGTGTGCCACTGCACCCAAAACTGTAGAGTGCCACAGGCACACATAAAGAGTTTCCCCCCCTCAGAGCAGGAAAAGGGTCAGAGCAGCACCTTCAAACCAATATTCTGGTATTTAGCAAAACATGGCCAGGCAGAACAGTCATCTCCGCACATGTACAGACACTGCAGCACACACACACACACACACACACACACACACACACACACACACACACACACACACACACACACACACATATATATATATACATGCATACACACATATACATATACATAACAGGGGCAGCAGCATAGTCTGTGTTCTCCTTTAACAGGCACAACCACAGGCGGTCTGTTGTCTCTGGCAGCCAAACAACAAGCCAATGACGTCTCTCAGTGTCTCAGAACATGATGGATAGTTTAATGTGCCATTATCCAAAAAGGTTATGACAACAGAAACACAGTCTATGGTGTCTAAAAAGCAGAAGTTCATTCAATGACGGTAAGAGCTGGACGAGACTGTAAACTGTGCACATGTGTATGATTTGGCGATAAACCAAAGGCAGTGACATGCTCGGTTTTGGTTTACATTTTGACAGCCACAAACAAAAACACTGTGATGTGCCAGGGAAATACGTAACAATGCACTGTGCATGCGTATGTTTTACGTCTGTGTGGGTGTTATTTGTGAGAGACAGTTGGAAGTTCCTGGCTCATTAACAGCAGTTAGACAACTGCTTGAACTGGTGTGTTTTGTACTTAAGTTTTTTTTTTCCTATTGCTCACAAATACAGCTATAAAGCCTGACTGAGCTGAAAGAAGAGAAGAGAGAGGAAATCAAAACCTACTGTGGATCAGACTCGTCCCCTCTCGGTGTCCCCCTGTGTGGTGTGGAGTGTATTTTTTCAGTTCTTAAAATGTGCTGCATCTGTGGCTCCTCTCTGTGTGTGTTCAAATCTTCAGAGCCCAGAGGTCTAAGTTAACCATGGCAAAGCTAATTAATCAACTCTAACAAAATTTAAAACTGTCATCATTATAAGTCACCATACGATTTGGAAACTTGCAGTGTTTTGAAAATTCAAATTCATGCTGTTTGTTACCACTATTTGTGTTCATGATTGTAGCTGGTGTACTTTTAATGCATGTACACAGTGTAAATGCAGCTATGTCAAGGTTAATGAAGGTTGTTTCTTTTTTTTTTTTATCACAACTGAACTGATCTTGTTACTCCATCACTGACAATTCAAAGTCACATACCATATCATGTGGTGTTGATGCACATTAGGAAAATATACCGCTTTTTCTTGTTATTGCTGAGGGTGCCAGTCTTTGTGGTGAACACTTTGACTGTATTCCCTGAGATTCTCACAGAGAATGTTTCAGGTGCAGTCAAAAACAAACTAAACAACCGAGAATCAATGGTTCACCACTTTCTGCAGCTGAAAGTTTCAAGTCCTTTGCACATCTGTTGCAAAAGTAAGAACATCTTTAGCTTCGCGAACGTGAGATATTTCTGAGTGAAACTGAATGTGTGAGTGGGATTTAGTTATGAAAAAGCTTGAACTCAAATCCCTCAGATGTGACTGCACTGTTTGCTCAAAAGTGGGCACGGTTTAGTGAACACAGCCCCGTACAGAGTTGTAAAGGACTGTTCACTGCTACCTATACTGTTAGATCAGGAAGAGAAGCGTCAAATGAATAAATTAGACCTCAGTCCCAGTCTTTGGAAACGTAAACAAAGTTTTTGTTTGTGGAAATTCAAACAGACACCTATGATGAAATTGCACTTCTAGCTAGCTAGCGATTACATGTGATTTTATGTGATGGGTGGGGTTAGGTAGTCAACCCAATTCACATTTTATTGCAAAAATGTATGAAACTGCCCGTGAGAAAATGTATTTTTCATTTCACTGTGTTATCAGCAACAGAGAAAATCAATACAGATACCATAGACATTACACAAGCTTACGGGGACATTTTGTAAAGACGCCCTGTCATCTACTCTCACAGGTCAGAACATAAAGCAGAACATTTACATAGAAAGACAATATAAATGTATACTTTCAGGATGTATAAGTGTAGTTGTGTAAGCAGCCACATACAGATGATCTGATGAAAGCCACCAATGACACGTACACACATCCAGTTCTCTTCAAACACTTCACAATAATAGATGACACTGTTACAACACTTCCTCAGTACAACTGGATGAGTGTGTCTGGACAACATCTCTGAGAGCAAAGGGCAAACAATGTTATTATCACCGCTACCTGTGCCAAAATATGATTTAGAGTGTGTTAGCTTTTATTTACAACAAAGACAGGGCTGACCCTCGGCACACTGAGTCTGTCCCTTTAGTGCACCTGTGGGTTGCCATACATTGGACATTTCTTTTTTTTTTTTTGTCTTTGAGATGGTTGCACAACTGCCGATTGACTTGTAAATATTCAGCAAGGGCAAAATAACTGTGTATACCTGTGCAAGGAAATAAAATAAATAAAGCAAGAACAAAACTCTTTGGCCTTTCCTGCATTAAACCGTCCTCCCCTCAGCCCCTCTGACGTCCAAAGGTTTCAGCAGAGCTTTAATAAAAATCAACGATTCACACTGGCAAACGCCCACTGTCCATTGTGATGGGATGACTGAAACACGAGATTTATGCCCTGATTGCACTTGAATGATTGCACTGACCCATGTTGTATAACACCACGTTAATAAAACACTATGCCTATGTTACCATCATAACTCAAAGTACTAATGGGGAAAAGAAGACGCTTCATAAATTTCTGTTGCATCTATACGCAAAACAAATCGTACCCCATCTATCAGACAGATGTTTTGACAGATGTTTTGGATTTCTTTTTCCGCAATTTAGACATTGTACAGCATTTGTAATGCTTGTCCTTTCAGAGAACAAATTTGTATGATTTCGCTGAATTGGTGATACTACAGAAGGAGATAACAGACTTGAAATAGCTTTATGCGATTGCATTGCATCCTTTAAAATCCTCTCATAAAATGTAGGGCAAACAGGTGAAGGCTGCTAACTTGTGCTGGGCCATGCAGTCTGTCACAGGGGAGGCAGAGGATGATGTGATTTAGGATTTTAATCCAGAAAAAAAAAATCATGGATTGCAAGATGATTATTACTAGAGCTAAATTCTGCTTTTTGTTGTTTGTTGGATTGTGCTTTTTTTAATGCTGTGTCTGTTTTGTGGAAGTACACACAGGGTACATCCATGAAAATGACGTGTAGTAAGTGTCACCAGGCCGAGGAAAAGTGACATCAGTAACTTCCCCAGGCATTGAAGATATTATGTAAGTAATAAATTCATACAGGTTCCCCTTTATAGTAACATGTCTTTTACATGTGAGTTCTGAGGGACCTTAGATTGATAAGTGATATTGTTTAAAGTTCTGTGGGACCTGTATGATATCCCTTTTTGATCTCCTGTCATATTTATACAGTGTAGTGTATCTCCAAAATGTATTACAGGATTACTACAGTTAATTCTTCTAATGGGCTGCTCCATCTTCCAGAACAAGCCAGGAAATCTTCATATAAACATGGCATCCATCCACAACGAACTGAGTCACATCCAGGGCAGCCTGCAGAACGAACAGAAACACTGGGAAGAGCTAAAACGTGACGGAGGAATCACCGGAGCGGCACAAAAACGGGATAGTGTCTAGTGGGAGGGGAGAGAAAGAGAGGGAGGATGAGAGAGAGACTATGTGGACGAATGGAGGCAGTGGCCTAGATGTGTGAAACACCAGGGGTTGCTTTTTTGGTTCACTGGTTGACTACCAGGGGCAACTCAATAGTGGACCAAATGTAATGGGGAAGTTCTGAGGAACAAAACTAAAAGAAAAGTTGTGAGCCCCCGTAATTTGGCAGTTTCTTTTCTTTCTTCCTTTTTTTTTATATGCACACTACTTGAACTTTTGTTTTGGAGGCAAACATCTCTGACCAATGCTTTGGTGTCAGCTGCGCACAGACAACATGAATTATCATGGGAATTACAGGTGGAACATGTAGACACTCACACAGAGACTAAATCTATTATTTTCCCGGACGGTCAGCGCAGCATTCCGCTTGACTGATAGTGATGGCCTTGGAGTCAGACAGCGACAGAGGTTCATCAAGAAGCGCTCGTGTAAAATATCCGCGGGCAGCGTTGGAGCGCAACGGCTACGTGAAGACATGTGTCACCCCGTTGCACCAGGACGCAGGGAGCCAGTCGTGGCTGAGACTCGCCGTGACATGGACTTGCCGAGGAGTGTCGTCTGCGGTCTGCGTTGCCTCCGTCTCCGTTACTCTCGCTCTGCTGCTCAGATTGGTCGACTGGGATGCAGGCAGCAGCAGCAGCAGCAACGGAAATAGCAGTGGCTCCGGCTCTCGTCTTCATTTCGCGGCGGGCTGCGCTGTGGAGCTCCTTTTGACTGCGTGTTACTGCGTCTCCCCAGTTTTTACACTCGTATGTGCCTTCTTCTGGGTCGGGCTGTATCTGATACGCTGCGGGGTGCTCATCCGTACGGCGTTTTTTTTGTTAGCGGTGTGCCACTTGGGCGAAGCCGCGGCGCAGTCCCTCCTGCGCGGCGCCGAGGAGCAGCTGCTGTCCCTGCCCGCAACCCTGGTAGTCCTCGGCTGCCTGGGCAGCGGGGCTCTGCTGGTCGTCCGGCTGGGTCAGGGAGTGTCAATCCTCGTCTTCATTAGCGTCATCAGGGCCGTCTCCCTAGTCTCTCTGAGCAGAGTTCGGGCCAGCTGGAGACCCTACCTGGCCTACCTGCTGGGGCTGCTGGGGGTTTTGCTTGCGAGGTATGCTGACCGGCTCCTGCCGGCCTCAGGGACCAGCGGGACGGGGTGCTGTGGCTCTGTGACCGGGGCGAAGGAGGAGGACATCCCTGTCTTCAAAAGGAGACGGAGGTCCAGCTCCATAGCGGCCTCGGAAATGATGGCTCATAGTCAGAGCAACAGCAAGTCCCACCGCAGGACTTCGCTGCCTTGCATTCCGCGGGACCAGGTAAGACACGTCCAACTTTGGACGTCTGAACCAGAGCATAGGGGATTTGTTATTGCTGTGCTTATGACCTTTCAACTACTGTAGGACCGTAACGCTCTTTGGTCTCCTCTCTGTTTCTCTGATGGCTTGTGTGACAGCATTACGCGCGTTTTGTTTATAAAATCGGGCCAGCCGGGATTATAGAGACTGCAGTATCAAGGTTTATTATTATGATACTACTGATTTGTTTGCTCCATAGGCCCCGCATCTACAGTTTCTAAGATCCATCACTGGTCTAGTATTTTTGAGATTTACGCCTGCTGTGGTGTTTTGAATGGCAACATCTTCTACACAGTGCAAACACTGCTGTTTACCTTCACTCTGACACTGCTGTTAATTTGGTCATCATCGTTGTGCTGTGCGCTATGTTTATGCTGCTGATAAGCAAATGGATGGTGCACTTAGCATGCCAAGTTGCTGTGTGCCCGTGACTGAGTGTGTGTGTGTGTGTGTGTGTGTTCGCGCATGCATAGGTGTGAGGTCACATCTAAATATTTTGAAAGCCTCTGTTTATCCTGGGTGCTGGCCAGTGGTGTGGTGCACGTGTTCCCAAACTTTACACATCATGGAGCCAAATTTGATACAAGTGTGTCCTTATAAGAACCTCATCTTGTGTTGCTTGTCAACATTGTTGCTGCAGTGTCAGTGGAAAGAGAGGATTGTGAACAGCCATAGCTGAATTGTATATCACTGTGTTCTTGCTCTGAGGTGTTAACTAAAAGGAAAACCTAAGTAACCCTGTTGTATAACTCACTGATCCTGGAGGTCCACTGACATTTTTGGAAACTCTCAGTGTAGAGAATGGGTAGGGGAGATGTTTAATGTGACCCATGATAATTAGCTGGATGTGACCGAAAATCCATGAATGAGGTGGATGTGCTCTGCCCTGAATACTGGTTCAATGAGCTAACTTGAAGCTTGAAGCACATCTCTGTTTGTTATCCGATTTGAGTTGCTCACATCCCAAAATAGCACTGATTTCAGCTTCCAAACAGACTTTCTTAAAACCGTGGTGTAACATATTTATATTAAGTGTGACACAGTTTAGGATTATTTTATAGAAATCAGCAGGTCAACGTCTCGCACATGTTCTGATTTAAATGTGCAGGTGTAAGGATGTGCTTGTTACAGATCAACCTCACTGTGACTGACTCCTGGTTGTGCACTGACAAACCATAACACATCTATCTTTTTGTTTTACAGAAAGAATTGTGCTTTAATGAATGGTGACTGCTTTGCAAAAATAATGCTCTTTTTAAATTAAATAGCCCTGCAGGATTACCCTTACACTCACATTAAATCTGTATTTTGTGCCTCAGCTACTGGATCACGTTTATTATCACTGAAGAACTATAGAACATTTTTCCATGCCAAATGTGAGCTGGGTAAAAATTCAGCCATAATCATCTATTTGGTAACACAAATGTGTAGAAGGGAAATTAAAGAATGTCAATGCATTGGTAAAAACAGAAAAGGAAGAAAAACATTAATAGTCTTGTAGGCACAGACAGTGGTGTGTGAGTTTTCAGTGCGTATTGCACACATTTTGCACATTGCAGTTATGTGACAATAGCACAGTATGCTAACTTGTATGCATGTTAATTCCCTCGCTCACTCACGCTTGTTAAAGCTGGTGCTCAGGGCAGCAAATATGTTATGTTAGGCCAGAGTACAGGCAACCAAGTAATACCTGACATTGATTATCTCCTCATACCCATGAATGTCTCCAGAACTGAAGGTTTTTCATTCATTGTTTTGCCCCCCTGAAATAAAGCCAAAGAGATGTTGGGGGAATAAAAGAGAAACTGGTGATGTTGTTGCCACATGAGAGACAGAGATGGAGATCCATACATATGCGTACACAGTGGGGATTCATAGTGATCACTAATTAAATGGCTCATCGATTCTGTCCCTTTGATTTGTGGTGTAATTGTAGTCGACAGGGTAAATGCTCAGAGGTATATATACCTTACATAAAAGTTAAATACTCAATATGATAAAGTGTCTGTTAATTGTTGGAGGTTGTTACCTTGTATGTGCTTGAACACTGGCATTCATATTTGTTGGCACTTTATAGCATTACAAATTTTGGTTTATACAGATTTTTACCAAAGATTTCCTGGATTTTTTTTTTTTTGTTAAGTTGCAGATTACATTAAAACGATTTCATATCCCTTTGCATGAAACCACTAAGTTTCCTATTGTAGAGGGGACACTGGTCATCACAGGCTACAGTTACCAAGCTCATTTGGTAATGAGGATAGCTAAGAAAACAGAAAATAATGATCCCTACCTTATTAATCCCTTTAAATAAGGTCACTCTAGTGTTTTTTCTTATCAAGGCGTTAGGCAAATCCCTCATATTGATTATATGGCCATTCTCATAGTTTTAGCCTTTTATGAAGAAGCCTGAAATTTTTGTGTTCTGTGTGGGTGGTGGTGAGCCACTTAGGGCCCCATTGCAGCAGAGCACATTCAACTTTCAGAGTGCCCTGATCTGGATCACACACTTTGTCCCATCTCACGAACTTCATTCCCTCATTTGGACACTTCAGCCTATCCCACATCAGCTGTCCAGCTCTCGATGCTTGGTTGGACACTGCTAACTGGTATCCAGGGAACGCTGAGTTAGTGGACTATCCAAACTATTAGAACAGCTCCATTACCCATTCTACCCTGTCATGTCAGGGACAGCAGTGATGACAAATTGAACTTTAAAACTAAAAAAAAAAAACTCGCAATTGACCAGATGCTGAGGACAACATGTCCTTTTGTACTGCTGCTGTGTAATCTGTGGGACCAGTGAGAGGAACACAGAGATTGACTTAGGGCACCGAAAGGGAGAAACACAAACAAAAGGATTTCACATTGGGTTCCACCAAAGTGCTGCCTATATATCCATTTTCTAGCTTATTGATTCATTGCACTTTTTATAATAAGTGTAGTTGTATATGTAAAAACGTTTACAGTATATATACTACAATACTACATAGCAAGGTGTGCTGATATCCAAAAATAATGGGGGATTCTAGTGTTTGGCCACTTGTTCAATGTAAATCCTGTCGTGTCAGCACTGTTATGGTCTTTACTTTCCTAGAGATTCAACTTTCTTCACAAATTCTTTCTTCACTAACTTTGTCAGAGCTTGTGTGCAGAATACAGTTGCCTGCTGCAGCTCTAAAGAGTTTTGATGAGAGTAGTGAGCCTGAACCAAAACAATAAAGGTGCAGTCTGGAAGGCCTCGACTATTAGCAAATACTAAAAGATGCTAAAAAGCTGCAGAGGTAGGTGATGAATTTCTGTTGGCTCCTCACTGTCAGTGACTCCTTTCACATCTTCACATTTTCACTGTTAATGTAAAAATATTACCTAAACAGGCCTTACATTATATTGGTCATTAGTGTAACCAATGGTTAGATTAGTGTTACCTGTGAGTGTATACACCGTTGTAATGATTGTGAATGTATACAATGAGGTACTCTGTACAATAGCAACATTATCATATAGTTAGTTGTAGCATATATTTGTAGAAATATTCTGTGACTCAGGCTCTGAAATCATTCTCTGTTACCTAGCCCACTAGATCTACTGTCCATCAACTTATTTTTGTGTCCAGTGTTATATATTCGCTATATATTACCCTCAAGAGTTTACATAATGAGTGAAAAATCTATACATTACAACTATTGTTATTATTATTACTTTGTCCTGAACATGTGAAAATGCAATTCTTTGCCTTTACTAGATGTGTGAATTACAGTTATGCAACACTACACCTCCTTGTCAGTGGCAATGCAAAATGAAGGTGATTCATTAGTGTCAGAACTATATAACTCACTAAAGAGTAAAGTACTGAGTGTTAATAACAAAGGGACTGGTGAATGAATGAACAAGAGAGTGATTTTTGGGCGCAGTCCCCTGTCTGCATGTCAAACAGCCCCGGGATCAGGACCCTGAAGTTAAGAACTCTAATCGTTCAGTATTTTAAAAATAAATTTTCCATTTTCCCTATGCCTCCTACCGATACTGCATGTTGTCAAACTCAATAACAGCAGAATCTCACCATGTCTCAATCCAAGCATGAAGTAGAATGCTATCAAATCGTGTGAATGAGCCACATTCCTTAAGTTATTCAAACATGAGATATAAAAATATAGGCCAAGACGTCACGTAAAAAAACATGAAACTTTTCATGTTATAACAAGATAAACTGTATATTATTATAACAATAAAAGTTTATTCTTATAACGTGATGTTTGTGGGTCACACTAATGTGAAAATATCTCTTTACTACATGCAGACATCTTGTTATAAGAATACATTTTTCAGCTTATAATGTGATACTGATCTGTTTTTCTTTTGCTGGCATGGCAACAATGGGCTTCCATACATAACATTTCAAGTCATTTAACAAATTAGTCAAATCAATAACTTGCATTTTCTCTTCCCCCACTCCTTCTCTTTCTCTCAGAGTGTCTCTCTGACACAAACACGCACAGTTTGTAGGTACAGTTTATCCATACTGTGGATAATGAAGCTCTCCAGAGTGCAGTTGTACCTGAGAGAAGTGGGGGTTTTCATCAAGCGTTGGTTGTGCAGTATTTATGAAGCAGGCTGGTGCAGCCTGCCAAGCCAGAGGCAAGACAGGCACTCTGCTGAACTGGAAGCTGGAAAATAGCACTGGCTCGACTCCGTGGCTTTATTTCTGTTTTTTTTTTCTTTTTAAGGTGAATGGGATTTATTGTTTTGCTTTTTTACTGTTATGTATAACAAATGTGCGTATATCAAAATAATGGGAAGTTTCTACACTATCAACTAAATGCAATGTTGAGTCTTAATATTCAAGGATTTTGACATGAATTTTACTTGGTTATGACCTTTCTGGACTAGCTCCACACAGAGGCCCTGTGTTTTGACAGAAGTTGTTTGTCTTTTAGCCAGGGTCTCAGTGGGATGGGGATTTCGGGGGGGAAAAGGCCTCTGCTAGTGGTTTTTGGGTCACATGCAATTGAAAAGCACTCGCTCCCTACAAGATAACAACAGCCATAAATAGAACGTCTAAAAAAAAATCAGCAATATTTCCATGTGTTTTGTTTTGTGATGTTTCACCATGCAGTTTCCTTTCCCTCTCTGTGAAACAGTGACAATAGTTCATTACACAAATGCTAGCATGAGACCGACAAAATGGCTCAAAAAGGTTCAGAAAAGCATAGCATCATACCATGTTAACAAATTAGTTTTCTTGTACTTATGAAGTCTTTGGTCATTTGAAAATGAAGGTCAGAACTTAGGCTATACTGTGTTGCATATTCATCATCTCATCATCATACACAGTGTCTGTGTCCTATGGGAGGCGGGGGGGTGCTCTGAAATCTATTTGAGGGAAGGCCCACATTCTTTCACTGACGCACATACATTTCCAGGGAGACACACAAGCTGTCCCCATTGCCAGAGCTATCTCACTTTTGAGTGACATCCAGGCTTGTTACATCTTCCTTGAGATAAGGAAGAATGCTGTTTTTATGTCTAATAAATAGATAATATAGTGAGGTTTTAACAACCCTTTGGTCATAAAGAATGTTGATATGGGATTATTCAGAATTAGGTTTAATGACTATGTTGTTTTTTTTGTTTTTTTTTCAAGTAAAATCAATGCATTGGTAGGGTTAAGATTAGGTAAACACTGTGATTAGAGCTAATAAAGCCAAGGTATGGTTAAGTTAGACAAATAAGCAACTTTATGGAAAGACTGCTCAACTTATAGGTCAGAATTTACAGAACAGTTACAAAATGTATGAGACGCCTAATACTTGGCCATTTTCCATTCACTCCTATACACTCACAGCAAAATCTGTCGTGTTAAGTGTACATTACATGTTGTGTTTGTCAGGTTGTTTATGAGATCCACTCATAAACAACCACTTTAAAACAGTTTAATTTGTCGCTTTAATATATCGGAACAGAGGCAAACATTGTTTTATATGTTGGACTTAGTCAACTTTAAGATGAGTGTTGAGTCTTACTGGTTGATCATGTACACAAACTTAGTAAGAACAGTAGTGAAAGCAGATCAAAGAATGCACACAGTGGACATGTCGTACATCTGCTTGTTGTACACATCGCACAACCAAGATACGAAAGGGACATGTGCTCCTGCTTGTGTGTGGGGGGTGGGGTGGGGGTGTGTGACAGGCGTAGAGGAAAGAGGTGGAGAGGGAGATATTTTTACATATCACTACACTGTTGTCAACTATGCAACTAAGCTCATCCTTTTTTATATAACAAATAGCATGTACATATTATGTATAAACTCTCTCAGCAGGAAACACAGTAAAAAGGATTGTACTTTAATCCAAAATACATGTAAATCAGTTATAGATAGTAAAAAAACAAAACAAAAAACAACAACACCAGATGAATGCAAATTCAATCAGGGGCCGAAAGCAGCAGAGCATAATCGGATGAAATATCAGCTGTCCTGCTCTTAGGGACTCTTAATTGTGCATTTCTAGAAGAAGAGAATGAAAAAATAAATAAAGTGAAGTGCAGAAATTAGGCAAAGACAAAGAAATCAAAAAGTCAGAAAGTGGGAATTGAATAGCCAGGTCTGTGTTGCCAGAGGTGCAGCTGTGGCCTTCATGAATGGATCAATTCATTCAAAAGAAACAGTGAGAAAAACATCAAAGGTAGACGCAGTGACGGCCACTGAAGATAGTGGAAGAGAGAAAGAAAGATGGGTTGGAAAAAAAAGTGATTGAGAGAAAAGAGCACACTGGCATTAGCACAGGCTGCATCCAGCCCCGAGCAGCAGTCAAATAGCCAAATGCGGGTGAGTGAGTGTGTGTGAGAGAGAGTTTGTGGGGGGGGGCAATCTTGCTTGAGGGGACCTAATGCAGGAGCTACTGCGTGAGAGAGAGAGTGAGAGAGAGAGAGAGAGAGAGAGAGAGAGAGAGAGAGAGAGGGAGGGAGGGAGGGAGGGAGAGGGGGAGAGAGAGTGTTGAAAGATTTGCTGGGGAGGGTGAAGAAAAGAAGGGGAGTGTGAGGTGGTTTGCTGCCAAGCACAGCAGAAGTGTTGATGGTAAAAGGACAACTATCTGGTCCCTGTGTTCAGCCTTTCTGCTGCCGTTCTAAACACACCATTGCTCTGAAACCTCACACGGACTCACAGACGCACTGCTGAGCCGAGTTTGTGTTGATCGCATAGGGTTTGTGCGACAGACATTGCGTGTGTGTGCGTTTTTGTGTGTTGGTCTCTACGTAATGTGAATATGGCTCTGTGCCATATGCTCCCACAGAGAGGGGAGAAGGCAGAGGAAAGAGAGCAAGAGAGAAAAAAAAAAGAAGTATGTGTGAGAGTAATCTCCACGGCTTGCTGCTGAAAGGCAGCAGCAAATAATTTTAACCTGGCCTGGCCACCACTGTATACACGTGCTCACACATTCTCACACATTCACACACACACACACAAACACACAGACACACACACACACACACACATTCATACAGTGGCTTCTCCGCTGGCTGTCCATATGAGGTTTGGTGGCCTTGGACAAGGATTGCCTTGTTACTGGATTCAATGGTGTGTTTTAGCTCCAAAATATGCTTGGTGCGAGGTGAGAGGGGGGAGGGTGGTTGGCCTGGGCGGGGGGCAGCATTGATGAGCAGAATCCAGATCTGTCCATACGTCTGTCTCTCTGTCTGCTCTTCTCTTGCCCTACAGTAAACGCTCTCACCTATGTAATGGGCTGTCAGCAGGGGAGAGTTATAAACAGTTTTGTTCTGTGCTTTTCCTTCTTAACATTTGTCATATCAAAAGTGCAGGTCCTATTTCCCAAAGCATAATTAGGGATTCCCTGTCTTTACCTTTTTCTTTTCTGTGTGGGGCATGGGCAGTTTGGGAACCCTAGGGGAAAAGAGGCAAGGTTTTTAAACTGCATTTATGTAGGAATGGTTGGCATTTACTCCTGTATGTGTTCTTTCACAGCTGGGCCCTTGGTCTGCAGACACAGTTAACACCTACTGACATACCTGGGAGCTGCCCAGTAGCACTGCAGTGTAGCTTCCTCACTTAAAGAATATTGATGGTTTTTATTTTATCTTTAGCAAATAAAAGCTCTATATCTGTTGAAAACACATAAAAGAGCCATACCACTGCACTGGGTGACATTTTTCTTCATTATAATGAACTCTGACAATGCAGTTCACTTATCTGTGTCACATGTACTGTGAATTCCTTCTCCTAACATACTATACAACATATGACACTAGCAGAAAACCAGACTATTCTTGAGTGCTGTTAGTTGCATATTCAAACTCATCGCACTAACCCTAACCCTAATCACACAGAGTTAGACCCAGACATTGTGAATTTCTTTAAAAGTAAGTGCAAGGTAGCTGTAATAAGCTATAATAAGTAGGAAGACAAAACAGCAAAGTACTGTAAACACTGAACAGCATGTTTTGCTTTTCCAGAATAAACTACACTGGTTGTTGTGATCATAAGGAACGAATATGGCTATAGTGATTGTAGGACAATGGAATTCTATGTCATGGAAGAGGCTTAATCAGGCTGTGGCTACACAGACTAGTTGGCAGGAAAAATTCATTGTTTGTTTTTGGCATTTTCATATGATAAGACTTTATTGATCCCTGTGAGCGAAATTCAGGTGTTACAGCAGCTGAGAACAAGTCTGAATAAATATACCAAGAATATTGTTAAAAAAACATTCAACTGTAGAATAAAATCAAGAATATAATACAAAATTAAACAGAATTTGTGTTGATAGTAATAAATAGATAAAACAGCGCCTCGCCTCACACTTTAAAAGCAGTGCTAGTTGATCTTGGAGCAGAGGGCATTACTTATTCAGTAATCTTGCATAGTGACACGGGGGACATGTGTAAGAATCTTCATTTAAACACAGAGCCAATTAAAAATTCTGCCTTTGGCCCTTGTTACCTTGTGTTTTATGATAATAATTTCTCTAAACCTCTGTTCCTCTACACAGATAAATCAGATTATTTATGCACAACACTTCAGCACTCCAGCCTCATTAAGTCAGCCATTCAGTAAACGTTAGGCTACTATTGAGTTCGGCCTGTGACTCTTAGCAGTAACACTTATATGACTGAAACCAGAATGACATCTCAAGGCTGGGAATGGACACAAGTGCTATAAAGCTCTATAGTATCAACAACTGTAAAGCTGTGGAAAAAGAGAATGGGGTTCCTCGCTAAAGTGACAAGTTACAAGACTGTGAAGCCAACAACTATATATTACAATATATACTTGGAGTTTTGGAGTTCCAGCTGTTGCCATTGTCATTGTTGTCCATTTTAGGATGATTTGATGTCTTTGCAAAGAGCATTAAAAACCTCCAATTTACCATGTCTTATTTGCACATACTTTTTAGTTAAAATGAAACTTCTTTCCATTTCTTTGCTGGGTATTCTGCGTAGTTAATTATGTGTGCATAACAGGCATTGCATAAAGACACGTGGACACACACTATATACACAGACACACATACGCAGAGCCTGGCTCCCAGATGTGATGTGTCCTCATAAAGCAGGACCTCTACTCAGATTGAGCTGTTGAGTGTCATTGTGGGTTAGATCACTGACCCAGTCAGTCTCTCTCTCTCTCTCTCTCTCTCTCACACACACACACACACACACACACACACACACACACACACACACACACACACACACACACACACACACACACACACACACACACACACACACACACACACACACATACAATTCTTGCTTGCTGTCAGGCTCATATGTATGTACTCCTGTTGCCACAAATGTTGCAAAACAATAAGCAGCTCAGTTTCCTCAGTTGCTTCCACAATACACAGCTTCCAGAAAAAAACCCACAAAAAACCCACACTTTCTCTTTCTCTTTCTCACACACACACACACACACACACACACACACACACACACACACACAATATGCTCAACTATGTGTGCAGAAGACACACAAATACAATTTTTGTAATGAATTCTAATCACGGCTGCTTTCCTTTTAGCCTTTCTGTTTGGTGTTCACTATATCTATGCATCGTTGAGCACAGGCTCAAATACAGGTGTGTGTGTGCGCGCGTATGTGTGTGTGACTGTGTGTATCCTTCTTAGTGGTTTATGCTCGGTCAACAGTCTGCCGACAGTGTGTTTGTCTTGGACGCCTCCAGCCTGCCTGTAGATTACCCAATCAGATAATCAAGGGTATAATTGCATCACATGCATCTGGGAGTGTTTTTCCCTTCCATTATCCCTCATAATGCACACATACGCATTGTGTGCACACACACACACACACACACACACACACACACACATGCGCTACACGCAGACATTGATGACGTACATACAGCAGCTAATTGCCAGGGGTTGTCTGTGTTGAGAGACAATTCACTTTTGGTCTCATCTGGACATAAAAATGCAAAAGCTGTGTCTTTACTTGCTCTGTTTCGACAGGAGAACATCACTGAGAGCTAAAACTATTTCGAGACACAGACTCTGGCGTACCTGCTCCTTTGAAACTGGCTCTGAAGATATTATAATGATGGGGAAGTGGACCGTGAAATGATGGATAAGAGAGTACAATGTTACTTTGCATCTGATGTTTAAAATAACTTGTAAGGCATGTTGGGCCCTCCTTTCCAAAGAGCCATCCAATGAGCTCATTTTGTTCTAATGTACTGGGTTTTTACTCTGTTTTTTAAAAATATTTTTCACATTTTACACATTTAGTTTCTTACTGGAAGACATTTATTACTGCATTCGGACCAGTGCTTATCTAATCACATGCATCATTGATTCCCAAATGTAATGCCATTTTGTGCTGTAATGTAATTAGCTTGGAAGTGTATTAGTTTGATAAAAGTTACAGTTTTTTTTTTTTTTTTTTATAACTTCTCATCTCATATGTGGAATAAAGAGACAAATATTCAATTCCCAAATCATAATTCAAAGGTAAACAAAGAGGGGGCTTGACACCAACATGCAGGATTGGAACCTCAAAACTCTCTCTCATGTTCTCATGCATATTGCACACCACTGCAGTCCATACATACACAGGCCAGTGTCAAACAACACATACCACACTTCAGAAAATGAAATTCTAATTCAAAGTAAATGATCCAGATCTGCCCCAAAAGTTAATGGATTCTTCTCTGGCCCATTCCCCCATCCCTCCACCAAGTTCAGTGCGAATCGGATCAGTACTTTTTGCATAATCCTGCTGACAAATAAACGGACATGGGTGAAAACGTAACCTTCTTGGCGGAGGCAATTAAAAGCAAGTGCTTTTTTAAAGGGACATGCAAAGTAAAACAATGATGAAACATTCAGGAGGAGTCATCTTAAATTTAACATTTGCACAGCCTAGCTCTGTAAATGAAGAGCATGTCTTGTCTTATCTCAGGAGGAATGTACACACCTGAATACATCCAGTCATTTTTGAGCAGTAAATCATGTCGCTCCATATATTTTTTTGTTTTTATTATTATTGTCTCCTTCCCAAACCTTGATTTGTGCTTGGAGTGCAGATACTCTGAGGCTGCTTATATAAGAACTTTTTGAAGATCTCTTATGAATTGATCAAGAGACAAATCAACCAAACAAATCTGATCTATACATTACCTAATACAGTATGCCTAATATGAGTTTTGCATGCTCTTGCTCATTTAAGTGTTTTTAATTTGATTGCCAATCTATCCTTCAACTATTATAGTTCCAACTCCCTCATTAAAATACACCTCACCTCACAGGTCACTTTATATTTGAGAAGAACTTGCTTTAAAGTTGCATGAAATGTAGTCACATAAAAACAGCTTTGGTGCATCATTTCACAGTCTCAAGCCGCAGTACATAGTCTAAGGGGAAAAGCTTTAGTGACTTTTGATGTAACAAAAAAACTGAGAAGACGTGAAAATGACTGGACTCCAGCATTAATTTGGGTAATATTTTCCCTCAGGGCATTTTGCTTCAGGCCATGGGCATCTGTAGTCAAAAAAAAAAAAAAAAAAATCCCTCTCTCTTTCTCTCTCTGCATCTCTTTCCCTCTCTCAGCCTTTCTCTGCCTCTGTCTCCCTTTCTGTCGCTTTTTTGTCTGCCTGTCCCTCTCTGTTTTCTCTCCCACTCACCCGATTTCCTCTCTGTCCAACTTTCACAGGACAAATGCCAAAGGCAGTATTATTGTGTCCTCAGCTGCCATCACTCACTGTGTTATGTAAGACACTGCTGATGTGTGCGCATGTGTGTGTGCCTCTGTGCATGTGTGCTTGTGTTTTTGCCTGGCTTCAGTCCTGATATGCCTTCTCTGAATTCACAATCATCCCAGCATATCCAAGCTGAGGCCAGACCAGTTTCAGCTCTACAGATGTGTGGTCTGTTTCAGCCTTGACTTATTGAGCTATGGCAATGCTGTGTAAATCGTTATAGAACTGGCAGTGGCGTGGCGGAGAGAATGAAGAGGACTATGTTTATCTGAATGATCCAGGTTCTAGTCCTTATTTTAATGCATAGAGGAAAATAAGAAAAAAATACTTTTTTTTTTCCTCTGGTAGATCAATGCAAAATTACAGCATAAACTGTCATCATAGCTCAGCATGCTTTATGAGTCTGATCCACTTGGACACAATAATAACAGGTACACATGGCTGAGCAGAGACCTCTCAATACAGTACTTTGTCAATCTGTAGGTGTCTATGCAACATGTATTGCAGTTGTGATATTGTAATCCCACGCGACTTTGATTTGTGGTTACTTTCTTTAACTAAAAGCACATGAATAAAATTAGACAACAGACAAGTTGTGGCCCACTAAATGGTTTAAATCTAAACTTTGCGCCCAAACTAGGAATATATCCAGCACTGCACCACAGGGGAGAGAGCAAGAGCTGATCAAAGGACCTGCCTATATACAGCCCACAAGCCAGCACAGGTGCTTGTCAATCAGCTGATTAAACTGGAGCTAGAAACAGGAAAGACCAAACCAAAATGTTTTCATCTGTCATCTCCTTCTGTTTTTTTTCTCACTAAAGGTAGATGAAAAAAATCCACGAGACACTTAACTGAAGTTGAATCTGGTTATTCACATAAACCATGAAAAACTAAACTTAACCAGTTCTCATTTTCTCTCGCGCAGTAAAGTGGTTTGTATAGTGTACCACAGTGACCTAATTTGCCTTATTACATTGCAATGCTTTCAACATGACAGTTCCATATTAATACATGTTTCCACTGCAGCGTGTTTGCTGAAATTATTTTGTTATTTGGGATAAGATTAAAAAAATGGAATACAGATGTCACATTCAACTGCATCATAAAATCACTTTTAAAAATTCACCAGTAAAAAACCAGCAGGTCATAGACCTTGTTTGTAATTGTTCCAGTGCATTGTCCTTTATCTTCTTCTTCTTCTTCTTATCCTCTTTCAGGGATGTGTTTAACCAGGTATGGAGTAGAGAGTTTATTTCAGGTCAAGTTTCAATATTCAGAAATAATTGGATCCATTCTATAAATGGCACCCTGTTTTCTCCGAGCTGCGGTAAAGCATCACAAAGTGAGCGCTTGGTTCTCATCTGAAGAGCAGACGAAGGAGTTGGCCTTGGGCTGTGATGTGTGTACAGGATGGTACGCACACTACACACACACTCAAACACACACACACAGACACACACACACTCTCTCCCTCTCTATCTCTACCAGTCTCGATCGCTCACACAAACATATACAGAGCCGCACACACACATGCACACACACACACACGTGTGTGGCCTGTTTGGTTCCTTTAGGCTTGATGCAGCTTGTGCTAATGTCAATGTGTTCCATTCTTTCATTCAGCTTATTTTCTCCAACATCTTTCTCTCGCTTTCTCTCCCTTTATCCTCCTCCCACTTTTTCCCTTCTTGTCCCCTCGCACTCTCTCTCCAATCTCATTCAACAAGGAATTCAATGAGTAAGTCCTTATTGGATGAAGCTGCTCTGGTGTGAAACATGCTGAGTGTCTTTGGTTTAGCCTGAAGACAAGGCTACTCAGAAGAGCTGCTTTCTCCCTATGGATTTGTTCTCCTTGTTGGTCTCTCAGACCAGTGTTTACAGTGTTATCTTTTGTGTAAACACCCAAGATACACACATACACACACAAACACACATGCCCCAAAAAGAGTCAGAATTTATATGGATCAATATGTAGGTTTTATATGTATATGGATATACAATAGCCTGTGTATTCATCACTGATTGAGTCACAAAGAATTGGTATAAAGAAATAATCATCATGTTCATGTTATTTAGTGGATACTTTCTATTTACAGGCCTCCACTGTGGGGTCTGGGTTAATGTTTCCCAGGTGAAATTGCTCAGATAAACAGCCATAAAATGGTTGTTTCCTGTGGGTTTTGCAAAGGGCGATAGCCCTAGAGTCCAGAAATAACGCTGTATTTTGTTGCGAAGAATATTGGTTTAAATAGTTTATAAATGTGGACATTATTTCTGCTTAGATAATAATATGAAATCCCCTAATCGCCCATAGTCCACCCACACAGTTGTAAGGCATGGCTCTGAAAACTGCATGATATCACAGTACGATGAACCAGCATACATAGCACTGAGCCATGCACCGGTGATCAATTGAAACAACAAACACCCTCTAACTGGGTCCTAATGCCAGCCCATTTGGATGTGCCATGATGCTAACCTCCATCCAAAATACATAGTAAAAAGGAACTGCAGCAAATTTTGCATACTTAAAAACTAATTTGGCACACTTAATTTTCCAAAATGTAAACACATTCACACAAATGAAGACTTTTAAAGTTTAATGTAACATGTCCAAAATACTTTGTTGATATTTAAGCTCATATTCACTATGCAGATAAGTGGGACAGACAACAATGAAACAAAAGCCTCGCTTAATAATAATACCAGCCACATTACTCAGTGACATTAATAGCCATCTCTGACTGCTTCAAAACAAGGAGGAAATAAAAAAGGAGGTAGTTCCATAATGTCCCTGTTTTCTCAAACAGCAATGCTTCACAACCACCTTAACCCATCTGGATCTCTTTTCTTCTTTATGAGATTGCTTCTCGAAAGTATGAAATCGTAAGTCATAATTGCAAGATGAGGTCTCCAAAATGTTTTTGTTTGGTGAATGCAGCGTGCTTCCGTAGAAACGATTTTGCGCAACCAAAATCTAAATCTGAAGTATGGCAGAAAGTGTTACTCTGGCAGAGATGTCTGTTATCAGTTATCCTACTTAAAAAGTGTCATCTGGAAGATTTCAGAGAGGAAACATGAAAGAGCAAAACTTCAAGAAGTAGAGACACAAAATGGGATGTAAGTCATTATGCATGCAGCTCCAAATGGAAGACCAGTGTCTGGACGCTCACGTTGTTCCCGTGGGACTCAGCCTGAAATACTAACGCCCGGCAACGTCGGTGTCAATCAGCGAGAGCAGAAAGATGACAGAGAGAAGTGGGTTGTGGGAGCTGTGACGCACTCCCCTCTCACAGTAATAGGAGTAGAGAATGACAAGCTGGCGTCAGTAGCCTAACATGGGTACAACAACACGAGGGAAAAGCACTCCACTTAGCCATGGAGCCTTGGAGGGAGGAAGGGGGGGTGGAGGAAAACTGGGATGAAATGGTGCGTGTGTGTGTGTGTGTGTGTGTGTGTGTGTGTGTGTGTGTGTGTGTGTGTGTGTGTGTGAGTTTTGTGCATGCATGAGGGCTCGTTTGCGTGTGATGCAGCTTACTCAGTGAAGTAAAGATGACAAGTAGATGTTGCAAGAATAGAAATGCACACATATTATTTTAACAGTTTTGAATGGTATATTGTATGTTTTGTATCTATTATTATTACTAATTATTATTATTGTTATTATATCATTAGTCATTACTTCATTGTTGTCTTGGGACACATTATTATTCATTCAGTCACTCACACCTTCATTCCCTGTAATACAGTCATATGAGCAGCTGATTTTCATTGAGGGACACAAGGCTCTATGTTTTAGTTGGTTTGGTGTTAGCTTATCAATATACTGTTGTTTTCTACTGATTTTCATCAGGATGCTAAGTTAATCTTTTATTGCCTAAATGTCCCAGACATTTGTAATGACATCTCCATCACAACTCTTTACCAAACCTTAATACATTTTGAGTATCAACCAAATTTGGGCTGGATAAATATCTTTTGTTTGAATGTAAGTGTTATAAAAGGTCCTTTATAGAATTCTGGAGTGCTCTTGGGGTCCAGTGAATGTAAATCCTATATTTACTGGTGTTTCTGTCCTAGTTTTGGTCTGTCAAGCCCTGACATAAATATCTGTCTTTGGCTTACTTAACGTTCAGCTGCCTTCACCAGTCACTTGGCTTTCTGTGGTGTTACACCGGTATCATACTGTACAGGCTGGAGCTGGCTCCTGTTCTTATCCTGAGCTGGGAATACATGGTTTCATATGACGCCGTATTATTTCATTAATTTAAAAAAATACTACATAATGCATCACTGAGTGTAGTGTTAAGTGAAGGTGAAAAAAAAAGAAACTAGAGGATAGTTTCAGTGCAGCATTATGAGTACTTCATAAGATTAAAAGCCAAAACATGTCAAACCTCATGCTAGTTTTACTGCTATTGATCACTTATTGATTACTGATTTTACCTTTTGATTCTAAAAGAGAAACACAGTCAACTTAAAGACTGTAATGTCATTCTCTGTTCATGTTTTTTCTGGTCCTTTTTTCTTATTACTCAGGGTGCAGTTACATTAAGTATTAAACACATCAACAGATACAAGGCATCATGCTACAGGCCACGTGATCACATGGCACAGTTCATGCGTCAAACATGAAAAGGAAAATGCAAAGATGAGATGTACTAATCTAAATTTGCTAACAGATGCATGCATGCGTTTACTTGACAGTACATGCAAAGCCTTAGTCATGCAACCCCACTGTGAAAACAGACACACATAGTTGCCTGAGTCTATGTTGGTGGCTGCCAGCACAGTCCATTCATATGAGACAAAAACAGAGATGGTACAAAAAGGTAGAAATACAAATGAAGTGACAAAAATAAAATCAAATCAAATTTTATCAATACATTTTCTGTCTGCTTTTACGCATTATTTCTTTAATTTTAGCACATATATACTGTAGATGTACTACGTAGTGTGAGAAAGGCTTTCAAATTTCCTGTGACGAAGATTAGAAAATATACATGCAAAATTCACTTTTTTTTCTCTCATCCTGTTGTGTCATTCCAGTTTTAACACAGGACATTTAGTCATTTTTTTTGTCTTGTACCTTTTTTTTCTATTCTGTCTGTCAAATGCACTGGTCCAGAGTGAAATATTTAAACTATAGGATGGATTGCTATGAAATCTGGCATAGATATTTACCCTGCTGTATGTCCCCCCAGGATGAATTTTCATTATCACCACATAACATTGGTGATCTTCAACAAGAGCCATCATCAGGATGAAATTTCATTTTGTCCAATATTTTGGTTTTTGGTTTATTACCAAATATCTGCAAAATTATACATCGCTCTGTGTTGTGCTGTATGTTTAATGCTAATTAGTTCATGTTAGCATTCTAACACTTAGCTAAGATGGTGACAATGGTAAACTGTATACCTGCTCAACATCAGCATGTTAGCATTTAGCTCAAAGCACTGCAGTGCCTAAATATAGCCTCACACAGCTGCTAGCATTGCTGTAGACTCTTGTTTCAATAAAATGGAGCTTACATGTTTTCTATTGACTACATGCTTAGATCACTCTTTGTTTTAAATAGTTGTAGCATTGTCGGCTCAGGTGTAGAGATCTGATGGATGTGTCAGTCGGCACTTCACACATGTACACACGAACACTTGTTTGATGGAGTGACGTGAGCGTGTAATGAGATCAATAAGCAATCGCTGGTGTGGTCTGGTTTCACAGTGCATTGACAGGACCCCTGATACACTGATTGGGAACAATTAGCATCAGTGAGCAGCGTTAACATGGTTTCAAGTGATGACGATGATGATCGCATATCTGAATTCACGTGTGTGAGTGTGTGGGTGGGTGAGTCATCATCATCCAGGCCAGGAGTCCCATCACTCCCTCTCTCCTTCACACACACGCTCATAAACACACACAGGCAAACCATGCATACACAGGCGAGCTTTGCCAAATGCATTTGGCAGGCTTGCTGTGTGGAGTGGGTAAACGGTGATTCTTGGGGTCACTATGAATCACTTTGTATAGAAAACTTTATGTGCTGTACCATGAATGAAACAATCTGCTTTAACTGCCCCATGAGGAATACAGCAGTATTAAGCAAAAACACTATGACACAATGATGAGCCTTTGTCACAATCTTGACATAAGTCTGTGAGGTGGAGTTGAAATGGTATGAGATGAAAGGAGATATTTCCTCAGTGCCTGTTGGTAAAATTATTACAGATATTATTATTAATTATTACAAATATTACATAACTTTTTGGTTTACTGTGTAAGACTGTTCCGTCTAATGTAATGCATAATTGTGGAACATAGTTAATTTTTTAACTGTCACCAAATGAGATCAATGTTGAGTAAGGCAACATATATCTGTATTCATCTACTATACATTGTTGTTCTTTATTTGTGATCATCACTCTCTCTCTCTCTCTCTCTCTCTCTCTCTCTCTCTCTCTCTCTCTCTCTCTCTCTCTCTCTCTCTCTCTCTCTCTCTCTCTCTCTCTCACTCACTCCATACATGTGTTATGTCTCTCTCCCTTTTCTCTTTTTCTGCCTCAGCTGGGATCTAGTAAGAACAGTTGCTGGCCAGTAGGGGTTTGGGTCTGGCTTGCTGGGTTCTTCAGGAGTGGAGTGTCTGAGTCGTGACAAACAGAGAGCGTGTGTGTTAATGTGTGTGTACACTTGCATGTGCTTGTGCCTTTGTGTGTGTGTGCAAGTGTGTGCGTGTGCATGTGTAAAGACATCCAGGCAGATCCCCTTTAGCCCTTACATACATGCCTTTATCATAGAATGTCATAAATATGCACAGTTACACTCACACTCCTGTTAGTTCAAAAACAAAAATAGGGTTAAGGACAGGCCACACGGTGATAGCAAGACCTACAACTCCTGTAAATGGTTTCATATTGTTAGTGTGGATTTCATGTGAAGTACTTAAACAGCAGCTCAAGAAAATGTGTGTGTGAAGGGAGGGGGGGCAATAAATTTTATTTCCATTTGGTTACTGTGGTGGATTTAAATAGTAATTTTTACAATGGAAAACAAGGATGTTTTCTGTAAGCCTAAGGGGCTGCCGAAGAAATTTCTCATTTTATTTTTAGCTTTCAGGCAGCTGGTTTTTTTTTTCATAAGTGGGTCAGAGCATCTGAAAAGCTTCATGATTTTGGCTTTGAACGGTATTTACCGAGTTGTAATGATGAGATTGATGAAGGATATACATCATTAGATGCATATCTAGATTAATTTTGTGTTTGTTTAGGAGTAGGTAAGACTAAGAAGTCAAGTCATTTATAATATGCATCATAGATTGCAGTAATTCATGTATTATTTTGCACACGCTTGTTTAAATGGGAGTCTGAATAATGTCTCCCTAGGATAAAGCTCTAATTTATTTAACTTCGATTTTTTTTTTTTTTAATCCCAAATTCAGGCAAGGTGAAACTGAAGGTACTAAGGTATAAAGATTTTTGGGGTCTGTGTTACTACTGTGATGGAGTGGTGGCCTGGCTGTCAAGGGTGTGCATGCTGGATCAGTATGGGATCCAACCTGTTTTGAATCTCAGAGATTTTAATGGAAAGTGAATTTAAAAAGATGTTTTCTGATTTTCCTGTTTTCTGTCCATAAATGTGGTAACTGCTGTGAATTTAGATGGAGGTTATGATTTAAAAAACACTGACATAATTGTATAAGATCATGGTTGTTTTTAAATGCACTCTGGTGGTTCATTTAGTTTTATGTTCCTATTAAATGTATTGCTTTAACACGTAAGGAGGCATGTCTCTGTGAACAGATTTAAATTCTGCATACCACAAAAACACTCATGAGACTTGCAGTGTTCATGTAAACAAAAAGAGCTCCCCCTGCAGTGTGCAGTGTGTGTATGCATATGTTGGCTTTGTCAGCGATATAAAACACAGGTGGAACCATCCCTGCTTGCACATGATGTTGCCATTTTTTTTTCTAAAGGAGACATGAATGAAATTGTTAATATACTGATAAGTTATGCTTACATTTGCATCAGTGAAATTAGTAGCAGTCTACTTAAGACTGAATGATAGAACTGTCAAAGATTATGTGGCTCAGAAGTGAATTAGCCCTCTGTGATTTCCCAGCCTCTTATATACTTGACATGAGAAGTGTATTTGAGGCGTAATGGAGGCCATCATGGGACAGAGGAGTATAGATGTGATATAAGCTGAAATGTGTGTATGTAGATTGTGATAGACTCATTTGGTTTTCTCAAGTCTGATTTCTTTCATGCAGCACTTTAACGGCATTTAAAATGGCATCTTGTTTACTGACCTGGCTCTTAAACAAGAATTATAAACAAAAAAGGTACACGCAGTATTTGAAAATGAAGTATATAAGGCCTATGTTTCGCACGATGAAGGAGCTCAGTGTGATTCAGCATTACAGTGCTTTTATTCTTCCAAACAACCTCCCTCCCATCCTGAGGGGCTCACATAAAACATGAATCCGCTGTATTAGGCAGATTATCTCATCTGCCTTTCAAGATGCAAAGTCATCTCCAGTGGATGACAGTTGCACTGTCAGGCCATCTCATTTTATGGCATCAGCCTATGAACTGTGACAGCTAGGGCAGTCCACAGACGCAACACACACTCACAGATACAAACAGACATGCACAAAAGGCCTGGGACCAGTAATTAATTAATAATTTTTATTGAGAATTAAGCTATATCTATTATTTAAATTTTTTTTATTTTAAATTCCCATTTTGTTTTGCATTAAAAACATTCTTCACACTGACCTTTTACAGGCACTTAAATGAAAGATACAGCCGGACATTAAAAATAAATATGTCAAGCTTACCATCACACAAATGTCACTGAGACTTTTGGTCAATGTTTACAAAAATTGTACTGTCTTTATTGTAATCATATTCAGTGTAATTAAAGAGGACGGTCTTTATTTTACGTCAAGCTGAAATTACAAATGAGCCAAATGCCCAGCTGAGGCTAAGTAACGTAATTCTGAGTTGTCCAAGCTACAAAACAAAGCTCTTAGCTTTTGGCTTGTAAATTTGCAAACACAGCTCTGAAGCATTTTGATATTTTTATGTTTATGTTTATGTCTTTTGCTGTTCAAAGGGAACAGCAAAGGAATGAGTGTTTCTGAGGAGCCTATAATTATAAATGACTATAGTCATTTTAAAGTTGGTGTAGCTTTACATGGTCAATATAAATAAAGATAAGGTCGTCTTTTGTTTAAAAGCTCAAACATAGGGGTGAGTCTTTCTGAGGGAGCTACTCCATTGCACATCATTTTAGAGTTAGCTGGCTCGTTATTTATATTTACAGACATCTAACACCAGGTTTTACATTAGCAGCCAATCTACCAGTAGGACAGATAAAAATTATTTCAACAACCACTTGTTGTTGCAGTTGTCTTGTTCAGTTTCCTGCCCTGGCACAGCAGTTGTTCAATCCTCTGTCCAGCCACAAAACAAACAAACAAACAACAAATAACCAACTAACAACAACAAACAAAAAACTACAATACTTGCACTGACTTTGTCGTTTAGTTGCAGTTTTAAATCCAGTGATAGAACATTAAGAAATGTGGTGACAGGCCCTGTAAGGCAAGGTGCAAAAATAATTTAATGCAGTGCGTTCTAAAGCCACACTGCACAACATTTCTTGAACGTAAAAATAAACTTATTTTATCTGGCGGAATCACATGGTGGAGATGCAACAGAGAAGAGCATCCTGTTGACCCTAACTGAGATGCCATGGCATCCAAATCAGTCTCTGCGTTCTCTCTTGCTGACTAGTTGTCTACTGCAGCTTTAAATGAGCCCTCTTAATTTTTGGAAATACCCGTTTTTGTCATCTTATCAGTTAAGACTATCTATGTCAAATTCATCCTTGTGTGTCCAGCGAAGAGATCAGTTTGGGATGTGTTGTGGTTTAGTCTAGCTCCGCACAAAAACTGGAAGCAGGAAGAAACAGTTAAGTCTAGCTCTGTTAAAGGTGCCTTCCAAAAAGCTTCAAAGCAACCATATTTAGGGAAATCCACTCGGAAACTCATCTTCTGACTGTGAAATTGAATTACACTTTCCTCATATTGAAGAAAAGTGAAAAATCATTGCAGCAAGAGCAAAGCCAGAAGGTGGTGGTGGGTGAGGGGCGTGTGGAGTTGTATGTAGATCAGCCCTCCAGCATTTAGGGTGATATGTCCTTTTCTTTTTCTTCATCGGCAGTGCCTGCTCTTGTTTCATTCTTAGATGGATTGACGTAGAGAGGGATGTAAAGGAGTAGTAAGTAAAGGTGGGACAGCAGAAGAAGAGAACAGAGGTTCTGTGCTCAGATCGTACTCTGTAGTGTCACAGAGTGGGCAGGTTTCTGACAGCAGCTTCTGTTTTTATTCTTCTGTCTCCAGATTATGTGCCAGCCAGAATGGGACTACAAGAGAGCTCTGAGCAGATCCCAGGTCAGTGCAGCCAGGAGGGAAAGGGGAGGAGGGATGTGTGTGATGTGTCTGAGATGTGTGTGCTTTTCTCAGCTTATTGTAGTAGAACATCACTTTGGTTGTTAGTCGGACATTTGTAAACAACAAAATTCAATTCGTTTTTGAGATGATAAGAAAGACAGATGAGTTCAGATTAATTTGGGCAGGACAAATTATTTAAATTGTCTTAAGCATGCAATGCAAAGTAAATACAGATCACCGGTTAAGAAAAAAAAAATCATAACAATCCAAGATCATTCATATAAACTTTGTGACAAAGGTCATAAATTGATATTTTTCACCGCAGATGTCGCTGGTTTGACTGTTCCCACTAAGGCTCCCAGATTTTAAAAGTCAGCATGATCTTTTCAACAAACAGCTGAAGACTGTCTTTATGCTATACCACTTTTGTATTACAATGTAGATTTAATATTTATTTCATCCAGAATTTTCTCCATACTGGACATGAAGCTTCAGCTTTAACCAACAACAAACCCACCATCTTAATAGACTTTTAATGAATCAATATGTACCTCAGTTTCCTGATGTAGAAAGCCCTGTTCTGATAATACACAGTTCTCGCTGCTCGGTTGTCATGCATCACCTGCTATCACAGGAAACACTTGACAAGTAGTGGGCGTAGTATAACTGTGGCCAACTGAGCCCCGAACAACTATTTTATGGTCCATAGACGAGTCACTTTGATCTTTGTCCCGATGTATCCTAGCAACCAGGTATTTTCAATACAACTGATTTCTGTGTACTGCGGGTCTTCTCATCACTGAACCACCAGTGAACATTTGCTACTGGCAGATGCAAAGGCAGGGGCGGGTGAGAGGACAGAGGGTGGTTCATGAAACAGCAGAGAAGGGGAGAGCTGAGGAGAGGAGAGTGCGAGGAAGTGTTTGTGGGCTACATTACTGAAATGTCAGTTGCTCTGGATTGAGACTCTTAGGACTGTGACATTTGAACTACGGTTGAAGGAAGGAAAGCGAGCATAAAGCTATTGTATCATCTATAGGAATCTAGATAGGAAGATCGGGTTTGAGTGGTTGTGTTCAAACTCAAAACGAATGATGCAGAGGAGGCACTCAGCAAGTATCATGGGACGCCATCAGGACAACACACATCCTCCGAAACAGGTTCAGTATTGGTTTAATTGGAATTTCTGTTCTCTAGTCTGGCGGTATGCTGTTTAATGTGCTGTATGTGCAGCTACATGTGCTTTGTGTGCGTGCGTGAGTGAGTGTGCGCACGTGTGCAGAAAAAGGAAAGCCATTTAATCAGTAACGATGAGGTTGTTTAAATAGGACAACTTGAAGCAATGTCTAAATTAAGCCTCTTGATACAGCCTAGTTTTTAGGTCAGTTACACATGTGAGAGACTGGTGTTCATAAAGCAGGAGAGTGAAGCCACTGTTGAAAGAATCAGTGTCATATTGTTCTTAGATGGCTACTGTTTGTTCAGCAGCATGTCCTCTCATGGTGGTTGTGACATCTATGTATTACATCTATATGTTATCACAAGCCAACACAATGGTCTGCATATTTTTGTTATCTTCAACTCAAACTTAAGAACAATTGCATCGATATCTATTGACTTTGCATCATTTTAACACATTGTGAATAAGGGAGGAAAGTTGATTTATTGCAAAATGACAATTCCAAAGAAATGTAGTAATCTTTTCTGCCTCAGAAGACAAAACACTTGTGCCTGTGCGCCTTCGGAAACACTTACTTTGCTAGTCATTATTAACAAATCAATAGATACATTTGTTAAGGATTAATAGCTTTGCAACTGTGAGGCAACCCTGCTCTGCATTCCTGCAACTGTTTGCAATTCTGCAGCCTTCCTCCTGTATCCAGAACATGAACGTGGCCTCTGGCATGCTTTGCTGGCTACTACTGCTTCAGCATTAATTCTTAAGGCTGAGAAAGGTGTAAGGGAATTCTGCATATCTGACACTTTTACCTCTTCTTACTATTGGTATAGTAATACAGAAACAATGGAATGGGCAGCACCTCACTGTAGTGCTGTATTTACAGTTGATGTAGAGTAGACTGTGGAGGAGCTCAGCTGGCCTGCAAGAGTGAGCTGTTCTCTTTTTCACTTGACTGGCCATGGCCTGCCTGTGGACTCAGCTCCTCTTTTGCTCTGTGTCTATCACTCTCTTTCTCTCGCTCTATCTCTCTGTCGCTCTTTTTTTCTTTATCTCTCTCTCACTGCTTTCACCATCTGCCTTTATGCCTGATCTGCCTGCATATCTCCTAACTGCCTCTCAGGAGAGGGCTGGGGGATGGTGGTAGAGAGAGAAAACAGAGGAAAAAGAGGAAGAAGATTAGAAAAAAGGAAACTTGAGGAAAAATAATGGACAGAGAGCAGGAGAGAGTAAGGGGAAGGGGGGGGGGGGGGGGGGGGGGGGGCGTGCCATCTTCAGAGCCAGTTCTACCAGTGAAAATTCGGTTTGGTATCTGAATCATCGCCATTTCTGTGGAACTATCTTTAAACTTGACTCTGGTGATAATGTAGATTCCTCTGATTATAACACAGACATACATATGTGCTCAAAGGGAATAGTTCTGCAGTGTGCATGGTTCAGACATGATAACCAAAACATAGCTTTATCAATGCATGGGCTATTTTTGCATTCATTTCAAATGCAGTTACCTGCTTTTGTGCTTGGACTTACTTTTTCAAGCTCCTTGCATTAGGCTGCCTTTTAAATGATCACAGATAAAGGTAATTACTTGTAATAAGGTAAGAAAAATTATCAAGGGGATTTCCAGTGGTGTAGGATTTCATTCAGTGCTGCTGCTTTCTTACTTTTTTTTTTCTGGCCATAAAACAATATAATGAGATATAATTTGATAAATAGTCCAGTAATAACTCTCATGAAGCCATTTTTATTGATGCAGGATTGACTCAATATCAGGGTTATTTTTGAAAGTATATCTAAATTTTTTTTATAACATATTGTATGTATCCATCTAAATGCCCAACCATCCTCTGAATGGATGCTGGTTTAGCAAATGATCCAAATCAGTAGTTCTATTCTTAGGACATTGATGAACACAGATCTTATTTTACTTATCTGTGTACATCATCACAGACCAGTGTTTAATATTGTCTTCTGTTACAGTGCACTGCATTTGTTGGGGGTTGTGACTCATCTTTCTGTGTGCAGCTTGTACTGTATTACCCTGAAAGCCTGACAAACTGATCCCAAGGGGCAATTCTGGTACATGCATGCCTGTGTGTGCATGTGTGTGTTCGTACACACATCTGCGTGTGCCTACTGTTGATTTACTCATTGACCATCGCTCCCCCTGCTGTCTCCTGTGGTCCTTTATGCTGGGAGGAATCGATAACCTCCTCCCTCAATTTGCCTCTCCATTGTGTCTCTTCCAGAGCAGCACTCTTTAACACTCGTCATCTCCTTAAATGCTTTTGCATGTTGCAATGAATTCGCTGCTTGCAAATGCACACAAATACTGGAGGTTGTTTTTTAAACTCTAAGGTAAAATACTAAAATCTGAAATGTTAAATATCAGTGTCCTAACGGAGAAAAGTGCCATAAAAACAACTGTAACACACACTCACACAGACACACACACACACATTCAAGCTCTCTCTATCTCACTCTCTCCCTGACATTAGCTGAACAGAGTCCATTACTGCCAGGTAATGGGTGAATGTCACAATAGCAGGATGTCATAAAGCTCTGGAGTGGTCTAATGGGTTTTGTTCAGGTTGAGGTGACACATGCACACTCGCACATGCACACATGCAGACACGCACTCTTCCAGGAAACTATCTTCATGTACTTGATGCATTTACTCATCACATCACAGCCCTGAGCCCTGACATGTTTGAAGAGCTAATACAATCTGTTTAAGGAAGCAAATTATGAGAATCATCTGTCACTTTGTTTGAATACAGAGGGGTGGTCCTGCTCTTGTTGACTTTTATGTTCCCCCTTTACTCCACCCACTCATGTCTATCTTTTTTCTACCTTTACTTTAGTTAACTTCATTTAGCATTGGAACTGCAACATACAATTATGCACAAATACCAGATATACTGTATTGTTTGTAGCAAAATGCTATGGACCTTAATTTAGCTAAGGTTAAGCTAAGTTAAGCTCTACTATGAAATTTATCTGTGATCATATATAAGTGAGCTAGAGAGAAGTGGTAGCTTGAGTTAACTGCACACCCGAATAGAGCAGAATAGGTTAAAAATAAATAAATAAATAAAAAGTGCACAAGCAGACAACTCCAAGACTCAGGTTTGAAAAACCACTGAATGAAATCACAGCCCAAGTGAAAAACTTCGGCACAGATGCAAGCAGAGTGGCAAAAGCAGAGCTTGCTGCCAGTCGATAAGCCTACAGTAGTAGCCTCAGGGGGCAGGCAGATGGGAGTGTGACGGCTTATGGATGGGGCGATCATGTGCGCTCATTTGCTTCATGTGCTGGCACAGCGGGGGGAGAGAAGGATGCAGGAGGAGGGCAGGAGTGAAAGATGAGAAAACATCAGGGCCAGTTTCAATGTCTTGATTCTCGTACAGCCATTGTTCCATTAGCTTACTAGTCATTTAGTTTATAGTCCACTACATCCAACTTTACTCAGTTGTTCAAAGTGTGCCTCTTTCTGGCTAAAAAAAATCTTATCTTTGTTGCAGTAATATTCAGCTCTGTCCTCAGCTTTATGTGTTCAACCACAGTCAATCAGTGACATTTCCACATAACTGATAAGTAAATGACACATTATACATCTTAAGAACACAGTTTCACTCATCGCTGATGACCTTGCCACATAAAAATGTCACGTGTTTTTAAAATACTATTGCAGAAAAAAAAATTGGTATCTTCTTTTGGAAGTCCTTTTATTAGTTCAGATTGTCTCATGCCTTTCAAGGGAAATTTAATGGAAAACTGAGTTAAAAACAAAATGTACAAATTTTGCCTTTAGCTTCCTCCAGACTCATTTGCATGGGTCGACTTTGCGTACTACAAATGCTAAATTCTGCATGCATTCACTTAGACATACTGTACACATATAAACATACTTTTGTGTGTGTGTGTGTGTGTGTGTGTGTGTGTGTGTGTGTGTGTGTGTGTGTGTGTGTGTGTACATGTGTTTCAGAGTGTGAGGAAATTGATTATAAGCTAAAGAGGAGCTGATTAGCACATGTTGACATTAACAGTGGAATCCATCACTGAGACCACACATGGTTGACCTTTGACATAGATGAGCCTTTGGGTTTATCAGTCGATACACTGAATCACTGACAGCTAAATTTCGGCAGGAGTGGGTAGGAGAGAGCTGTGCTGTTCCTTATATGGATATTGTAGGATGTCTATTAATGCTTTCATAGCTATAATGTGTTTAACACTGTCAGTACCCCTTACAAACCTATTATGTTAAATCCAAGTAGCTGCCCCAACATGCCTATAGCTTTATTTTCAACTGTAAGATGTTTAATTTAGTATAAAGACATGCATACACACACACACACAAAGTACACACACAGTGCATATACTGTCTCCAGTAAATGGACAAACATATCCTCATTCTGTCTCACGTATGCAGATGTAGAAACTGTTTGTGTCAGTGAGGTGTGAGGTTTGTTCACGATATAATTACATTACAGTAGAAAAGATGAACGAAAAATGATTATCTGATTGTCTTTCTCTTCCTCTCCTTTTCCCTCTCACCTGCCTCTATTCTAGTCTTCGGGCACCAGTGTGGTTGTGGATATCGCGGTTATGGGTGAGGCCCATGGTTTGATATCTGACCTGCTGGCAGACCCCTCGCTGCCCCCTAACACCTGCAGCTCTCTGAAGGCCGTCAGCAACCTCCTCAGCACCCAGATCAGCCTCCAGCCACTCCACCGGCCTCGCATCCCTGCAGACACACACACCTGCTCTGACTCTGAGGAGGGGCCCGAAAAAACAGAGAGACTTGCCATTCCAAAGGTAAATATTTTTTCTTAAATCTTCCTTAAAGATGTTTTTTTTTGTTCATTCTTCAGACTAAGGATGTCAACTTGAAGTTCACTCACCAACTAATAGGAAGCATTCATAAGATAAGAAATCCTTTATTAGTCCCTCAGTGGAGAAATTGCATACTCATATTCATTGGTTCCCAAGGATGAGTGAGGCGCCTTCACACTCACTGTAAGAATTATACTAATTGTTTTCAAACACAGCTATAGTCTGTTGTACAGAGCTGATTTACACAGATCAGGAAAATCAACACCTCAGTAGTTCCCAGCCTGAGGGTCAGGACCTCTCAAAGGATCCCCAAATAAAGCTGAGGGGTCACAAGATGAATAAAAAGATTACAAATAGCAAGAAAACAATCTATTTACAAAGCATTGTTTATTCTTGACTTTCCTCTAATCTTCTCTAATCTCTTCTTTCTCTAATCCTCTTCTTGTGAAATACCAAATATACTTTCCCCTCCACAGGCCTCTAGATCTTTCACATTAAACAGTTATTTCAGCACTTAGACCATGAGCTTTGGTGTAGGTCACAGTTAGAAATCACTTCATTTTAAGGGGTCAACATTACATCTTTCTAACCCTAAAGCCTCAGATATTTTATCATTTTCAAACTTGTTGTCTTCAGAACCAACAAATGCAATTTGTCAGACTTCCAACAGCTACCTCTGGAGCCTAAAAGGCCTTATACAACTTACATATGCAGTAGTGCTGCACAAGTCCTGTAAACAGACTTTGATGTGGAAAAAATCAGTGGAGTTCCCCTTTAAAGTTTAAGAAAGTTTCCCAGTAGGAGGCAAACATCATCATCAGTAAAGGAAAATGTCTCTGAATAAGTGAAGCTAGATGTATTGTGTGTTCATATAACCAGCTGTATCAAAGTTGCATTTCGTTGTACTTTTATTGTATGTCAGTACACACATACACATACACACACACACCTGCATGGCCAGGTATACGTCTTCCGGCATACATCACCCCTATTTCCTCATTCATTGCTGGCGTAGTGTGGGGCTCTAATGTAGCCAACAGTGACGCACAAGGCGTCCACAGGGCTTTTTAATGTTTTACAAGGCTGGTGCTTCAAAATGTATGCAGGCACTTAAGGCGGCAAGGAAACTAAATAAAGCGTGTGATGCAATGCAGGATAGCCTACCAGGAAAGTGACTAGCAGCTTTAACTCTGCCTGAGTGCACTCAAATGCTCGACCCATGTAGTGGAACTCATTGAGATGCTGCTTCATTTTAGCTCACTGGGGATTTGTGAGTCTGCATGTGACAATGGGTTAAAGTTGGTGATTCAGCTCACTTGTGCTGCCCCGATGTGTGGCTTCTGAAGTAAAGACAGAAATAGCAGTTACATAAAGGTAATCAGAAATGTCGGTGACTGGGGGCCATTCCTCACTCAGGTTTTGACTTAGCTTAACAGGACAGCAAAACACTTTGTTTCATTTCTTGTTAAAAGCTCGGGAACAGTTTGTAACTTTTGCTTGTAGTTCCTGTCAGCAGTATGTCATTTGGCATTCATGCGGTCTTCTCTCATTTTTTTTTAACTCCAGCTGTTCCGGCTTCTTTCTCTAGTTTATAGCAGTTTCCAGACATTCAACGACCTTTTGATACACAGATTTATATATTCTACATTACTTCATATTGCTGCCACAAATTTTCCAAAGCACCCTAAGGTGTTATAAGGTGATATTCTTTTCACTATAGTACACAAATAAAGCCACAGAGACCTATCGCAAGATGCAACATGAAGAAATGTATCATAATGAAAATTATGAATACTTTTTACTACTATTTTTGACAGCTACATCATAATAGCATAATAATGCAGTGCAGACTGTTTCAGATCTGCACTTAAAACTGCAATATCTCACAATAAAATGAATTATAGCAAAAGTAGACATGATGCTCACAGTGATTGATTACCGCCATGTGCCCTTTTTTTCTCTCTCTCTCCTCTGTCATTCTTTTTCCTCTACTATTAGAGATCTTTGATTAGATTTTCGTCACTGCAGGAGAGAAGCATAGCACAGTGCAATGTGAGATCATGCGTGTGAATTTGGATGGCAACGATACTTGTGTGTGCAGTTGTCTGCTTAAGAAGCCAACAGATAAAGAGAGACGGGGACATGTTTTTTTGTGAAATGTGATGCTCTGCTGCCCTCTATACAGAGAGAGGGGGAGAAGGAGGAGAGACCCATTTAGAAAAATACACAAACTATACAAAGATACAAGCTGACAAATAACTGAACGTAGCTCATGGCTTTACAACAAAATTTACAACATTGGATAGATTGACACCACAGGGGAAATGACCATGCCTCTTTTCTACTTACCATCCTGTCTTCCATATGGTTTAAAAAAAACAGGAATGGGCTGGAAGAACAAATATGGCATGCTTCTAGTTTGATGTCTTTAGTTTTTTAATGGAGGAGAAAAGGAGGCACAACAGTTGTTATAAAAAAAAAAAAAAAAATAGCCCGATTTGTTGGTTTAAACAGAGGCCTAAGGCTGAAATGTCTGATAAGTAGAGCTACGTCCTACTGGGACTTGGCATTGTGATATTTGTGAATCATGGAAATTGTCTTTTTTTCCGATTATGAAGAGCTGTAATGATGGAATGTAAGTGGAAATGGACAGTGGCCTACTTAACTAATTCACATCTGTTAGACTGATACATGTATTTTGTGTATCTGTGTTACAGCGTCTAAGGCGGAGTCTGCCCCCTGGGTTGCTGAGGAGAATCTCATCAACGTGGACCACAACCACCTCAGCTACAGGGCTGCCCACCATCGAGCCAGGCCCTGTACGCCGAGACCGCTCAGCCAGCATCAAACACACCACAGACAGGTAATGCCAATCTCTGACCCATTGACTGACGCACTCACGACAACCAACAGGAACACAATAACTTTGAATAATAACAAATCAAGATGACGTTACAGTAATTGATCTGTCTGACTTTTTTCATACATCCAACCAGTGAATCATGGAACAACTCAGTGATGATGACCATTTCAAAGAGCCGCTCCATGTCTGCCTCCTGTGCTGCCTCTGTCACCTCCAACCACCTCTACAGCAAACCACTGGGAAGACCAGGTGTGTGTGTGTGCAAACCTACTTCACACACTGAGTAAAAGTTGAGTATACTGAGTAAAGTATGAGGAGAAACGAGATCTCTGTTTACATTAATTAATTTTTTTTTTTTTTTTTTTAATTGGAAACAATCTCTTTCAGGTTTCCCCCCCTCCAACGTATCACCTCTGGGCTCTCCATGCCCGTCTCCTCCCGTCCAGGGCACTCCTGTCTCCAGTCCTACAATAAAGACATGTTCAGTGCAGCTTCCTGAGCCGACTGGGCCTCTAACAGAGCGGGAACCTGGTTCTGTGGCCCCCAAGAGCCATCACAGAGCCTTAACTCACAGCCAGAGCGCCCCAAGTTCCACCACCCCGCACTGGCGGCCTCCATCACTTTGCGGCAGGTAACATACATCCAACCACACACTTATATGACATCTTAAAGATTAAATGCACAAATACTGGAATACAGCTTTGACAGCATCTGTGTCTGTATGTGTGTATGAGTGTCTATTTGTGTGGCAGATAGTCACTTCATTAGTCTGTGCTGAGAAAACAGGAGCTGTTTCAATAATCATACGAGAGAGGATGAACAGGATGGACCAGAATTTGTTCTTTGAACATGTCACTGCTTCTCTGCTCTGTTCCTATCAGCTGTGGCAGGCCATTCAACAATCGACTGAACCACGGGGTAGAATCTGTCGACAAAGGAGACAGAATACCCCATCCAGGTAAACAGCAGAGTACAGCCTGCAAGCTCTCGGCTTATGTTCAATATCACACGTACCTATCCACGTCAGCTGGAAAACATGATGATAATAAAAAGACACCCAGCCATTTTGAGGGTTTAAAATTGCCTGTTCCATAGAGTCCAGTAAAAGCAGTGTCACAGGAGAGATTTGGTCATAGCAGTGTTTCCACTAGTATTCCACAAACAAAACACAGTAATGAAGCAGAAGTTTCCAGTTTGACAGAGACTCTGTAAACCTTAATAAGGAGAACAATATGTTGTACTAGCCTGGATGTATTAAACTTGCAGACTTTAACCTGGTTGTTACTTGCCCTAATTGCAATTTAACTTAATCACCATAATAAATACATTCAATTTCACATTTTGTAAAATGTGTAATGTTTCCCCAGATGAGCGTGCAGTAGCTTCATCAGACTATGACAGCACCTACGACAGCACCTATGAGACCAACCACAGTGACAGCAGCGACTTTGCACAGAATGAAGAGGAGGGAGATGGAAGCAAGAAGCCGCCTGAAGCAAGGGAAGGTTGCAGGGAGTATCCATCAGAGGGCATCATTCTTTCCCCGCTCTTGCCATCACCAGAGGTAGGCGATCAAACAGGCTTAATTTGGCATTGAGAAAACAAGTCTCAGTTATCTGTTATGAGCTCTAATGTGCTTAAGATCCCTCCAAAGACAACAACAACAAATAAAGGTGATGGATTTCTGCAGAAAGATGATGTGTTTCTTTCTCAATCAGAGCAAATGAGGAATTTTAGTTATTAGGTTGAATTTTTACAGTGATGTAACTTTTTTATTTACTGTTGTTAGGTAAAGTGTGTACTGTTTGAAAATAAACAGATTTCCTAAATGATGGAAAGCAAAAAGCGATGCAGTCTGAGTGAATTTTGAATTGAACTAGACTTGCCTGTTGCTGGTGACAGAAAACTTGAAATTATTACTTTACTGTACCTGCACATATTTATCTGTATCTTTCTGACATCTTCACTGTACCCTCTACCTGTACCTGACAGGACAAGCCCGTCTTGGTCCCGGAGGCTCTAGTGAATCCAGGGCCGGAGCCACTGATGAGTCAACTCAACAACTGGAACTTTCCCATTTTCAGTCTAGTGGAGAAGACTCACGGCAAGACAGGCTGCATCCTCAGTCAGGTAAACACTAATTAGTGACGCTGTGACGCACATGACATTTATTTTATGAAAATATATCGATACTGATTCAATAAAGGGGAACACATATTGACAGAAATTTTCACATACATGTAATTAGCAGCTTAATGTGGTTGTGACCTTAGCTGTCAGTGGAAGAGTGAACGTGTTAGCACTACTATGAAATATAGATTTCACAGAGTAGTCAAATCCACAGGAGATATTCCTGAATATGAATGAGAACAAGAGAGTGTTCTCAGAATCACTAAGATACTCTGCCACTAAAATTCAGTAATGCAAAATAAGTATGTTATCCTTTAGATGAGACAAAATAATACTTTGGAAGATCAAGTGACTGGG
This sequence comes from Toxotes jaculatrix, assembly GCF_017976425.1. Lineage (NCBI taxonomy): Eukaryota > Metazoa > Chordata > Actinopteri > Toxotidae > Toxotes > Toxotes jaculatrix. The sequence goes on from NC_054402.1 coordinate 13,719,648, forward strand.
CCCACAAAACCAAGACTTAACAACCCTGCTGTGACTAAAACCATAGCTTAATGTTAAAATAATTTACAATTAGGTTAGGATTTTTTCTTATTCTTAGACACCACTATACATTTAATCTTTACATAGGTGATTCTCAGTAATGATATTTTTTTTCCCCTTGTGTTATGTCCCAGGTTTCCTATAGGCTCTTTGAGGACACAGGTCTGTTTGAGACCTTCAGGATTCCTGTACAAGAGTTCATGAATTACTTCCATGCTTTGGAGAATGGATACAGGGACATCCCTTGTGAGTAGAAGATTCCCATTTTTAATCACATTGCTCAAGTGAATTGTTGTTATCAAGCATTACCTTTATCTGCCACAAGGTGGATGTATTGCTTTGTTGGTGAAATGAATAACCACTAACAGGCCTGTTTTGTGCTTCTGTTATTTGTGGCATGTTTACATTGTTCACAGTTGACAGTAATGTCAAGCTTCCTGATAGCTTATTTATTCCCATTTAGTATTGTCAGTTTTTAAAACGTTTAAAACTGCTCCAGCTGGTCACATGTATGAGAATTCATCAGAGTGGTCTTACTGCCCTCCAGTGGTGGGAGTTAGCATTTATTTTACTCTTCCCCAGACCACAACCGGATCCATGCCACTGATGTGCTGCATGCTGTTTGGTACCTCACCACTCAGCCTGTGCCAGGCCTTCCCGTCCTGCTGACTGAGAATGGGATACACACTGGTGAGGACTTTTCAAACACATAGTAGTTTCTCATGACTAAAGCTCAAGATTGTTCCCTTGAGCTCACTCCCCGGACAATTTAAATTTCTAATTGTGTTTCCATTGTATTAGATTCTAGCTGCAGCATTTTGACTGGTGTAAAAAATCCAAATCCAACCACAGTGCGTCCCTGTGGCTTAGGGGTTAAGATGCCAATCAAGTACCACAAAGGCCGCTTCTGTGGTACACACAGACCTTTATTTATTTATTTATTTATCCCCCTCACACTCATTTCCTGTTCTTCTTTCTATTTTCACTTAATAATAAAGTCATAAAATGCATCAGACAAAAAGAAGAAAAAGAAAAAATCCAACATCACGTTTGATGTTGATTTGCCAAATTTGTTAGTTTTCCCTGCCTATTTTTGTCCTTCTTTACAGTTTCGCAAGTAGTGTGATAGCAAACTATCCTGTTACACCCACTCTCAACTTTTTTTGCAGGCAATATGCTGGTGATAGATATAATAGGTAAAAGGAGTGAAAGGAGTCTAATAGCGCTTTAGGTTTAACAGTAAGTAATCAAGAGCTATTCACCATCAGTGACTCAGAATCGGTTTGTGCTCCCTCCTTTCCTGCCCATAGACTCAGAGAACGGCATTACACCCGGTGCCACAGGCTTCCTGGTGTCCAAGATGAACTCTGTGCTGGAGGAAGGCTATGGTTCCCTGGCTGGCCTTATCCCCGGCCTGGAGCTCATGGCCCTGTATGTAGCTGCTGCCATGCACGACTATGACCACCCCGGAAGAACCAACGCCTTTCTAGTAGCTACCAGTGCACCACAGGTAAGTAAATAGATATTCTTCACTTGAATGTCTAGTAATGAGTATGTACAGCACAAGCAAACAACAAGCTCAGATATAAAAAAAACTCCAACGCATGTGCCCATTACGCATGTTACCTCCAGCAACTGCAGAAAATATATCATCTGCATTAACAGGCCACGACAGCAAGCTTGAGCTATGCAGCAGATAATTATTAATTTAAGCATATTAAGCTCACAAAGTTTCATGATTTGAAGAAGACAGTTTCTCTTTATAAAATGTTCTGCAGCAGCAGATTGACATTATTTCACTGATAATGAGCTTAAGGTGCTGCAGTGTGTAGCACTATCACAAACCTTCAGAATAGTTTAGACGATATGATGTGAAGATTAGTAAAGCAAGCTGTTAAATTAATATATTTTTGTAATACTTAGCTGAATATCCAAAGTATGGATAAATGTGAATGAGACTGCTTATCTTATATCTCTGTCTTGAAATGATCACAATGAAAACGCCAGCCAGCAGTCAAAAGAAAATGAAGCTCAGCCACTTCAATAAAGTAATCCACAATTACAACCAAAATACTGCTCATACTGTGCATAGAAGTTGGCAATGGAAAAAAAAAAAGAAAAGCAGCCAGCCAGACTACTTAATCAGCAATCAGAACTGCAGGAGAGTAGTCTGTATGCAAGTCAGGGTTTTGATTTAAGCCTTAAATTATTATTATTATTATTATTTTTTTTTTTTTTCAGATTTTTCATTCCAAAACACACTCTAAACAATAGCATGACTTAAAAAACAAGGCCAAGTAAACTCCTGTGGGTTTCCCATCAAATACTGACATTGAATGCTAATTTCACATTCTCCTCTTCCACTGCAGGCCCTTCTTTACAATGACAGATCAGTCTTGGAAAACCATCATGCAGCTTCAGCTTGGAACCTCTTCATGTCTCGACCTGAGTATAACTTCCTGGTTAACCTTGAACATGTGGAGTTCAAGCGCTTCCGCTTCCTAGTCATTGAAGCCATCCTGGCCACCGACCTCAAAAAGCACTTTGATTTCCTTGCAGAGTTTAATGCAAAGGTAGAAACATTCATACCTGCCGCGTAAACTGTAGAAAAAGTGACCATCTATCATCCAGCTATAATTGTTATTGTTGTGTCATCGGTTATTTCTGCTCAGCTCATGTTTTCTTGTTTAATATCTTAATCTGTTCCTATAATAAAAAACAGTCTTTTCTTCCAGATTGTCATAAATTTATCCACAGGGAATCCTTTACAATCCATAACTGAGTCTCTCTCCTTTACACACACCTCCCTGTGCGCAACTCCCCAGGTGGGTGATGAAGGAGTGTCTGGTATTGATTGGACTAACGAGAACGACCGATTGCTGGTGTGCCAGATGTGCATCAAGCTGGCTGATGTCAATGGACCACTGAAGAGTAAGGAGCTACACCTGCAGTGGACAGAGGGGATTGTCAACGAGTTCTACGAACAAGTAAGCTCATTAAGATGTCTGCAATCTAATGGGAACACATAGTTCATGGGTGGTCTCTGGTTAATTATAACATCACTTTTAAAGTTAATAGCATTTGGACAGATAAACTTCACAGAAATAGATAGGAGTGTACTGTAATAAATACAGTAAGAGGCAAATTAAATCGGCTGTAAAACGTGCAAAACCTGTTTTCTGTCAGATGTGAAACAGTGCACTCAGTTGGCATTTTATTAGCTACAGTAAAACTAATGCAGTCTCATAAAACAACAGTCTTGTAATAAACCCTCCTTTCATGAAGGTTATAATGTTCAGTTTTTGAAATTGTATCTGTATCTATATTATCAAAATGACTGCTAAGTAAGTGCATGTGTAGCTTCAGTTTGGAATTTGACTAATATCAAACATAATGAAAATGATATATATAAAAGATAAGAATGGCATTTTGATGCTCCACTGATCCCAAGAGGCATTTTATCCTTTTCCTTGCCTTCCTCCACAGGAGGGTCATAGGTCACAGTCAGCAGCATATCAGCACCTCTGCAGCTAATATGGATTTATGTGTGTAACTGCATGTTCCCCCTGACCAGAAATAGAATATTCAAAACTCTTACCTACTAGCTCATGAATTTGTTTGAGACTACTGTAGATGGATGCCTGGCAACAAATCCTGCTCTAAACTAACATTACCTCTGATTGGTCAGTTGAAGTTGATACAGATAAAATCCGATTAGCCAGAGAGATGTGATTACTTGCCTAGAAACGACATGTTGTAAATAGGATAGCCCTAATTTGAGACTTTTAAGCCAAAATTGAAGCAAGAGCAGATTTTTCTGCATAATATTCATCCATTCTTCATACACAGATGTGCAGGCAATAAGAGAAGTTTGATTTATTTGTTTTGTTTATTCAGTCAATTTTTAATGAAGGGAACTGTGCAACTGCTAGAAATCTCTAATAAGAACTGTGCTTATTGGTAAAGAACATGTCCTCTCTTTGATCTATGTCTGATGTTTAGCATTCTGCTAGTCCTCTCAAACTCTGTTCAGTTCTCATAATAGCTTTGAGAATTATGTATGTCCTATGAGCGGTAGCATTGGGGTGTGGGTGAAGTGAGAGAGAGAGCAGGTGAGAGACAGAGGGTGTGCATATGTTTTCCTCTTCAGAGGGGAGACAGATGACCTAAATGTGTCATCCTTGACAGCGCTCATTCACAGCCATACAGAGGAAGATCACAAGGATGGAACTGGGGCGCTCAATGGCACCAGAGTCAGTAGAGATGTGCACATACACACACAAATGCATTTACATTATGCTCTGCAATGCACCATTTTAATATTCCAAACATTAGCGCTTTCTGGTTACGTTAAACAATTCCCTATCTCACCCCACTCATGTTCTTATTATACATACATACACATACCTCTCACATGAACCACCAGTGCAGTGCAATGGTGCTATCCAGGTTTCTGGTTGCCATAGCAATTTAAGCCCTTGTCCCTCTGACCTCCTACTGAATTGCTTTGAAAGCCCTGACTTTAGAAAACAAAAGCACAATTTGTGACTGTCACAGCGTATGAAAATACAAAACACAACACAAACAAAACACTATGCAACATTAACCACAACCAATTGCCTATATTATCAAAAAGAGGTAAAAATAATGGAAACAAGGTTCCTCTGTTGGTACAAGTCCTAAAGATTCATTCATTTATACTCTGTTGAGAAAATCAATTCGTACTATTTCATTTTTCATTTATTTTCTTTCAAGAACAATTCTAGAACCAGCGGGTGCCTTTTGAAGGTTACTATAAATATGTCCTGAATTTGTGGGAAGACAAACAGTGTCACCAGGAATGCAATCAGCAAATATAACACTGCAACCATATTTTCTAAGACATGTGCTCATCAGAGCTCTGTCTTTGTGGACGCAAGATAGGAAAATATAAAAAGGCATGAATTACAATTATCCCAAGGATGAGGAAGGAACTGCATGGCTCCACTTTGGCTTCCATTACAATATGGTTACAAACCTCTGATATACTGTGGGGAGTCGGACTTTTGTTTTTGTCACGCACAGTCTACTGTATTCATATTTGGTGGCAAAAGATAATTAGTCAGAATATTTATATCAGCATTTGCTAATGGCTACCCTGTGTGCACAAATATACAAAGTCCAGTCACCATTACTGTGGCAAGTCTCTGCAAACTGTCTCATTTGTATGATTGATACCTTACAGATCAGCCATTGATGTTTTTCTATTTGTAGTCTTCTTGACCTACTTTCAGGAGGCTGCAGCCAGACGCAGTGTATCTGGGGCTTTCTGTGCTTGCCAGTAGAGTTGTACAGGAGACAAACTGTCTATTTGAGTTTAAACAGCTGGGGTGATATAGAGTTGATCTTACATGTGTGAGCCTGTGAACATTTTAGTATGTCATATATTAATATATAATTTATTTAAATAGTATGGCACTTTTCTTAATAGTTACCAATGGCATAATTGTACAAATGACACAATAAATGCAAGGAGGAATTCCCACAAGAAAACAACTAATCCCAACATGAAACACAGAGAGAAACATTAATTTATATAACAGAAATCAAAGATAATAACATGTCTGAGTTCAACAGGCAAAGTGTTCTAAAGTCTGCAGGTGTGAACGTCCGTAATGTTTTAACTTAATTCAGCTGTTTTATGTTTTTTTTAACAAGAAATTATGCCATATTTTATTTTGTAAACAGCTCTTGAAATATTCAACCCAGGAACAACACAAACAGAAAACACTGTCCTATGATTGTACTATTTTTACTGCAAATATAAGGTGTTCTGTAGGTAAATCTGCTCTGTTCATTTATCACTTGCTCTTTTATTCAAAGTGAAATGCTTTTGACATCAGAAAATAAAACTAATAAAATAATTTGTGAAGGCTGCAGGATTCATTTCAAACCAAATTATTTTTTTCCTTGTCCTGAAGCTATGAAAGTATTGGGCAGGGGAGAGAAATGTTCTCTCTCTTTTGAAATCTCATCACTGTATAATATAAATGTTCCAATTTCCACTAAATTTTTTTTTAATAATTTCTGTGCACCTGACATATTTGCCATGTTTGTTCTCTTCTACAGGGCGATGAAGAAGCAAGCCTGGGCCTACCTATCAGCCCATTCATGGACCGGTCTGCTCCACAGCTCGCTAAACTACAGGAATCGTTCATCACGCACATAGTAGGACCTCTGTGCTCCTCCTACGACTCTGCTGCTCTTATGCCAGGACGCTGGGTTGAGCAACCTGATGGAGAGACGGAGCCAGAAGAGGCAAAGGAAGAACAAGATACAGAAGAGGAAGAGGAGGATATGGCAGACGAGAGTGCATCAATGAGTTCTGACACCTCCCGTATGTCAGCCTCTTAATTATTCATGTTGCAGAAAATATCTTGCTGATTATACTGCGTTGTGTGTGGCCTCTAATAATATCTGCCTCAGTGAGTATTTATTCAGGCAACATCACTTTGTTAAAACTACGAGATTAATGTCCTGTTGCTTGGTGAGACCTGGGGTGAATTTTACTGGAGAGTTTGTCTGATTTTTTTTGATCATCTCTTGGGGTAAAATTAAGGTCAAGTAAAGATTCTAAATCAGCACTGTTGGAGAAGCCTTTTTTAAAGTCACAAAGAGAAATCAATCACTGGGCTTAGTCTGAGAGTTTTAGTGGTGTCGGTTGATTTAAGACTTGATGGATTTGGAGAGGAACAGGATCAAAATCTTAAGCCCATGTGAAGCCATATCCAAGTAATGCCCTGTTTCACCTCTGCTTTATTCACCGTGTGCACCAAAACTAATTTCTAAATGGGACGTAAATGCGTATTGTTTCTTAATTAATATGAAAAGGCGGTTTCAAAGTATTCATGTGAAAGAGAGAGCACTGATATCCACTTCATCATTATTCATACTGCAGCACATAGTGTATAGTTATAACTGGCTTTCTCATCTTGTTCAATTTGGCCAATTCAAATTAGTTAAAAGGTGAGCTGTAGATTTCAGAAGCGCTGCTGTGTAAATAGCATTTTATTCTTAGAGTGCTTAAGTTTAGTTTTTTGTTTTAGTAATTTATTGGAAGGCATTTGTATCACTGGAGCCACGTCCTACAGCTGTGACATATGTGGAAAGAATGGAGGAAGGGAGACTGCACAGGCTGTTATAAAGCTAATGTAATGAAGGGCATAGATTTATAGACATTTTGGGAAATATGTTTATTCCTTTTGTTGCTGAGATTTAGAAGAGAGGATTGAAGCCTTTCTCATATCTATCTGTGATACATGAAGGAGATGGTTTGCTTAGCTTAGCATAAAGGCTGGAAACACAGGGATAATAACAGCTTCTGCTCAAAGGTTTTAAAATTAGCTTTATCTGATTTCTTGAATCCATGTAAAAACAGTAACTTCAGACACTTAGAGTAACTCCCTATAGTCAGTGGCCCAGCCAAGAAACAGTATAACACATAACCTCCCATAAAACCACAACATATTTTTTACCTACAGGATGTATATACATATATATATATATATATATATATATATATATATACACGTTTCTAGTATTTACGCTAAGCTAACTGGCTGCAGACTAAGAAAGCAAGGAAGCATATTTCCAAAATTATTTAATGCCATACACTTTCTAAGGAGCTTGTCAAACTGTCATTTTTTTTTTCTTCCCAATAGAGCAACAAGAAACCAAAAAGGTGAGCAGGAGGAAAGTGTTTTGCCAGATCACACAGCATCTTTTGGAAAACCATGAAATGTGGAAAAGCGTGATTGCTGAAGATGCCCAGGAGGAGGCCCAGAAAGAGGACCCCAACTGCATCGGCAGCCCCACTGATCCAATCACAGCCATTCACGAGGAAGAGGAAGAGCAAGCAAGCAAAGAGGAGGAGTCGACCGACGGCCTTGATGAAAGGGAAGAGGTGCCGGTTTTAGAGGAAGAGGAAATCCTTCCGCAGTCAGAGACTTCAGGGGAAAACGAGGAAGAACCAGAGTGATGAACTTTGACCTCCTCTTAAACCAGGAATCTGAACGTTGTCTAAAAATGTTTGTTTCTTTCCTAACTAAACTCTTGATATGGTAGCCAGCACATCACTTTGACACAACACTGTAGAAGATGTTTTGGGTAATATGTGCCTAACAAAAACAGGGTTTAAGGACAGGGATGATGCACGCCCAGTGCATCTGGCAAGGGGGGAGAGGTGAGATGAGCAAAAGGCGAAGTGGCTAAGAGGCAGAAAAAGAAGCTGAAAAAGAAAAAGAGACTATATTTGTTTTTGTTGTAGTGTTTGTTTTAGTATGGATCTGGTGCCCTGCCCTCGCCCAGGCTACCCATCCTGCACTATGAGCCAACCATGCTGATTCACTCATTCACTCCACCAGTGAGTAATACACTGTCACAAGCCCCCCACCCACCAACCCACCCTTCTTGCTGCTCCCATGCTATCAGCACACTGTGGAGCCCCTGGCTGGTTGAGGGTGTGCAACAAGCCCCTTCTCCTTGAAGACAATGGGATGAAAGCCAGGGAAAAAGCTGTGTCCACTGAGGCTCAGATTTGTTTCAGAGGGAGAGAGAAAAAAGAGCCAGTTGTAGTACATTGTGTATACAGACATACACCCACACAAGCTTCACAGACACACACTCACATACACAATGCTAAAGTAGAAACACATTCCATACACAGAACTGATAGGAAGTTTAACAAAGACCCCTGTTGCTATAAAAGCTTTATTTTAGCTCAAGGAAAAACACACAAAACAATAACGTACAAAACAATGTTTTGTTCATGTCAAACAATGTTTGTCCTCAGTTGCATGTTTTCTGCTTGTCTTTTATAGCTCAAAGTCAGTCCAGCAACACATTTCCAGGGCACAAAACTCAGGAAGGCAAAGATCCGTAGAAGAAAAACAGAAAAAACTAAAAGGACTTACAGTGTCCTTGTCCTTTTACATGATTTTCTGTCTGTGCGGTTTGAGATGTTACTGATGGTTCCCTTTGTGCATGACAAAGGAAAGGTAAACCAGATTATTGATCGGACTACGCTGTCAGTTTTATTCCATATTGTCGCTACACTGCAACACAGCAGATCATACTGCTAATCACATTCAAACTAACATACAAGACACAAAACTAGGTAATAAGGCAAAATTGTTTTGTTAAGTAAATATCATTTGTGTCCATATTTCCCAACTTGTTTGCTTAATCTATACAATAATGTACTCACGAATGACAAGAATTCTTTATAATTTCTAACGTGGTATGTAGGCCAAATGCTTCAGAAAGTGAGTAATCCAGTAAGCCATAGTGGCCCCGGTCAGAGCTGACTCACAGCTCTAAATCACCCAAGAGGATTTACGTCAATAAGACATAAAAAAAAAAAAAAATTACCCTCTGGTGCCTATTGCCATCCAGGAGGTGTTGTGTTCAACAAACTATGTGGTCTCAGACAGATCCAAATTATTTAAGCTTTCATTATTTTGTCACTCAAAAAGGCAAAGAAAGTCATATGAGCATTAGAATTAATGAGGCTAAAGCTGCATAGTCTCCAGTGCTGATGTCTGTAATCGTCTGTGACATTGTCAGGTTTTTTTTGTTTACACTGAGGAAATCTAAATATTTTGCATACTATATGTAGTCAGTCCTTAATAAAAGCAAATAACATAAGCAGAATGAGAGAGATGTAAGAATTTGACACAGTGGAGATGATGTTTACATTCTGCATGGTTTCTTTAGGCCAGCAGACTCTCCACACCTCTACATGGTTTTTTCTCCATCTGTACTCCTCACTGATGACATAGCCCATGGCTTAACAGGTGGTGTCATGCTCCCCTTTGATGTCTGCAGAGATTCAGATTGGTGGTGATGGAGGAAAAGTGTGAACAAGGGAGAACAGCCCTAGTAATGAGGCTTAGTAATGCAAGACGCAGGAGGAGAAGAAGAAGAAGAAGCCTTTTAGCTTGACTTGTAGTTGCTTATGAAGGGTCAGAGGGGTTTCAGATCTTTTTTTTTTTCCACATTTCAGTAGAATCCTCTAGATGTAACCCTTTGAAGATGAGCCAGTTTGGTCTGATTCAGAATAGTGCGATAATTTACATTAACCAAGTCTGAAAAATGTATTACAGGCATATGCAGTACAGTGTATTTGAACTGACATAGGAAAAGGCGGGGGGTGGGGGGCACTTTGTGGATTCAGATCCAGAGATTTAGGGATGCTTTGTCTTTTCACTTACTGATCTGTAGCAGGTACCTTGTGTCAAAACTGCTGTGTGAACAAGGGGACATGTTAACACAGAAAGACAGAGTTTTTTTTTTTTTTTGGAGGAGCTGTCTGGCTCAAGAGGTGAAGTGGACTTGGATGGGTAAAGCAGAGTAGGGTGTGTTTATATCTGCAGTGGCACTAGCTGTCAGAGACATTTAAGTAGCATTGATCTGTGATTTTGCTTCTGCACTGTAGCTGGTAGGGAATTTGCAAAAAAGACTAGCTGATGTACACATGAGATGACAGACAATGCCCAGGAGCATTGAAATGTGCCAAGTCACTGTAAACATTCACAAATAAAAATCGCAAACTGATAATTTCAAGCCCAGCAAGTTGAGAGTGGCAGGTGAGCTCCTGGGTGAAGGTTGATCACTGTGATCAGTACAGCAGGGAGGGGGTAAGGGTTTTAAAACTGAAACAGTAACAAAGCAACGACAAAACAAGAGCAACCAAAGCGAGCGAAAGGTAAAAATACAAATGTCCACCAAGGAAGAAAAACACTTTACGCAACCAGTCCATTAGACATTATTCTCATACGCTGGATAAAAACAGACTAAGGAATCTATTAAAATGACTTGTTTGTAGACACTGTCTAGGTTTTTACTGGCTGATCTTGCCGTGCTCTGACCCAATTTCTTAACTCAAGAGTTTTTCTAACGTTAATACTGTCTAAATCCTCAGCTGTATCCATTGCACTGCTATCAAAATGCCCATTGTGCAAATGAGGGCTAAACCGTGCAACATAATGCCCTTGACCGCTTATTCCCGGTACTTACAAGAGGGTGCAGTGGATGAGCTTGTTTTTACTGCTATGAAAAAGAAAGCTTGTGCTAACCAAAGCTTGAGCTTATTGTTTGTGTTTCAGTTCAAGTCGAGAGCTCTTAATAGGTGTTGAAAGTCTGTTTATTTATTTATTTGTTTTTGATTTAAGGTAGCTATTTCAACAACAAAGGGTTGAAGGGTCAACTTTTTTTCTTTTTTGAAGAACTTAAATGGGTTTCGCTTTACAAACTGAAATCCAATAAAAATTAAAAGCAAAATTATGTCCAGCATTGGTGTGAATCAGACAGGAAGCCCTGGACAAAAATAGTCCACAATAAAAAAGAGCTAATGTTGCTTGGCAACAGAAAAAAGGAAAAGGCAAAGTGATATCTGACCCCTGAAACAATGTGTGTCTTGCCTACCAACATAAATGGCAGCAGTGTATTTGTAGCGTATGCAGCAAGACTCACGTGGATTTACAAGTCCCCTCCTGGACCAAACGTCTTCCGGTCGCCTCTCTTTGCATTGGCTTGTCATGTTGAGCGTACCTGTGGCAGTAAAAACACGATCTGTAAACATCAGCTGATACACGACAGAGCTACACAGCTGTGGGTTTTTTAAGGTGTCGACTAAGTGTTTTTTAAAGCTCTGTACAGCAACATACTTTTCAAACTTCATTCAGAAAATACCCAAGACTGTAAAAAGTTCTGCAAGCCTCCTGCCTCCAAATGGCATTTGAACAGACATCAATGAGCTTGAGCTCCATGCACTGTAAATACCCTACCCACCCTACAATATATCGATGCCTCACTTGCAATCTAATGTGCATACTATTGCAATGGATTTTCTTTCCTTGTATCTCACACATGTACTATCCCATACTCCACCTCTATGCTTGGAAATTTGTAGACTTTCTAGGACTCCCTTCAGGTTTTTTTTTTATTCTATGTGATCAGAGAAATCAAAGCTCACTAGAAATCTAGTTCATCAAAATAGACGCTTCCCACCTCTGATCTCCCCTTGTAGCCCTGCCTCACTGACTTTGTACTCTACAGTGCAGCAATCAAAGAGACTTTATCAAAGCTGTGACAGAATATGGGGGTTGCTTTTGTCCTAAACAATCCAAAGTATTGGAGCTTACGTGTATGTAGTCATTTAGGGAGTTTTGAGTAAGCTATATGGGAGTGGTCAACTGTTTCCTTCCATCCTTTAAGAACAGGTTTCAGGTCTTTTTGCAATGAAATTCTACCAATCATACCATAGCAGTGTTTTTGCAAGTTTGAGCTTCATAACTACGTATCATGTATGCTTATCATAGTTAATGACAAGTTTCAAACGCAGGCTTCATAGGTTTAGATGTTAGAGTATTTTTTGCCCTCATTTCCAGGCAGCCATTGGTTTCTTATCATTTGTGTACAGTATGAAAATCTATAGGCACACTCTTGAAACTTGCATGAGTTAAAAAAAAAAAAAAAAAAATATCAACGTGAATCTACATCACTTCGTCACAACAGTAACATTGCATTTATTAATGCAAACTAGATGTTCACCGGGATGGATTACACAATTTTAGAAGGTTGTACGTAAATAAACAGAAACCAATGGATGACTGGAATGGCCTATATTGTTTGCCAAAAGGTTAGCTACTTGTAACCTAAAGTATACAGGAACTGATCTGTAGTAAATGGGCCAACACATGTAAAACTACTGGAATGGTTCTATAAGCGCTCTCTCGAGAAGTTGGAGGAAATTTTTGTGATCAAATTATTTTTTAAAATCCTAAATACTGCAGATTAGATCAAAATTCTTGACTACAACGACATAAAAGCTTATGTCGTTTGTTGGTGTTCTGGTTTTGATCATCATACATAGGTACACTGGCCAAGGGTTTGTACCAAGGAAGTGTAGGTCATCCATAATTGTTTTCTGTTGTTTTTGAAAGTTGTTATATGAAATTTTGGCCAGAAAACAACAAAAGTCCAGAGTCTAAAACTACAACTTTCAGTTTATCAAAGCCAGTATCAGTGGTTTCTTGTAAAGAACAAGAAGAAGGGGATTGCTGCACACTGGATTAACTTGTGCAAACCAAAGAAACTTTTTGAACTCTGTGTTTTTTTGTGATTTGCACAAAATGAGCCCTAAAAAGGAGCATGTTTCTTGCATCTTCTCTTTTTTGTCAGTGTTGGCCAGAACCTGGTGAGGATGCCTGGATATGCATACACTTTGTTCTCATGTGAAGACAGGACAGATTAAAGCAACGTAAGAACCATCTTAGCATTCATCTAACAGACCGGAGCGCATGGTGTTGTCCACATGCTTTACTGTCTGTTATTTCACTGCCGTGTCAATAGGCAGCAGTAGCACTACAATGGAACTGACCAACTGTTCTTTTCTCAGACTGAAGCCCTTGTACTTTCTTTTTGATGGTTTGAACCAAAAATATTCCTTTTTTGTATTGTTTGTTGTTTCAGCCATTTAAAAAGGGAGCTATGCTCCTGTGCCATAACATTTTCACATGTATGTATGTATGTATGTATACATTGTTTGAATGCTATATTCATCAGCTTTCCTTGTTTGTCACAAAGGAAACCAAAACAAACTTTTTTTCACCACCTTTAAAGCAAGACAAACAAGGCTGGTATGTTTTTATCTACTATAGCAGGCACTTCACACGCTCAATTCTTTCTTCTCTCCAGTATCTTGCACTTAACACATGTAGCAATACCTACAGGATGGGGAAATTGTGTGTTTCACCAGTATTTGTTTAAGTGGGATATGACATTTTATTTCTAGATATTGTTTGACTTTGTATAAAAAATATATACTGTACAGATTCAAAAGTATATTATAACAAAAAAACTTTTAGAAAAGTATTTATTTTTACTGTTTTGTAATTTAGACACAATACTGTAGCTCCTCTATTGCCAGACTTACTGGAAGTGCCTCTCGACAATGTATTACAAAGTAACTATACAATATATTGGGATTATTAGAACCTGTCACTAGCAGAGCAGTGTTGATGTTGTAATGTGAATATTGTTGAATAATAACATTTATAAAATGCTGCGCATGTGTCTGTCTTCTACTTAAGCCATTTCTCCAACAATTCATCGGGAGGATTTCCAGTTAGACTTGAATACATATTTATAACTTAAATTTTGAAATGACTCAGTTACACTGTTAATAGATAACAGTGCAGAATACCAGGTTGACTTTATATGAGTTGCAATTGTTCTAAGAACACTGACTATATACAGTATTTTCAGCTGGAAATGAACATGTAGTCTATATAGTTGCTTCATCAAAAGTATCTCTTCCAGTCCTCTTGGTCCATAATTAGTCAACTTGACACTAACTAACATGCAATTTAACCCTAACCCTAACCATTTATTATCTTTAATAAATGGTGACAAATTAGCAGAGTGACAAATTAATACACATGGGGGAATTTATAGTTTCCAGTGTAGCGGACTAGCATGTCAGAGGAAAGTCACAACACAGAAAGAACATGTAAATACAGAAAAGCACCAGCTCTGGGAACCTACTGCAACCACCACTGAGCCTTGTGACTATGAGAACAAAATGTGTTTTTACAGGTTAAGTTTGGAGGAAAGCCAGGCAGGGAGCCACAAAGGGTCATGTACTGTACATTCAATTTCTGATCGTTGGAGGGTCTACAAACAACATGTTTACAACATGGCTTAGTCATTACAGTTAGACATTATTTACTTAATATTTTTTACTTATTTGTTGATGGTTTGGGACCCTAATGTACTACTACTATTGCCATGTCTTCAACCATCAACCCCATAACTCAATAAGAACATGAGTCATAAGCGTACAAATACTAGAAATGATCTAGTTAAAACTGAAACTGGCATAAATCAGCTTAAAAACATAATGCAATTTGGCTGCCAACAGTTTGGTCCGAGATTCGAATGTGTTGTACACGTAGCGGCTAATGTAGCCTTGATCCTCGAGCCTAAAGCAGAGATAAAGAGCGGGCCGCAGAGGTCTGGTAAGCTCACTTCTTTCTAACTCCTCATTTTTAAGCTTGAAGTCTTCAGCCCCAACCAACTCTGCCTCAAGTTATGTCACTTCAGGCTGTTTATCAGATTTTGCGTAGCTCCCTCTGGAGCCACAAAAGGCTTTATACAACTTTTTATTTTTTTCTTTTCCCCCACACATGCAGCAGTATACCCCAAGACTTGGAAACAGACTTTGATGTATATAATTGGTGGCGTTCCCCTTTAATCTTACTATTCACGGTGACTAAAAAAGAAAACATGAGTCAACCCTGTCCTTCAATTTCTCAGACTCCTCGCCAGGAGTTATTAAATATTGGCAGAGGCAAATGATAGGAGACACACATGAAAATTATTACATTATACAGTACAGGAGGTATCTAGTTGACCTTATTAACATTGGCCTTGTCAAAAATCAATTTCATTTTTATACAGATATGTAGGCAGTGGTAATTGGGAATAGGGAATCCAGTGATTATTTCCTATGTGATATCTGTTTCTTTAAACAGTGTCAGTAGGTAGATATTATACAGTTACATTTATATTTAAACTACATGAAATATGTAAAACTTAACCAGACTCTGTATACTTCATTATGTTTAGAGATATCCTGGCTGTGGGGTTGTGAATAAGTAAATTGGTTATGTTAATGACTCTGGATGAAGATTTTTTTACTCAAGAATCCCTTGAATCAACCTATTTGATGCGATGGCATCTTCTCTGTGCAGACTGCTGCTTTGTATAATGACATTTTCTTAGCTTCTTTGTGTGTTGTGTGCTGCACACTAAATGCATGCACACTACTGAAATATTGCAAGTTGAAAGTGAAAATGCCAGAAATGTTTAATGTAAATGAAATTACTGCAGTGACAGTGACTGTTCTGCTCTTTGCTTTTCATCCTGAGACAGTTTGCCAGCTTTGAGTTTTAGTGTCTGCATAGACTGTCCCCAGGAGCTCTTTGTTGGTAATACTTTTTGAACTTTGAATGGCATCATCATCAAATTAATTGATTTCTTTCAAGCATTTTGTCCTTTGTAATTCAGCTGTAGAGCATCCGATGAATTGACTACATTCTGTCCAGTATAGACTGAAAGTAATCCCTTCCCTAATCTTGTTTTCACTGAAGCTGCCTTCTCTTTGAAGTGCTCCTTGTCCAGTCAATTTTGCCTCAGCCTTTGGAATTCACCAGTGGGTGTGTTAAAGATCCAGAGACATCCTTTTCTTCCATGGACTGGGTGAAGTAAGAATATGGGAGAAGTAACTGCTGGATTCATACTTTGATATCAACATATTGCCCTTGATCTTTCTGACGTGTTAAGTTTCAGTGATATGGTTTACGATATCTATAACAGTAAATTGGTATATTCTGAAAGGATCATAAACACACACACACACTGCAGGGAGACTCTAGCCTTTCTCTGCACCATCTCCCCTCCTCTCTTTATCCTCTCAGATGTTACTGCTCATTCTGTGCTCTCTGTCATGATCGCTTCATCCTTTCCACCACCTTTTTCCAGTCTCCACAACTATCTCAGATCTTCACTTCTTTCCCTTCACCCTCTTTCATTCCTCTCTTGATAATCTGTGCCCTTCTTAGGCCTAACCTTGGGACCTCTGTGGATAATGGGCATGCATGAGAATCAAGCCTTGTGGGACAGGAGGAGGGATCACCACTCAACACTAGTCACATCTGCACTTAGATCAACGCGACTGGTGCAGACAATCCACATTCCCTCTGCAGTCACTGAATTATCTCATCTCTCTGAGGCTGTGTCTGCACTATGAGCTGGCTAAATTTGAAAATCTTTGGCCTGCTGGTGTTGCTGGAGCAAAAGTCAGGGGATCACTATTTAATATACTCAGGGCATCGTGAATATTGGTACAAAAGTTAATGGCAATCCATCTGGTAGTTGAGATATATCAATCTGAAGAAACGTTTTTAGGAGAGAGTTGTGTACTCCAGCATCTCTACATGTCTACATAAGTAATTCACAAGTGGTGAACTGACTGACCAACCAACCAACATGGCCATCCACACAGCCATGATGCAAACATGGCTAAAAACAAAAAAGCCAGAGATTTGGTGTCATCAAAGTTTGTGTCCCCTCGCAGCCTTATGCAACTACATTGAAACTAAATTCACAAAAATGACAAGGGCAAGAAATGCACAAAGAAAAACCAACAGATGCACACTGTTAACTGTTTACATCAAAGCATAAAACTGACACACACATACACACACGCACACATACACAGTTAAGCCTTTGTTTGACATTGCAAAGATACAGGATCCTTGACTTGCTATCACTGACGTAAACATGGTAATGTTTGATGGATATGGGTCATATCAGTTATTGTGCCATGTGAGCACTGTACCCTCCATGCTTTGGTCAGAATTAACTCCTTAGGCTGTTAACACACTTAACCCTTTCATGCACAGTGGTCACTACAGTGGACAGCTATTCAAAAGCTGTTCTCTTGTATATGCATGGGCTTTATTGTTATAGTTTCATATCAGCCAAAACGGTGGATGCTTGTGCACCAAAGCAAAAAATGCCATCAGATGCCATGAAGCTTCATGCACACGAAAAATAAGTATGTCTGCATGCAGTGTCTTGTGTGCTGGATGCTTTGCCAATTGCCATACAAGATGGATGGGAAGTGGAGATGAGCAGGACATTATTATGTGAGAGGACAATATCAAATCAGAGGGGAGACAGAACATTTGTACACCGCGCAGACAATGTTGTGAGAAAACATCAGATTAGTAGCATTAAAAATGTTTTTATATGATAGTTTTCATGCAGAATGGACATGTTTGTAACTCCACGACAAAAAGGTTCATAAACAAAATTTCAATTGTATTTTTTTTTCATGCCTAAAGAGGGATAAAAACACTGGAAATAAAAATCAGAACTGAGGTCTTCATAATTCATGCATGAAAGGGTTAAACTATCCAGTATGTGTCCAGCAATATGCTGAAACGGCAGTGTAGAGTGTGGTCCTTATTTCTGCAGCACAGGACAGTTACTGTTTATTTAAAGCTGCAGTTTGTCATGTATTAAAAACTAGCTGTAATCCATAATCACATCCTAATCACATGACATTGCTACTTATAGGCAAAAGCCATGGTCACACCACAGAATTCCACAGAGGCACTGCAAAACTGTCTTGATCCCTTCTGAGTCACACTTTATAGCAACCACATATGACATTGAATACGCTTGCTCAGAGTATCGTCCTTTACTTATATTATTGCTCTTTTCTAAATGGGGATTCCAGGGAATTCTTTTGGCTTTTATCACTCAGAGTGAGTGATCATCAAAATTGGCTTTTCTCCAGCCTTAAACATCATGTTTTGCACAGCCAGTGTATAGGGCACTACTGGAAAAAAACATTCTCACAATGGTTTTTCAGTGTATATTGTAATCTTTATAAATTTCCTCATTTAATCCAGTTTAATCCAGTTATAAAAAGGTTGCGCAGCTTTCTTTACTCTATCAATATTAAAACATTTTGGTCAGACAAAGTTAATGAACTCTCATTTGATGCCTCTAATTGGGACAGCATTTCAGTTTATAGACAGCAGCAGTCTAGCTGAAATCTTCAAAGACACCCAAGCTTCTTAACTGGAGTTCGACCGGGAAGAAAATGTCTGGAGCCTTGCTCATCGTCATGGATCAGCGAATAAGTCAAGCCTGATCAAGAGTAGGTCAGCACCATCTAGAAACTGCACAAACGCCAGAAGTTCAGACAGATACTTGACAGGGTCAACTACCTGTTGCACCGCCTTAGTTTTATTGTAATGCAACCACTTAAGAAAAAAAACACTTGAATCAGATATCAGCAGGTTCTGAGGACAGAGTAGACTTGAGACATTCAGAAAATTCAAGGGCATGACAGTGTGTCTGTATGCTTTTTGTAATGCGTACCATCTGACAGCTGTGAGTGCCAGTGCAATCAGATACAGTGTGGCAGGACAGGTGCTACAAGAACATGTCACCTTCTGTTTCCACATGCTTACCTAACATTGATCTGTCCTCCAGCAGTAATCAGATCTGGAGGAAGAGGTTAAGGTGTACACTGCTGTCTAGGACTTCGCACTGGAAAGTGGCAGCACATACCTGAGCTACAAAACATGGTACAGATTCCAAAATGCTCTAAGATAATCTCAGAATATCTGGACCCAGAGAAGGCTCAATGCAAAATTTGATAAAGCCATAGCAGAGAGTACAGGAGGCTTCCATATGCAGTGCCCCTTATGGGTGGATAAGGAACAAGGGCGCACAAAAACATACAACAGTCAAATAATATTCAGGACTAGCAACATTTGTACAAGATAGAGATCAAGCAGAAAGATCACGGAGAGGTCAGGAGAAATTAAAACAACTCAAAGCAGTCCTTGAGGAAATCCACTAAACTCTAACCCCCCCTCACAAAATCCAACTGAAGGCCAAGGACCTTCAGTCACGCAACACATGCTACACCAAAAGACCTCAGATATCCCCCCAACAAACTAATAACCGTTACATCATATGTGTTTATAAAATATCTACTGGAAATCTGTTAAGCTTAAGCTTAAGTCAACACATCTCAGCTTAACTGAAGACCTGTGTCTAAATACCAAAGGAGAGAAGGTCTTTTGGAACAATGTTGTTCATCCCTCCAGTAGCTTTCCAGAGACACTGTTCTACACGGTCTTGTTAACCCAAACCTTCTTAAGACTGACAAAGGGGCAAAGACCATACCATTTGCGCCATTTTCCCCACTTTTTTGTTTCCTGTTTGTTTAGCCAGTACACTATCTTCATCTATAGCACTGCTAGCTCATACTACCCCACGTACACCTGTGTTTACAATTATGTTTTGCCACAGTTACCATAAACTTTTTGTGGTTAAAACAGGAAAACTTATCCACACAGTCTGTAAATTCAGTTGTTTATTCATTTAACTTTCGGTTTTCTTCAGTTATTTGCTGCTGTGTTCTCGCTTACCCATACACCGTGCTTTTCCAGGAGGTCAAAGGGGGTGGCGACCAAACATTTCCTACATGCTGACATCATTAATGATGCCTCGGGTTAAACCATGAATGGAGGGGGGGGGAGGGGGGGGGGGGGGGGGGGTGATTTTGATAGAGTATGTTATGTTGATTTGAGTTTAATTATACGAAATGATTCCCTACGACGATAATTGTAATCTCATTCGCACTACATATGTTAAATGACAAAACATATATAACATGTCGCCTACTTTAGGTGTGAGAGACAGACACACCCTGAGAAAAATATGGTTCTGTCTGAAGTGATCGGCAAGTAGTTTGTAGGGTCTATTTAAACGTTTAACTGAGGTTGACAACCACTGTTTCCTATTTGTTTTCATGACATTCAACAGGTTAAGGCACCCAGCTTAAAGGCAACCCGTGTAACTTCAGTGTTAAAATAAACAAACAAGAAAAACATAAATAAATAAAATAAACTTGAGCAACCTTGTTTGATCCCAAACTTAATGATATAACCCCATCATGTGCCTGTTCTAGATTCGCCATGAGTGGATATTTTATTACAAAAAAGTTTTAAGAAGTAAACAGGGCTTTTATGAGAATGTGATGGCATGAAAGGAACAGAACAGCAGTCACAGAAATAAATCAGCAAACTGTCACTTTTACTGTATGAACACAAGACAGTTAATGATCTCCAAATTATCCATGTCTTGAAAAACACAACATCAAAACACAGACAGAGTATGCGAACTAAGTGACCCTGCCTCAGAGATAAAGACAGGAATGCACAGCAGAAGCTCAGTGATCAAACGTCGTAAACCAAATCACAAATAGGGACAAAGCCATCCCACAAAAATTCTTTTCACAGTTTCAATTTAAGGTCTTTGTTTACTGATTCTGAAATATTATTATGCTTTCAAATAACAAGTGTGTTTAGGCTATAGCTGGTGGATAGTAACAGCCTACTGATAAATGCATGACGCTGTAAATGCTATGGTGTATGATTCCAATTAAGCTGATCTGAATTGTACGGGGGGGGCGGCGGCGTGCAGGGAGACGGAGGGGCGGGAGACTGAGAGAAGCTTGAGGAGAAAGCCACAGAGAGAAGCGTAGACTGAGACAGTCCTCTCTCTCTCTCTCTCTCTCTCTCTCTCTCTCTCTGTATGCATGTTGTGCTGAACCCCATCTATCTGCAGTCAGTCCAAGAAAAAAAAAAAAAGACGCTACGCGGTGTCACTTTTCGTGCGCATCTAACGCACCATATCTCCAAGCAGCTTTTCACCGACACAGGCTGCACCAACCGGGGTGAAGACATGTTTCAGGAGATCACGATTTGATTCGGTCTAGTCTGCCTGAGAGTGACCGTGAAGTCGGCTGGAAATGAACTCTGAAGGTACATGTCGGTCTCAGAGCATTCATGATAAGAGTCGGCGCTTCTCCTCCTCTCCCATCCACATGAGAAGTTTGACCGGAGCTGGCTGAAGGGAGGCTACCTGTGTTTCCGATTGGCTGTTTCATCTTTGTAGCACAAGCAACCGGGTGACTGCTTGACAGGACAGTAAGGTAGGCAGGCTCGTTTTTACCCCACAAACGTCCTGATGATCCTCGGTAATTGTCACCGCTGTATGACTCAGTGATTCAAGGAGCGTCTGTCTTCTGTAATGAAAAATGGCAACAGGCATTTTTTTTCCCCCTGGTGCTTCTGCGGTAGTACATGGTCACAATCTGACCTCATTGCACTTAATTCTGTTCCAGTGATAAGCCAGGCAGATAAATCATCTTGAAAAAATCATTTCATCAGAAAACGTGGGCTATTGTAATATACTTTTTCAAAAATTTTTATTTTTTTAATGAAGTGTGAAACTATAATTTGATGTGGTGAACAGCACTGGAGAGACTGTAAGATGTACGGGGGGGCTGTTTTTCACAACGCTCCTGCTGTATCTGCAGGACATCCTGGGTTTAAATCTTCCAGGGGTGTGATGAAGACGTCTGAAGCTTTACTAGGTAAATCCTGGTCCTGCGAAATGCTAAGACTGCTCAAGAAGGTCTTAATAATGACTTATTTTTTTTTTCTCAATTGTTAACAGCTCTTTGTCTCCATTTCTTGATATGTCCATTCTCAGTGATGACAGACCCAAGTCTTAAGAACATTGGTATAAATCTTAGAACGTTGTTATTTGGGTCCTGTTTGTTTAAAATATTGCTTAGAGTCACTGTCATCTTGTAGCAGATTTAACCCTTACTTTTACCAGACCATAGTACTACATTGATCAGACTAGTTATCTGAACTTATTTAAGCAAACGAGAAGGAATCATTAAAGCTGGCATGCAGTTAACACCTGCATGTTGACCATCAGCGGCATTGAGTGAGAAGTGAATGATGATTTAGCCATAGCAAACATGGTGGAGCTGAAGTAGAAGATTCATCATCTAAATGGATCCCACCCATGTACCCAGACTCTAACCAAACCTTAATCTAAACATAACCATTTTTAATCTTTAGCCTGTATACGACCGTCCTGTTTAGGGGTTAGTGTCTCTCTCTTTGTGTGTGTGTGTGTTTGTTTTTGACCTTGTTAACTCAGTGATTAGACTTACTGAAGCGGAACAAGGCTTTGACTAGTTTTTCCTGCTGCTTTTCTGTTTTCACTAATACCCACTATTCCATAATCAAGATGGTGTTTTTTTGATAATGTGTAGAATATCTTAACCTTTTCAGTTGAATTATATTCATATGTGCAAGAACATGGATAGCTGTGAAGCTGGAATTGCTAGTGGTTGCTACAGTATCATAATTTCTATAGTCCTGCTTTGCAGCCTATTAGTCTCAGTAAATTCATTTGGTAATGCTGACATCATGAAGATTTAACAACAGCTTCTTCTTTCCATGGTGCTGCCCTTTTAGCAGCATGCTACAGATTCAGCGGGGAGTGATATCCACACCCCCAAAGGTATACACTACAGAAACTGTGAGGAGACTGTGAGCTGGAATATAAAACGGAACATAGAGAGAAGACTCGTACCATTTCATGTGTATTCATTAATAAAAAAGACATGAACCAAGCACAACCAATCATCATGTCAAGCGTTTTACAGTGCTTTGGCCATTCCAAGATGGGAGAGACTCAAGAGCTGAAATCGCTTGATATGATGATGTTGTTTTTAAAACGATAGCTTATGCTATTATGCTGTCTTAGTTTATAGAAGAAGACGGAAATAATGTGACCATAGTAAAATGTGGGAGGGTAGGCATCTTTTTTTTTTTTTTTAAAAGAACAACAGCAAACATTCACACATGCTTGCACTGCTTCAGCTCAGGTGTAATATATGTTATTTCTATCTGAGCTGTTTACAAGTGGCCTTTACGGGCTGCTGCCTTGAAAAACAAGGTGAGCTGACTAATGAAAGTTTTTTTTCCGAGTTCAATTTTCAGCAATCATTTTGGGCTTATATGTGACTGGGAAAAATCTATTTGTTTTTCTTTGGTTTTATTGAGTACATCTGTTTTTTGATGGTAACGCTCAACAAGAATAATAAGAAGCGAAATATGGACAGAACAAGATGGTGTGCTTATTACACCTTCCTAATGAACTGTTAAACTACTTCACCTGTGATACAGTGTGTGGCAGATGGTGCTTATTGGCTGTCTCTCCGTTCAGTCTACACAAAATCTTTT
Source organism: Toxotes jaculatrix (assembly GCF_017976425.1). Classification (NCBI taxonomy): domain Eukaryota; kingdom Metazoa; phylum Chordata; class Actinopteri; family Toxotidae; genus Toxotes; species Toxotes jaculatrix. The sequence goes on from NC_054402.1 coordinate 13,743,431, forward strand.
TGTCGTCTCTAGATACAGTTACTAACTTGCTATTTCTAAGAACCTGTTTTGTCTAAATGCTTGAAAGGATAATTTTGAAATAATACATTCTTATGTAACAGCAGCATAAAGCATTTTCAAGGAAAGCACAACCAGTATTCTTATGATTGAATGAAAGCTTCTGATAGGACATTTGGGAACAATATGTGCTAAATATATATTAAGCACAAAGCTCTTCTTCGTAGTTTCAGAGCTTGAGTGAAGATCACTGCATGCTCTGTGGATTTTGGTGCATTGGCATTCACCTTACATACTTGTGACATATTCATGCATTATGTTATTTGAATAATTTCATTATCTATACTAAGTAAGTTTTGCTATAACAAGTGACCCTGTTCAGGTGATGATCTAGTAGCTGAAATCATATGAAGACTCAAACATAGTGACTGTGTTTTAGTCTTTTTACCAGACATTACATAACAGCGACAGATTAAATGTTTTTTGATACAGAACTGTACTGACACAGTGTGTGTGGGAATGGGAAAAAGAGGCTGAAGTGAGTATAAACTTTTATGGTACACATGAAAAAGTGCTTGAACTACTGATTTTTTTTTTCCAAAACCCTCTGCTTTTATGGACTACTGCTTCATATTGGCCTACTTAAAGCTGCTGTTGGTCTATTTCCTTGAATGTAGGTCAAACCTGTTGCGATAAGCCAGCTCCTTTGGTCAGCTCTGGTCCTGAAGACAGAAAAATCATTCAGGGAGAAATGCAAACATGTTATATGTGGCACTAGTGGCAGTCTCACTGACAGAAATGGTGAGGGTATTGTGTTAGTGTTCTTTGCTGCATAGCAATCACTAAGTCGTTCCCCTGGAGCAATTACATTCACTGTTTCACATGACCACTGGAAATGGACCGAGGGGGGGAGGAGAGACCAATACGTGAAATAAGCAAGACAAATATGAGGAGTTAGAAAGAAAGAATTCATAGAAAGGGAGAGAAAGGGGTCAGTAAGGAAGAAATGAACGATGATTTGAAAGGAGATGTAAAGAAATGGGTAAAATCAGATGGTATGAAGACTCTATGAAGAATAATACTTTCTTTGCATAAGTAGGAGTCCTTGTTCGGATTTCAGTGTTGTTTCATTGTTGTCTTTCCTATTAAATTAGTTTCACACCCAAATTTCTGATGAGTGAAAAAAAACACCTAATCTAAAAACATATGGGAAAAGAAAAACAGACAAATAGCAACAAAGGGAATCAGGTCAGAAAACACTGAAGCTTCTTTTTTTGTTTACATGAATTGTAAGAATAGGGACATAAAAATCTAACACAGTTCAAACAACAGCGACTGCTGCTTTACACAGGAGCTATAAAACTGCTGGATGGTTTGCATATGTGAGTGTTTTACGTGCTGCCTTTTTATTTCTTTATTTGAGCCACTCATTTGACCATAATGCCAATATAGCTCAGCTGAGGGTGACACAATCATTCTCTGGGCCTGCTCACAAGTACTGCATGGAAACTGCATAGGTTTGCTCAGGAATGCCTGGCTGCAAATGCATGTCTGAACAGTTTGGCACAAATTAGAACACTTAAAGTGAGTAATGCCATGGTAGTTAAAATGTTATAATTAAATACTTGAATGAGAAATGCTAGAGAGGCTAAAGAACATGAAAATGTAGAATACTGCCTATAGAATAACGATTCATTTTTCTCAATTCAGGCACATTTTTTTCTTGTTTACAAACCCTTACCACTCTGAACTCAGAAGCGTAGAAAGGTCACCTTAGCTAATCAAAGTCTTCCTCTTCTCAAGTGGTTTATATAGTGCATTGAGGTTCTTAAGCTTAAGAAATGGTTTTACCACACTTCACGAACTGGGTTTGTGCTTCACTGTATTTGGTCACATGATGTCAATTACTGGCCGAACAATGCAATTAGCATGTGGTGGTGAGTTTTTGATACTGTGGCTTTAAATAGTTAACTGGAAACAACAACCTTTTGTTCTGAAAACGTGCGTCACCCATGTCATTACAACATTGACTTTTTAGTTGCGATTTAAGTCTTAAGATCGCTAGAACAAATACAGGGACATATTGTTTGTGTGTTTGTGTGTCAGCCTCTTCGATGCCGGTTGTTGTAGACATGTTTCTGTTTTTGTGCTGAGGATGAGAAGTGGGTCACATGCTTGAATTATCCATTTGCAGGGTTGCATGCATCAGTGCCAAGAAATTGCATTACGTGGGAGACTTCTGCTAAGGAGACACAGAGAACTTTCTGAAGGATGGAGGAGAGAGCCGAGCAAGGACGCACACAGGAGAATGGACGCAGTGACAGCACGGCCACAGAACCACGTTCCTCTCCCAGCACCAGCCTGAAGGTACACGAGCTAACATGCTGTGACGGTTTGACTTAGTATATTTTACTTTTGTCTATTTAGAGTGCCAGCCAGGTCTCTCTCCTGGCATTTAAGATTTTGTCTCATGTCAGTTTGTCTTTAAAAATTTTAGTCATCCCTCAACGAAGGATGCAAACTGAAATACACTTACACCCTACATGTTGAGCATAAATTAAAGGACAACACAACACAATTTTTAAGCAAATATTCTCACATATTCAAACCGGTTTGTTAAAAATAAATAAATAAATAAATAAGACAATCCCTCAGTCTCAAGAACCATAAAATAAAAATCAAAAGTCAGTAATGGGTTTTTCTTTCCAATACAACTTAGTTCATTTTAGTTCAGTTCAATTCTGTTGTTTAAAAAAAACACATTCAGTTCATAAATGGTCAGCTGAGCAAAGTTTTAGTTCAGTTTGTTTTCAGTTAAAATAAAGAGAAAAAATAGGCTTCACACACAAAAGAGGATCATTTACTTGAATCTTTTGGGTGAACAAACTAAAAATGAATCACTTTCTGAAACGATCTGTTTCAGTTCAGTTGTGATCTTGGTCCATTGCAAGTGAATGTGCAGGGATACAGTCACCCTGTGTGAATGAGTAAATGACTTGAATGGCTCATTCTGTGATGTTCTGTGATTCATTCACTGAACGTACTGCAAAGTGAACGTGAGCCCTGAGTGAAAGTCAGCAGGTCTAACAGTCGGAATCAGGCCCAGCAAGTTCAAGAGTAATGCCGAACTCTAAAACAGTTAAAAAGATTTAAAAGTCGTTGAAGACCAGCTATAATCTCCAATATTCTGTGAGGAAACTTAAAATATCAAGAATTATAAATGGAGTTTGGTGTGTTTGTCAAAGTGACATCACTTCTAGTTCCTGAAACTGGGGATCATGAGGATTATTGTTGGTTTTCAGTTCAGTGAGTGGGACTACTCAGTTGGAGCTGGAGTCAAGAACAATTTGGGAAATGAATCTTTTAAACGAACTAGTGATTCTAGTGATTTGGGAGTACAACACACAAGTGCGTGTTTACTGGGAGCGTTTACAAGCAGCAACAGGCTGCTAAATTCTGCTTGTCTCACCGTCTTTTTGAACGCTTACTCTATTTCTTTTGTATTTGCTGTGTAGAGTGTGTATGTGTTGTGGAGTCATATGCTCACTTAGTACATTTGCTGGAATGCATTTGTGCATGGGGACATCAGCCCTAACCAAATAACAAAATTACAGCAATAGCCTAACAAGTCACTTCCACATGGAGAATTTCTGTGTCCAAGAGGGATACTGTACATTTTAACCCGTGACCTCTCTGTCTTAATGTAAAGGCATTAGCAGAATGGCAGATGAACTGAATCACGCTTCTGTTCTTCTATTAATCTGTTCCCATCAAAACCCTTCACATGGGGACATAGTGTAGGTCCCTTGGGTGTCAGCAGTTGATGAGTGTTATCCAATAGCACAAGATAGTATCAGGTAGCCAGTAAACAAACACTGTTTTTATAGGGGTACCACTCGTATGTATGAGCCTTTTCCCGGAATTCATTTGGGAGAATGCAAGGCTGTACAGTGCTAACTGACTCAATAAGATCATCAGGAAGGCCAGCCATGTTGTGGAGGAGGAACTGGACTCAATGAACACAGTGTTGGAGAGGAGAATGTTGTCCAAAGTTAGGACAATATTGGACTCTCCTTCACACCCTCTCCACCATGTGCTGACCAGTCACAGAAGCTCGTTCAGCAACAGACTCATTGTTCCACACTGCACAACAGAGCGACACAGGAAATCATTCCTGCCTGTTGCAATCAAACTGTATAATTCTGAACTGTAAGAATCACGGACTCATGTATACTGTGCATACTTCATTTTTAAACCATCAACCACAAACCTCATGTACATATCTGCAAATATTAAGATGTTTTATTTTTTCTATTTTTTTCTATTATTTGTATATATTGTTCTGTTTGATATTGGAGTTATTGCAATATTTTTACTTGATTTTCATTATACTATACTTTTATTTTATTTTTTATTTTATTTTGTTTTTCACTTCACTTATTTATTCTAGAAATTTTTTCTCTTACCACACACTATGTGCAATTTTCCTCTTCATTTTCAACTGGGAGTTAAGTAACAGTAAGAATTTCCCTACGGGGATTAATAAAGTTATTCTGATTCTGATTCTGATAATGCTTCCTACCCCAACACACCCCAAAGTGACAGCTAGTTGCTGTTCTTGAGCTTTTAGTCATATCACATGATCTTAAACGGCGGAGGGAGTTTGCTCAGATGTCATGTTCTTAGCACTTCAGTGATTTCTCATCCATGTTGGATTAAAGGATGAGTTTCAGAGTTCATTCTTAACTTTGGAAACAACAAGTGCAAACAAGGTTCTTTCAATGGCTGTTCTGGAGCTGTCAATCGCATCATGTGATTTTAATCAGCAGATGAATTTAATAAAATCTGATTAGTCCTTGCAAAGTTTCAAGTCAGCTCCTGGGCAAAAACTGTTGAAAAACCTCCACTGCCAACCTTACTTCCTAAGGTACCTTCAAATTAAAACATATGCCACGTGAAGCCCACGCAGTAAGGGATGAGAGAGTATCAACTTTTATGTATTAACATTAGCTTACTGTAGCAAGTGAACATAGCAGAACAGAAAACAATAGGGCTCCTTCTGTGATGTGAATGATAGAGCAACTGCTGGCTAGTTAGTGATAAATATGTATTAAGCAGTTTTACACAAAGAAAATTGCTGTGACGCTGAAAACTCAGATGTGATGAGCTCTGCCTTGAGTGGAACGTAGGAGAAACACTGAACCATTTCACCATGTCAGCCATGTCAGTGTTTGACTATTTCTTGTTGGTTATAGTTTGATGCTAAAATAAGACTATGTACAACTTTTGAAAGAAGAAATAACACAATCTTACTTCTACAATTTTACAATACTTTTACAATTTTACAATTAACCCATGATGTGTCTATGGCTGTTTTGTTATGTGTGCATGTCAGTTAGGGAAATAATAGCAAATTTATGGAATAATAGTTCTGAAATATCAGAGGGAAGAAGACAGATAAGACTGCAATATACATTTGAGAGCTACATTCACAGTATAATTTGTTGGCGGAGTATTGTGAATGAAGAGGACAAGTGCAAGCGACAGGCTCCCCACGTCTTGGCAATTCATGTACAGGACAAACATATACAGGAACAGCAATGTTCTTGCACAGCAGGGTAGGTCAATAAATTGTTTTGACTCCCTACAGCTTTTATTATCTCATAAACAGTGTGTTTTAGCCCATTGCTAGCAAAACTAAATCATTGCACTTCAACATTTTTTAAAGTATACCAGGATAATGCTCCCATGTCACTTGGTTTGGAGAAAGTACCCGCTTGATAGTGGTTTGAGCCATCAGGGAAAAAAGAGGACTTGACTGAAGTTGCAGTTGCTGGAAGTCTATATTTTGATGAACAGTTTATCTTACTTTATCATTACTTTATTCAGCCTTTATTCAAACCTTACAGATGCATTGAGGGATATCCCCTAATTTTCAGGAGTTAGATCACTTGTTTTTGACAATGTGTGATCGACATTTTGTCTCTGTTTTATTAGTGTGAGTAAAAACTCATTATGAAAGGGCATTTTTTAGATCTCGATGTCTACCATTTTGTACATGACAGGAGTCTGTGTTTGCGGGGCAATAATATCATTTAGCACTTTGAAAAGCTGTTGAACTGATCATAGGTGCTGTAGTGGAAGTAACACAAGACATGACTTTGGTTTAGAAACTCTGGGGTAAATGCATCTGTAGAACAGTTCCTTTTCATGGTTGCCTGTGAGATGACGTGCCTCTGTAAATGTCAAAATGACAAAAAATATCAAGTTAAGAATTTGTGCAATGTTCTTCTCTTTTACAGCCTCCTCTCTTTGGCACAGCTAGACCAACACCACGCTCAAACCAGCCTGGCAATTTTCCAGATTTTGCCATCACAGCCAGCACGTCTGTATAGTGTTGAATGAAAATGACAAGTATAGCTACTGTAGAAAAAACTATCACTTTTTTCTGAGTCAGTAGCTCTAGAATGTGAGAACAGACAACATAACATGAGTAACCTTGTCATCTTGCAGGGTCTCCCTGTCTTATGTCAAGCGCCTTTTAAAAGAATATGTTCCAGGAGAGCCACCTATGATAGCCTTGCCGCTAGTGTCAAGACCACAGGCCCTGGACAGATCAAGGCAAAGAAAAGAGGGGTAGACCTAGAGCTCAAATCAAATAGCTGCACAATAGAAACAAGTCAGTAATTATTACTGACAATGAAATGCTATGTCCTTTCAAACTTGATCTGTTTAATATTGTTAATTATGAACCACAATGTTCTGATTTGCATGCCAACCTTTTTATTAGAGGTTTTCAAGAGCTGCCATGATGTTTCCTCTTTTGGACATGCTAAGAGAGAGCAGATAGGGGACTGGGATAGGGGATACTAGGACGCCCATTCACAAATTACTAAAAGATATTGCATGTTAGAACTCGGTCTTGCAACTAGTGTTACTAGTGGATTGATGGATTCAGCGCTGACTGTTACCTTTCACATTCCGACATCGTCTCCTCTTCAGTTTTTTTGCTTTGAAAAAGCGAAAAATACGACACCCCCATTTTAAAATTTGAGGATATCTGCTGTTGGGCTTGTGGGTTCTATATGCACACTGTTTTGGCATTTTCCCTTGTTCTGAAACCTTGGCAGGCCTCCCCCACTTCGGTACGGTTGCTAATTTCAGATTGGAAAGTGGCCGTTCTATGGAGGGCTTTAGTGGAGGGTCAGTTGGCTGAAACCATATTTTCTGCCAACAACATGAAAGTTAGTAAAGCCCTAAATGAGATCAGACACTCTTATTGCCTTTTCCCCACATGAAAGTGATGTGAGACAATGGTGTTCAAGCGGCTTATCATAATACAGACTGCGGTGGCAGGACAAGCTTTTATTTTTTTCTCAGAATTGTTTGGTTCCCTGACCGGCTGGGTGGGACGTGGCACAGCCCGCTTCGACTCTAATCTGGTGCTCAGTGTTATTCTCTGCTTTTTGTTAATTCCACCAATAAGACCAGAACTTAAGAGCAACAATGTCCCTGTTTTTTTTAATTTTATTATTATTTAATTCTTGCTTCAAACACCATCTCAGAACTCCCTCTCTAATTTTGCTATGTATTATATAATTATTTCTTTTCCACTTTTGGACATAACGCTTACAAACAATAGAAAACTATGTGTGTGTGTGTGTGTATGTGGCAGATTCCTGTGTTAGTTTAAGCGTATTAGGTGTGTGTGACATCAGTGAGCTAAGAAAACAAACGGGTCACAGGTCACAAGGAGGCTTTGTTTAAATTTAAGCACAGATTTAATGTGAATATCTTTCTACTGATCTTTAATCACAATGAGGCCACTGCTTGTTTAACACTTGGTAGAGCACCAATTAAAAGCACACAATGAAAATGGCACAATGCATGCCATTGTTGCAAATCCCAAAATGAGCATGATGTTGTTCAGAAAAAGATTTCTATTACCAATGCATTACTTTCTTTAATTGCTCGGTAAGGAAAATAATGACATCACTTTTGACCTAATATTTACAGTAGTGTTGCTCTCTAAAAGTCATACCAGTGCTAATCAAAATACATCAGCCGAGACCATTTCTTTATTATACTTTATCACCATTATTTGTAATAGGACAAAGTTTTAATTAGGTTCTTTTACAAAGAAAGTTTTAATTGTTAAACAGTGATTTGACATTTTGGAAAACACAGTTGTTCACTTTCTTGTACAGAATCAGATCACTGCTCTTATATCAATTTACTAAATATGAAGCTACAGCTAGAAGCTGGTTAGCTTAGCTTAGCACAAACACTGGAAACTGGCAGAAACAGCTAGCTTTTCTCTATCCGAAAGTAACGAAATCCACCCCCACACACACACACACACGTGTGTTCTGACAGCAGAAGGACACAAGGCAAAAATAATTTTACATTCAGTGCAAGTAAAACAATTTTCACTGGGACAGTGCCTGTATTGTAACTACAGAAAATTAAATAATAGTGCATTATACTGCCACAGAAGTGGTTTTCCACTAAGACTAATCTTTCAGAGATGGTCAACAAAAGAGTTACTTTTCTTAGTTTAAATGAGATTTGCTGTTTCATTTTCCTTAACATTTTTTTTTCATTTGTTTTTATTTTTCCTAGATGGAATGGTCAGGGTTTCGCAGTGTGCACATTAAGGGCTCTGTTTTTGTGAAACACGTTGTGGAGATGGTGCAGCTCTTAAGGATTTAAACAGTTGGAACAAATGAGGATTCTTATTTTAGTCACTTACATGATTAAAATGTTGATTAAGAACAAAATACCACTACAAATAACTGACAAAAAATTATGGATCATAGTTGTGGAGCCTACAGGCATCAGCCAAATGAATCACCGTTTAGCTCTCATTTCTTTTAAAAGCAGTGTGGTCCTCACCATGGCACATTAAAAGCTTACATGATGAGTAAACTCTATGAGCTATGCCATCTAAAGAAATGCAGAGTTGCAAAAATAAAGTATCTTTGATATCACAATGATTTTTACAAGCTTACGTCTGTAATTTACTCAGCTACCTGTTCTGGTACAAACAGTGTCATTGTGAGCCAGTAAATGACTGAACTGGCACAAGCAGGAACTAATCTGCTTATGGTCACTAAAACTGACACTTTGTTGGTGCAAAAGCTTGAGTCAGCTCAAGCACAATGCACTTCCTCATACAGCTTTAAAAGTATAATTAAGAATGTGACACCAGTGTTGTTGGCTTAATTCCCATTGGGGGGCCACTGCTGTCAGATATATTCCTATACAGCGATAAGCCACAACATTAAAACCAGCTGATCTGTGTATTCATCGTATATATAATACATTCAGGGCTCTCTGTGGAGCTTTGGAGAAGCAACCAACCACTGGAATTTCTGACATTTCCTCTTTCTCTTCCTCCCTCAAACCGAGGATAACTTAAATTATTTATTAATTTCACAGTAATCAAGACCAAGAGAACAAGTTTTTACCTTGTTGAATGAATGAGGATAGACTGGAAATAGCCTTTCCCTTGCTTTGGAAGGAAACATACGTGTATGCATGCTTGCTCACAAGTCTCTCCCCTTCCCCTAGGAAACTGTGCCACATGTGATGAGCTACTTTTGTTATTTCCCCGCAGCAAGAACTGGTAGTCAGCATGATCTCAACAGAGGTCTGTTTGCATTGACGGGCCCTCTCACATCATATCATGTAAATGGACGCTCTGTACGAGGAGAGGTGCAGGGATAAGACAAGATGTCACTCTTACAGTATCACAAACTCCTGATTATTTCACAATTTGTTGTTGTTCTTGCTAAAAAGACTTCTACTAAGAGCTAGCTCCTTCTCTAACTTTGTTAATGTGCTTTTACCAGCACTGGTAGTATAGTCAGCTGCTTCCAATTCAGCTACCACTAAATGGTCAAAAGGTCAAACTGTATCCTCAAGACTGATATTTTGCACTTAATGGGTGATTTTGTTGGGATATAAATTGTATGTTTATACTATAGGTGAGTTATATCTAAAACCATCCTTCTTTTAATGACCATGGTCTTTGCCTGATCATTTGTGTAATGTGACTCTCATGTGCACTGCTTTTCTTACGTCAGTGCTGGATATCCACTAAGGGGGCAGATGCCGTACAAGAACCATGACCAAGGCTACAAACCATTACTTATTAACAAGTACTCAAGGAGACAGAAATAGATTATAGGCACTTGTCTATAGACAACACAATGGTTTTATTCTTCTTCTGTCTAAACACAGTGCTCAGTGAAACCACTGCACTGAGACCACTGTCATTTCTTCGTCATGCAAATTGGCAAGAAAGGAGCAAGTAGAGCTTTGATTTGAAGCGAAAATGGAGGGTGAATGAGGGCATAGGAGAATGCAGAAGCTAAAGAGAAAGAAGCAAGGAAAGGGAGTAAGCTCTCTGCAGAATATATGCTTGATACCTAACATAATCCGTGCTACCTCAAGAAACAAAAATAATCAGCAACACATTTCTTGTAGAAATACTGTAGGGTGGAAAGAGATAGCAGACAGCAGAGTGGACAGCGCACCATACAGATTTTGTTTTCTGTTTCATTAGACAAGTGGAAAGGTCACAGGAGACAGAGAATACAAACCAAAGGGGGGATTTGCTCCTATAGGCATGTGTATGTGTATGTATATACATAACATGTGACTCCAGATTAGATCAAACTAGTCAACCATTCCTGAACACCAATTTGTTCTCATTTCTGGCATATCTCACAGGAAGCTGGGTTTAACACGTACACAGCGACTAGCATATTTCAGCATCATCCGTTTCTTCACTGAAGGTGCAAATGACCTGACAGTTTAGTACAGCTGTCTCCTCCAGGGAGGAAAAAAATTTCAATTAGAAAGTTTATTTTGTGTTCTCATTAAAAACAGCTTATTCCATGATATACTGGGGATTCATTGTCCAATTACTCAATACCAAAATCTCCCAGGGAATATAAATGCAACACACAGTCATAAACCACAGAGCAAATATAGAAGGAAATTTGGTGATAAGAGAGAGATTTATGTCCTCATTTAATCTAGAGGGCTTGACAATATTTTATTGTTGAATCCAAAATGCTTCGTATCTTTACAAGATCAACACTTCGGGGCAAGATCATAACTTTCTCAATTCCTCAAAACCTTAAGGAAGCAGTGGAAATGTGGTCAGCCTTGGAATGGTGCCCTGTGATCACACAGTCCATATTATTGTTGTATCCATTAATCTCCATGTTGGTTCTTAAAGTTTTTTTTTTTTGTACTTTGGATGATTGAGTTGTTGTCAACTGTGTTGGGAACCTCTGATCTATGCCATAGAATTACTAGATAACTTCCAAATAAGTGAAATGCAGCACTGTTAAGGATTTGGCTCACATTCAGTCATTGCATTATGTCGGTTCAAATATATCACAAGAGCCAATTTTTGATCATAAAGACCTAATCATTTTTTAAAGACTGATCACATTTGAGATTATCTAAAGAGGTTGTGAGAGGAAATACTTTCGAACAATATCACTTCGAAGTGGCATGAAGTGTGTAAATAGAGTCAACCAATTTTGTCATTTTAATCACGTTTTCTCATTATAGATCAGGAATTTATTTCATTTCAAACAAACAAACAAAAAAAAAACACCCTGTGCTCTGAGTTGGTTTTAGGCCTACTTTGGTGTTGATAAGGAAATTCTGAATTTCTCAGGTGTTTTGTAGCTCTGCCATGAATGAATCTGTTTAAACCTTTTGGTCATGCTGTGGAAACTGGAAATCAGTTATTGCATAGTCCAGACAAGAATTCCTGTTATCTATAGATAGATATTTACTTCTTGCAAGCAAGAGCCATCACCAGTACTACACAGAAATGACTGAGGAGGGGTTGTCCCTGCTCAGTTCTTATAGTAATTTGATACAGCACACAACATACAATGACTTTCTCTTGGCCTAAGATTTCATTATTCTTCTCTTAGCCTTCATATGTCAAATCTCAAACATCCCCTAAACTCTTACAGACACACACCCTGTTGTGGTGCAGATTTACTGTATATTTTTAACATTCTCATATTGGAAGACACATGATTATCTCTGGAATTTCCCTCACATTTTCCCGTTTGATAAATTTGTAAATAAAAAATCAAATCACTCTTTAAGCGTTCTTCCACCTTACAGTACAGTTGCTCATTAGCTGGAAAACAGTACCTAATTCTTTTCATTCTTGCTGTGTTCCTCTCTTTCCAAATCAGTAGTGCAGAACTGGACATATCGCTCAGTCTTTCCTTGTACAACACCACCTATTCATCTGTACATCAAAGCTCTCATGTATATCAGGCTACACGTACAGAAACACCAGAGCATACCAAACACCATCAGGTTTGAAATAAGAACTTGAACCATATCTTATATCTTAACCCTTTTAGCATTCTGTGCTGACTAAAATAAGAAAAGAAACTTTTAATGTACAACTGATTACACATCAAAAGCTTCCATCAAACTTAAACCTTAAAAATGATTAAGACAGTCTAAGTAATCATATTGAATCAACTGAAAACCCCCTATGGTGCATATCCTCAGTAAATGTAAACATATCTAGCTACAGATGGGGTAGCTATATGTGTTTGGGGTAGGCACAGTACCAAACATCTCCATCCACACTTTGCTAAAAGAGTCTGTGACCATGCCAATTAAGATAATTCTCTGCTTGTCAGATCAGAAATTTAGAGAAAGGTGGAACTTCACAACCATCTTAAGGATGAGATCAAAGTGCTTTAAGGTATTTCCATCCTGTTAAAGTGTCCCCAGCCTGGATATGTCTGTGTTGGTATGAGGAGCTACAGAGCCTTTACTTCTCTTTTTTTTAAACCTATATATGCGTATTGTCAGCAGTGCTGAGCACTACTGTGCATCACATACTCCCAGTGGGTTTGTGACCGCTCAGGGCAGTGTCTGTCAGCTTCTTCTTGTCTGCCCTGGCTCTCTCGGGCTCATCCTGCTGGCTGTCAAATGGTTTTGGAGGGTGATGTTGGAGTCTGCTAAATTAGCAATTGGTCTTGTTGTCCTGTTCAACCTGCAGGGTGTCTCTGGTGGCATCCGCAGTGGCGGGCCTGTGGAGCAATAACTGGCATGGATCCAGTTGGCTCTATCTTTACAGCAGAACTGCTGACCAGAATACCTGGAATGGACCTGTCCAACGTGGTTTCCGCCAGTGATGCCTCTGTCTTTTACCACTACCCAGTCTACATGCAAAGGGATGGATCACATGCACACTGGGGATTTGAATTTCGCGCCTTTCATCACACACACAGCAGATGGACAGGGTAAAGAGTCAGGATTGTTGACTGGTGCTCATTTACTATGGGGTAAAGGGTTTTGTGCATTGTCTGTATAGAAGACTGATGAGATTAAAAGATTTTTCAAACAACATAATGATCCACACATGTCTTTAACAAAGCCACACACAAAAGAATGGAAGTATGTGGGTCAGTGGGCGACTAGCGGCAGTGACATTTATGACTAGTCACCCAAGATGTTTGATGCAGTTGTAATATATCTGTATGGGCATTTCACAGTTTTCAAACGTCATAGATCTAAAGCAAAGTTGACCGTGACCTGGACTGTCTCTCTGGGTGTGACCTCCTCCCAATGCAGCATGGGAATGAAAACTTGATAAACCACCCATGGCAGCCCAACCTGAGGAGGGTCTGCCCAGCTGTATCTGCCCCTGCCTCTGCCCAACAACCCTGGTCGAAGTAGCTAATCCCAGAGTTGCAGGGACAATGTATTTATACCGACCAACAGCAGCTGACTTGAGAGATGTCATTGAGGGAATGCCTGTTCCCTCAGAAGCTGGAGGTGCTACGTTTGGAGCTCAGCTTCTGGACTTGATCCAGAAACATTACCCAACTGCAGGAGAAATAGAGACTCATGGTCAACAATATTTACTTGAAATTGGGTGCAGTCCAAGAAGACTGGCCTAAAGAAGACATTCCATATGACTGGACTGATTGCTAAGTAATAAAACAGCCGTGGCAGGTTTAGAGACTGACAGACCATTATGCAGAATGAATGGACTGGGGTATTGAAAGAGACTTTGTACAAAAGCCTGTGGATAGTTTTATAGATTACCATGGTCAAAAATCATCAAAGCCCTCAGTGGTTTTACACAATCACCTGACCCAAACACTGGCAGACCATACAAACAACGAGAGAACAACTTCTTTGTGGTGAGCTTGTATCCAGAAATCAAGAAACTGGTTCATAAACCCTGTATAACACTCAACACAGGACATCTATGGACAGGATATCTATGGACATGCTCGCTCAAGCGCGGCATGCAGAAAAACTGGTGTCAAGAAGGGAGGCGAAAGTTGACAGCAAAATGAAGCTGGAGAATAGACTGCAAAAGTCCCAAGTGCAAGAGCAGAAAATACAACACAACTGTGGCAAAGGGAGAGCAGGGAGGTGGGGCAAAGGACAAGGATGAGCTTGTACCACTAATCATAACTGTGAGAATTGTTGATCTGGGCCCAGTCACTGTTCACGTTTGCTCACTTCTCTTCAATTTCATTATAGCACAAATTAAAACAAGATGAGAAAAGATCTGCAGGGATTCCTTCTCCATCTCAACTAGTTTTGTTGGCAGAGTTTGTACAGACAGTACTTTTTCTTTTTTTTGGTCACACATGATTTTGGCTTATTTTATTGTGAAAACCAGGAACCAGTAACTGGTTTTAATGTTGTGGCCGATCGATATAAGCCAGCTATTCTCTCATTGTTGTTGACGGTTCTTGCTCTCCAACCTACAGTTTGTGTTCATCTCCATCCTTTCTCCTCCCACTCTAAACCCCTTCCCTCATCTGAACCTCATTATTCCTACGATGCTGGCACTTGTTAATTAGTGAATGTTGGACCACTGAAAGTAGGTTAATGAGGGGAGTTCATGCATCGTAGCAACCACAGTGATATCACACAAGTGCTTCTTTTTCTGTCCGTTCTTTGTGGACAAAACACGTGTGAACATCACACAATCGAGGAGATAACTACAAGTGATAATAAGGTTAAAACACTGCATTTGCTCATTTGTAGTTTAACACTCGTGGACATATTAACCTAAACTCCCTTTCTTTGTTTCTTTTTCCCTTTCCTTTTTTCATCTCTTTTTTTTCCCCAGATGTTTCTGGTGGCTCTGTCCTTTGCCTATTTTGCAAAGGCTCTGTCGGGGAGCTACATGAAGAGCACAATAACTCAGCTGGAGAGGCGCTTTGACATCCCAAGTTACCTAATAGGTGTCATTGACGGGAGCTTCGAGATAGGTGAGTAGGCCTGCCAGTCACTGCTGTTATTTTGTTGTTCTGTTTGGAGCCTCTGTGTCATGGTAGCCCCTCCCTTCTCCCTTTCTGTTTTTGGAACAGAAGTATGAATGGGTCAGAGAGATATTCAAGCTGCAGATAAAGGATTCATCAGTTTCAAGAAGAGGACAGAGGGGTGTGTGTGTGTATGTGTGTGTGCGTGGTGAGTCATAGTGTCGACCAGGGACATAACTGGCTCCAAGCTCTCTTTTTGCTGTGGACAGCCAGACTCTAGAAGTTGTAAGGTTTTGTTATGCAATAACTTCTCTATACTATTAATTTAATCTCAGCTTTCCCTGAGTAATATACTTGGGAATGATCTGGCATTCACCAGTTTTTATCTGACATGTGAATCAGCTACAAGCAGATGGACCCTTTGGGCAATACAAAAATAATATTGTTTTGTAAGTGCAACACAAACTGCCTGGCTCTGTTCAGACATTTATAAAATATCGCATACCCTTTTCTTGCAAAGCATGACCAATATTGCTGGAAATGTAGGTTATCTTAAAGGATAATTCCAGCATTTTTAAACATGAGCACTATTTACCCATCTTTTGGGGTCTAAATGATTAATAGGGGTATACGGTCCAGTATTGAGCAAGAACACTATAACCAACGACACTATGGATATGATACTATTAATGATTTATGAGACACCATATCTGTATCTGTATCAACTCTTGTTGCATCAATCTAAACATCAATACATGAATCCTTAAAAGGGTGACTGTGCTGTATACATATCAAAGTTCCCAATGTTTCCAGGTGCTGGGGAGTATTATTGCATATGTGAAAAAAATCTTGTATAAAGCCTTTATTGCGTCCAGAGGGAGCTGTGAGAAATCTGAACTGCCTCAAGAGATGTAATCTGAGATAGTGTCGGTTACCTCAGTAACCTGCTCCTCATCCCTATTTGACACTACTAGCATAACACACCAGAATCTCTGACAAAACTTTTGACGGTTTAGTTGAATTGTGGGTAATGTAGGCACCAGGTTTTGGCAACAGGAAATAGAAAAGAGGCAACATTTCTGGTTTTACTGCATTAATTTCAATATTTTTTTTAAAAAACTGTCCATTGTGAGTCTGACAATATTTAATGAGTGCAATATGAAATCAGTACTGCAGGTAACACAGTCTAAACTTTAGTAAATGGTTTTGTTTAACTTCATGATGAGGTATCAAGGATACCACAATGCACTGTTTTTAAATATCCAAATCAATTATTTTCTGTGTTTCAAACTAATTTCAGGTTTTCAGGTACGACTTGTCCTGTATGTTGTGCTATTATCTATGGCAAGTTGAAATTCATAGTGCTGGTAGTCTGATAATCATAGAATGAAAATTGTATTTAAATTATTTGACCAAACTGCAGATTCAATTAATGAAAATGTGCAGCTAGTTAGTAGACTTGGCTTACACAACTGCTGTATACATACCATAACTAATGTATATATATCTGTGGTTCCTCTTAGCAATAAGAAATTCTTGATGACGTCATGCAAAATGTCTTCCAAGAGTGTCCCCTGACCAGTTTCTAGGTCAGTTATGTAAGGCTAGGCCATTCAGTGGAAGTGTCTCTTGTAGGTTATAAATCATACATAGCTTGCAGAGCGAGATGAGACCCAAAGAAACATGATTCATACAAGATAAAAGTTGTCATTCACTATAAGCTATTCTACCTCTGTTCTTTTAATGTCACATAAGCAGTTTGGGCCCAGGGTGATACGATAGTAGTGAAGAATAATTAACATTTTTCTTCAATAATAATATGCCGGAGTGTGCAACCTGCTGATACTCTGATGGAGGTGGGGTGTATTTGCCAGAGGAAAAGGTGAGGATGACACCTCCAGTGCAGTCAGAGCTGAATACAGCGGATTTCTCTCCCTCCATCTCTCCATCTCCTGTGAAAGCTGCTTCACTCGTGTGGCCTAGGCAACAAGCTTTTTCTATAGGACCGTTGCCAGGGCAACATAGAGGCAGAGCAGGGCAGCGTGAAGAGGAAAGAAAAAAGGAAAGGAAAGTGCAGGAAACAAGAGAGGAGAACTGGGGGAAGACAAAGGGAGAGGAGAGAAGTGGGAAATGATGAAAATAAAGAATAATGAAGACGAGATCGGGGAGGAGAGAGTAATAACGCTGGATGATCTTTAAAGAGATCACATTAGGTAGATGAGCTCTGCTGACTGGACCCACTTGATGTATACGCTGACTTGTACATATGCTGCATGAATCATTCTTTGTAATTTCTGGGACTTATTTACAGTTTTTTTTTTTTCATCTGAAAATGGTGTCTATGCACACTTGATTAAACATTTAAAGCAAACACAGTGAAATAAGTTTTAAAGTGAACAAACAACTGCTGTTTCACTCTGGGTGTAGTACACACAGTCACTGTACTTACTGTTCTTTTACAGTAGTTACTGTAATTACCATGTAGAATACTATGGAAGCTTTAAGCACTTCTTTGAATTTCCTATAACTACACATAAAGGCACATTTACTCGTAAGTACTTGGTATTTCACAGTGCTGGTCTCTCTCTCTCTCTCTCTCTCACACACACACACACACACACACACACACACACACGCATAAGTGACAACAACTGAAGGATTGTTGGAGGGTTTGACGTCAGCCCATCAAACGAACCTTTACAATTGAAAAAGGTCAGGCAACATGGCGTATCTTTCTAGGCCACTTTTCCACCTCGTTTACAATGGAGCTTCCATGCCGCTGATCACAGACAAAATGCACTGAAAGGTGACAACAGAGAAATGGCCACGTTCCTAATTTTCATGCTATCTAACACATTTGCTGTGACACCCTGCTGCAGATAATAATGCATCACGTGTGAGAATGCAACCTCATCTGCCTTTCAAACTATGGATGTGCACACCAGCTCGCAGCTTTAATCTGAAGCAAGAGCTCCATCGTTTCACTTAATGAAATCCAAGCATAATTGTAAAAAAAGCAATTAATGGCAAGTACGTGGCCAGCATGCTGTACAGAGCCATATCTGGATTTCACACAATGTCACAGAAAAAGATATATAAAACAAATGTCATCAGTCAATGATCTGCTACTTCTCAAACTATTTACTTCAGTTCTTCTCTTTCTTCAGCCTAAGGGGTTGTACAGTAACACTCTAAATCCATGATATTTCCGGTTCTTCCTCCATCCTTTCAGGTAATCTGTTGGTGATCGCTTTTGTCAGTTACTTTGGGGCCAAGCTCCACCGGCCAAAGATCATTGCGGTGGGTTGTGTGCTGATGTCCATTGGCACCTTCATCATCGCTCTGCCTCACTTCATCATTGGACGGTGAGTACAAGGAGCCAGTGGGCCTGGTTCATGTTTGACTTCAACTATATCACATACACCCAGATACTAATATATTTTTAAATGCATTAAAAAAATTAAAAAAAACATCTGAATGCCTTTTGATTCAACACAAGAAATGCTTGGGTTTCCAACACATGAGTAACAGCTACACAGGAGGCACAAAATGTGATGTATATTTTTGCATATCTTTTGATTGAGGCAGATTAAACAGCCCCGTAAGAATGTAATTAAAAATAAAAACATGCTTTGGGCTAGACAGAAATTGTGTAGTGAAGCTGTTGTTTCCATGTGCGTCTCATTCCTTTACAAGCTGTGCCAAACAATAATGCACCAATTCATATCCACATGAAGATTCATCAAATACTTCATCACTAACCAGTTAGATAAAGTCTTAATGACACAAGATTACATCAAGTCCATGTTATACTTGTGTTTCAGGAGATTTGTATCAATACCACAGAAAAACTTCTAAGCCTATGCTATTTTTCTTACTTCTTATGGAAGTAGTATGAGATAACATACACAGATGCCACCATTATTTTCCCATGATACATTGCTGTTCCTGGTATAGCACTATAACTGTTAACCTATACCAGCTCAAATGTATTGCCATTTCAGTGAGTCTAGACTTTTGATGCTTCTGGAGGTTTCACTGCTGAAATCTACTTCCAGTAAAACTGACACAGATTGTGTCCTATAACCAAGTAAAATGTCAAATTTTATCTCTGCCCCCTGTTTTTTAACAGTTCAATCTGTGTTTTGTGTACAGCTATGAGTATGAAACATCAGTGAGGCGGGTAGTGAACTCGACAGTTAACCCCTCTCCGTGTACAATGGGCTCACCATCTGGCCTGACCCAAGATGGTAAACTGCCTGAAGTACCAGCCACAAGTGAGCGTTTACACACACATATATACGCTAGTGTAGACATGTAAAGATGTCCAATTACACTCTTCCCTTCCCTCAGGTTGTGAAGGCGAGTCCAATCTGTCTATGTGGATCTATGTGCTCCTGGGAAATGTCCTGCGGGGGATCGGAGAGACACCAGTTCAACCTCTTGGGATCTCTTATATAGATGACTTTGCTACTGAGGAGAACGCTGCCCTATATGTGGGTAAGAAAAGTGCCAACCAGTGGTAGAGATACACTTACTGACTGTTCAGAAAAGGTAAAAGAAAAAAATATATAAGTGATTATATTGAGTCAATGCACATGATTTGTAAAATGGAATTTCTACAGACTCCTGCTCTCAACCGTATCCAATATTTACAGTATATAAGTAAGGTTTCTTATCACTGACCTGTCATGTGGGGTATATTTTTGCCGATATAGCACATAATACTGTTACACACAGTAACGCCGGCAGGGCAATGTATACTGCTCTGTTTATAGCTACACCATAGACAAGCAGTACACAGGAGCCCTGTATAGAAGTCAGCTGAATGTTAGTTAAATTTCCATACAACTGTATTTACCCTGCAGTGAACAATTTACAGTACAATGTAAGTCAGTGTACATTCTGTACTCTGTAAGGTCATGTGTAAAATAATGACCAAGATATATGACCAGTGAACCGTTCTCAGAATCAGAATCAGTTTTATTGGCCATTCAAACAAGGAATTTGACTCTGGTTTTTCTTTGCTGTCAGTACAGAACAACACAACCAACAGAACAACAACTTTTTTTTTTTCATAAATACCAATAGTGCAATGGGTCAGTCTGAATGTGGATAGTGCAAACTATATACATATATATTCTGTCCTGACTGTTGCTGGTCTGACTGTTAAAAATGTTGAGTAGATCACAGTCATAGCAACAAATACTGTACGTTGTATATGGTAGCAAGGCCGTAACTGGTCAGTTCACCGCATCTACAAACACAGTGATCCAGCCGTGACATTGGCGTAGCAAGATGAAAGTCACAGTGCTTGATAAAATACTACAAAGCTCTAGAATATGCATTCAGCTGAACTTATACTGATGCCAATGGCCACTCATCACCAACACATCCCCCTTGGCACACTCTGCACTCAAGAAGCACAGAGTGTGCCTTCTCTTCATCCTCATTACCCTAGGGAACAAATGCTAAAAGGACTGTTTTGTTTCTACTCCTGGACTTAAGAAAAGAATGAGCTTTGGAAGTCCATAAAGCTGACAACAAAGGTGTTTCATTAGCAGAGAACCTCAAATTCACAATGTCATCAAAAACAGTTTTTTTAAAAAAGGTAATTTTAGGGCAAAAGTCCTTGAAAAGAATAAGCATGTGGCCTGCTTACTGCATAAAACAATAATTAAAAATTGGGTTGCAGCTCCCACACGAAGCAGCAAACACAATAATTCCACAATTTGGCCATGTGCAGCCGTGGCGTTCTGCTCAAATACAACCAAAGCAGTAAATCCTAGGTGTTCCACAGTAGCAGCTTATGAGTATTACTGAAAAGAACGTGCTTACTTAGCAAGTCTTTTCCAAACACATGAGGGTTTTAAAACAGGTTTGAAACATGTATCTAGTGTAAACCAATGTAAACCAATATGCATGTAAATTCACTGTGTGTAAAACGTCTGTGTAGTGTTCTGTATTATCCACAGCATCTCAGCTCTCGATCAACATAGCCAAAGTCCTAACCAGTTTGTGTGTTGTGCGTCTCTTGGGGTGTGTTTATCATATCCTAGGCTGTGTGCAGACCATTTCGGTGGTTGGCCCTGTGTTTGGGTACCTGTTAGGGTCCCTTTGTGCCAAAATCTATGTGGACATCGGATTTGTTAAAATGGGTGAGTTTAAACGAGAATGCATTTTTAATTTTAAGGAGCCATTATTAATGTTGTTAGTATCACCTGCATGTTTAATGGCATTACAAGTCAAAATGTTCTGCTCTGAAAAAGGTCTTTTCATTCATAAAACTGAGGCACAATGTTATCAGATACAACAAGTGGACCACAGTCCGTGTGTGCACAATTCAAAGACTCAGAACAGGTGTGCAGGGTTTGCTTCAATTAGCTAATGAATGAGGCCAGGTGAGGTAGAGGAAGGACAAATGCTACAGCCAAACAGTGCAGCAAAGGGAAGCAGGAAAAAGACAAAGAAAAGGTAGGAGAAGAAAGGACAGAGGAGAGGGAAAGAAAACAAGAAAAAATAGAGAGAGAAAGACAAAACTGGGATGGCAAGGAAGATAAGGAAGAAAGAAAAGACCAAATACAGACTGTTTGTACCAAAATGGCAAATATGTACTCAGTGCTTCATCTTTGCATTCTATTATTTGGTTATTCAGTCAAGTAGAAAGAGATTTCAATGGGCCAGAGAAAGCCTGTTCAGCTATTCAAAAACTGCATCTCTCATTAGAAAACTGTTCTACTAAACCATACAGCATAAGCCACAAATATGTGCAACCTATTTTAAGTAAGCAACCTGAGCTTTATATGAGCATTGATTATCTCTCGCCCTCTGTTCTCCTCGACACAGAAACCATCACCATCACCCCATCAGATGCCCGCTGGGTAGGGGCCTGGTGGCTGGGCTACCTCATAGCTGGGGTCATCACCCTGCTCTCTGCCATTCCATTCTGGTTCCTGCCCCGCTCTCTTCCCATATCTGGGCCCCGTGGCCCAGACCAGTGCGCACCAGAGCAGACAAGTTTCATCAAAGACTCTCCCCTTCTGAAGCACAAGTATCCAGCAGACAAACATACTAGTTTCATAGAGATGGCCAAAGGTAAGGATGGGTTTAGAGGTTTGCAGTCATGTAAAAATAAATTTTTCAGATTCCATCAATGCTCGCTGTAGTTGTGTTTATAAATATTGATGGATTTAATGTTTTATAAGTATAAAGCCCCTTTATGTAGAAATGAATGGGCTATAGAGCGAAATGGTTGAAAATAACACATAGATTGCACCATTTATTACCCAGATTGTCTTATATTGTCTACAAACAAAAACTATATGCCTTCACAATAATACTGTAATCACATCAAATTGATACATAGGGGCTTTTTTTCCTATTGTCACAAGGCTTTACCACTTACACTACTTCATGTAGTTAGACAGGAAAGTATGATTTCACAGCAGTAATTAGTAACATTTGCAAACAAGCGTGTGTTTCACCTCACATTTTCATCCCTCCACAGACTTTATTCCAACCCTGCGAACTCTGCTGGGACACCCTGTGTATCTGATCTACCTGTGTGTGACAATCATCCAGCTGAACTCTCTCATTGGCATGGTCACCTACAAGCCCAAGTACATCGAGCAGCACTTCAGGCAGTCTGCCTCAAAGGCCAACTTTCTTATGGGTATGGTATATTCTCCAAAAATACTGCATGGGTCACATGAATTAATGGCACACTACAACCTGGAATAACAGAACACATAACAGACCCAGGGAAGGCTTTTCTGCACGGTTTGCTTCATATGGCAGGAAGAGCTCTTGAAAGTGCCTACGTTTATAATTGTTTATAAGTGTTTCTTTCCAATAAACCATGTCATTGTATTTACCAGTCAGCATTTTTATCCCCAGTTAATTTATGGTATTTTACATTTGCTGAATGAAGCACAAACAGACCTTTGGAGAGAGGATAATGTGAAAGAAAGGAGGACTGGGTCGGCTGTGTTCTAATTCAGCCCACTAACCACTACAGCTGCAGAGACGGGAGCTTTGTGAATATGAAGAGTGCTTTGCATATGAAATAAAATATCTAACGAAGCTGATAACATAAGATGAAAGTAGCTAGGTTCATCAAGGGAGATGCCTGCCCTGACCAGACTGGCTGCATATGAAAGAGAATGCAATATTAGTGACCAGAGCTAATGACATGGGTATAGATAAAAGACCATGTCTTCACATTGATGGTGAATGAAGGTATAAGAAAAGAGATTTAAAAAAAATAAAAAACAGGGCAGCTTTTTTGATCAAGGAGACTAGGACTTTGTGAAGCCTTATTCTTCCTTTGAATGTGTCTCAGTAGTTAAGTTCCATGCGACTTTAGCAAGTGTCAGAAAGACGGTAACCAAGCTTTGATACAATATGAAATCGTATATCTTTTTTTTCAAATCCAGATTCAACCTTTAAAGCGACATCTAATTTCAGTTAATATTGATCCTGTGTTTCATTGTTTCACTCTTAATCTTAGGTGTGATCAATATCCCCGCTGTGGCGCTGGGGATGTTTTCTGGAGGTCTGCTGATGAAGAGGCTGAAGCTCAACATCATGGGAGCAGCCAGGTTCGCTTTTGGCACGTCCCTGATTGGTTACATCCTGTCGTTGTTCTTCTTCGCAATGAGCTGTGAGAATGCCAAGGTAGCCGGGGTGACACTTTCATACAACAGGTGAGGCTCTAATAATCACGTGGTGTGTTGGGGTTAACACAGGTATTTGTTATTCAAATTCAGTGAATATAGTATAACCAGTGATTTACAGCACAGGTTATTACTTAACCTACTGTAAGTGCACTCTGAGTTTCTCCTTTGTTACATTCAGGTACATCTGGCAAATGCAACTAATACCTGATTTTATGTATGTAATTAATTCATGTGTGACAAAACTTGATATAACAGTCAGTAAGTTTACTCATATCTAGGCAGAACTGGCAACAAATGGGCAAAGGTTTCCATGGGAACACATGAATGAACAGCATGAGAAGAAAAAAGAATAGAAAAAAAGCAAGAACATGTAAACTGCTGTTAAACATAGTAGGCAGCCAGTAGGTGATCACAAGCATAAACTCAGCCAGACATAACATTACAGACCAACAAAGAAATCAGTCGCTGTGTGTGCCCAGTGCACCGCTGAGTTTTAAAACTGAGGTTCAGCAGCAGACACAACTGAAGTGACACCGCTGACTAAACAGATTAAAAGCAGCCAGATGGGTGCAATGTGCTAATTAACCTGCAGTGAGTGTGCTGAAGCTGGCACGCACAATTAGAACCTAACACTGCTTGTGGTAAATCAAATATTACATTTCCTAATGCTTATTAACTCTCTGTTTACTTTCATAGTTGAGTGAGAAGCTATCTGCTCACTCATCTATGAATCCCATCTTTCCCTCACCCCACCTCACGATGTTTACATAAATGGTAAATAATAACATCATTTAAGTGTAACATTGACGCATTAAAACAATACATAATTTCTATCTATATATCTCTAGCTCTTTTTCAAATCTAAGTAAGCTTTGCATTTTAAGACATAGTTATTTAAGGAGTACTATAATAAATTTGAGTACATTCCTGTATGTAATAGTAAATATTTGCCTCTGAGTTATACTTTGCTCTCTTCCTTCCAGCATGGATGGGATATCTTATGATAATCATCCAGTGTTCACAGCCTGCAACTCAGGTTGTTTTTGTTCAGCGAGTGACTGGGACCCAGTTTGTGGAGATAATGGCATCACATATGTTTCTCCCTGTCTTGCTGGCTGCACCAGCTCTGCTGGCTCAGGGAAAAACACAGTAAGTTGACAAGGTACTCAAACTATAAAAAAAATACTGTACATGGAAAATTAATTTATGGTGGTAAATATGTTTGTAGTAGCCTACTGTAAATAGCACAGCTTTGGCCTAAAATTCAGCTTTGTTTTGTTGAACACACTGTTGTTGCCATAAATTCCTGTCTAATCTGTACACTGCCACCTCTTCAGGCTTATGCATTCATGTATCCTAAATGTGAGCATGAATCAAGTTTACAGTTAGCCTAACATTTCCCTGTAACATGACCAATAATTGCTTTAACATAGGAAAACATTTATTTAAATTTAAACTTCTTTGTAGATTGGATGCTACAAGAGCCCTTGCCAGGCTATTGAGTTTCACTTCATTATCACAACTTTAAATGCTGAAGAAAATCTGAGATGTGGGCAGCAAATCAGAACCAGGCTACATCAGGCTCTACTACACATGGTTTGCTTTTAGTTGTTTAATTGATTATTGGTAATAGGACACACAGCATATCCTGCAGCAGGGATTTTAGAGGTAATCTGCAGCCACATCTTGTTGAACCAGTATAAATACAGCTCAGCTCATCAGCCAACCGCAGAAGACAACGTGTAGTGTTATTATACAAATGAGGAACGCTGCCAATAAGTCAGAAAGATCATTATTACTTTCTATTGTTCACATAAAGATGAATCCTTTCAGCCTTCTTCTGGGTTTATGGATTGCTAATACTTTGAATATCTCAAGGCTTTAAAATTTTCTTTGGTTCTAAATATTAACTATGTAATGTTTCATCCTTAATCTCGTTACACTTCAGTATTTACACCTTTCTGACTGAAAAAGACATTAAACACTGAAAACTCTAGCACCACCGACATTTCCACACGCATATTTGTATGTAAGCACATATTGCTGTATGTATATGTGTGTGTGTCTATGTCCAGCTATACATGGTCACTTGTGTGCAACTATGCATGTCTCTCCAGGTCTTCTCTAACTGTAGCTGTGTCGGTGTAGCTGGTAACTTTACGGCCAGTACAGGTCAGTGCCCTCACAAGGACGACTGTGACAGGATGTTCCCGTACTTCCTGGCCCTCTCTGTCATCACTTCCTTTATCATCTCCCTTGGGGGGACACCAGGCTACATGCTTCTCATCAGGTCAGATTTAAGTGAAATAAATAAATACATACCCTGATGGTGCTGATTTCAGAAGCTCTTTCATAGTCAACAAATGTTGCTAAAATACATTCACTGTCAATATTTATAGCAGTGTTTGCAGTGTTTAGTAAGTTGGAGTCCTTCAGTGACATGTTAAGATTCAGTTACATTTACAATTACAATGACATTTTTCATATAATTCTTAGCACTCAAATATCTTATGCCTGGCTGATCTCCTTATTTCCAGGAATCATGGGAAGTTCATATTTTTATGGTGTTTCCATAGGAATAAAGGCATCCACACACAATGACTAGGGTCATTACAATTATTGGCAAAGGCTACATGTTTGTTAGTGTGTCTGTGGCTCCGGGTCACATGTTATAAACAGTGACTTTGTCAAGCAACTGTGAAAAACAAAGTGAAACAAGGCAAAGCCTTGTTGACTTGTTGATCTTAAAGTGAGAGCCCATTTCTTGACAGTAACTGACCTCAACTATGACATGATGTGTTACATTAGATGATGGCCAGTGCTTAAACAGTGAACAGTGCGCATCCTTCATTAGTTTACTATAATGATTATCTCTTCTGATACTGAAGAAATCTGCGACTCAACTCTCTGCATGCAGTATATGTGTGATATGTTGTATGTGGGTCAGTGCACAAGATTCGAAAGCTCTGAGACATGGATGATCAACAACAGTGACAGAGAAACATTTTTGCAAGATGACCAGAGACTGGCTGCTCTGTTGTTGTAATTATAATTAAATTATATTATTTTGTTACTCATCAATGACATTCGTTTCTCAAAGGGAACATTGTCAAATAGAGCAGTAATAGTCAATAAAAGTCTAATAATCCATGTGACTACAGTCTGAAGCTCCTCGGTCTGGTTAATTAGGTGAATTAACTCATGGGAAGGTTAAACTTGGTAGCTGAAGCTGAAAATGCATTGCAGACGATTAAGCAGAGATTTCAGTTCATGGACTAAAGGCATAGCCAGTTTGTGTGTGTGTGTGTGTGTGGGGGGGGGGGGGGGGGGGGGGGGTTACAGGAGCTACAGGAGCTCCCTGTAGAAACATGTATACTGAAACTTTTCCCGACAACTGCTGATGAACAGGCAGAGTCAGACACAACCAATCTGACTTGTGCACACACATTTAAAAGCAATATTTTAAAGAAATTAAATGGGAAAAATAGACATACACGGTACATTTTGCCATAGCTATTGCAGTGGAATATGTACAGAATACATGTGGCCTAGCCCAAAATCTTGTATTATGAGCTAGATATAGATTCTTCTGCACCACAGCACCCTCTGCTGGCTGACACTCCATATCAGCTGATCCTGTTTGAATGCAGTGGCCTCACAGGAATGAAATTACTTTATGTGCAGTGTTTTTCTTTTAATACTGTCTCGTGAAATGTCTACAAAGTCACTTCTTCATTACTCTGTTGACCGATTAGGCAGAAACACAGAGTTAAACATGCTAAATGTATTTCCTGACTCGTAAAACATTTAGCAGGTACAGTTTCTTTTTTTTTTTGATCTTATGACCGTTTATAGTTTACATATAGTGGGTTTGACTGAACTTGAGAGATTACTACTTGCACACTACTAAGGAACATGAGTTAATTGACTTTGAATGGCTGAGATTTTTTTAAACCAGTTATTTCCTGAAAAAGCTCTGCCTTTTTTCTTCATACAGGTGCATAAAACCACAGCTGAAGTCTCTGGCCTTGGGTTTCCATGCTCTAGCAACACGCACCCTCGGTAAGTCTCCTTTAAAACCCATCCTCTACTGAGCATGTTTGAGTGGCTCAGGACTGGGATGCAAACCTCGGAAATGCCATCTCTCTAACAAACTTCCTTGTCACTTGAACTACCAGATACAGTACACAAATTCCACTGTTTGAGCTCTATTAAAAAGTTTGTTTTGACTGCAGGCTATGCAGAATCTGTTGTTTAATTGTGAAAAATATGCCTGATCCTACAGCTGGGATCCCAGCACCCATCTACTTTGGCGCAATCATTGACACCACATGTCTAAAGTGGGGTCAGAAGAGGTGTGGGGGCATAGGAGCCTGTAGAATCTACAACACCACTGCATACAGGTACTACTCACATGCATGACAGTCAGGATTTTAGGGACCTTCTTTCATCTTCATTTCTCTCTCTGTTTATACTGGATAGCAATACATAATAAAGAATAAATAAACACTTAATGGAAAAATGTCATATCAAAGCCTAGATTGCAACACCTCCTCTAATGTCTTTCAAATGTTCCTCATTGACATTCAAGCTAAAATGAGCCACCTGTTTTCATCTTTGTAAGGGATTTAATTGACCTTAACATAAGGCTTTCTCCACTAAGGGTTAACATTAATGTACTGCCGAGGAATATTAAGGTTAATGCACCTCTGCCGTATATTTATGTTAGCATTAATATACCGCAGAGCTTTTTATATGCAGAGGGCTGTCCCCCAGGGGGGGATGGCTGTCCCCCAGGGGGGGATGGCAGCAGAGGCTGTGACATGGAGCTCATGAAGGCAATTTAGGTGCTTGATTTCTGCAATTTGACTAAAAATCGTTCTCCTTCTCTGAGTCATAACTCTGTAAAATCTGAACACACAGATATGATACACACATTTTTGACTCAGCATGACTCGCACTTCCCAGGGATATCATTATGGACTAATATGGACCCTTTCATCGCTAGTAAATGCAGATCGAAATCTGCTCCGAAATCACAAAAAAAAAAGATGCTGATGTCTTGTGAAAAGAAACCTAATCTTTATCAAATGAATTATAATATATATAATATATAAGATTTCCGCACTTGCTTCTCAGGATTGCATACCTGGGCCTGACTCTGAGCCTACGGACTATCTCGTTCATCATTTGCATCCCGGGCTTCATTCTGCTCAGTCGACACCTGAAGAGGGAGGAAAGAAGTGCCATACACGGAGCCTTGGCCAACGGCGGAACAGAGCTGGAGGCGCTCAGGAAGGAAGAGTTTGTGATTTCTAATTCTGACCAATTACAGCAAACATTAGATAACAGCACAGACAGGGAGACACGGCTGTGACAGATCCAGCAGAACTGACAGCCTTTGTCCCCTACACACACACACACACACACACACACACACACACACACACACACAGACACACACACGCACACACACCACAGATGAACAAATTCAACCACACACACACACACACATATAAATATAAATATAAATACAGATATACACCCACAATATGTACAGAGTGATACTGTGCATACATACACACACTCACACACAAATGAGATTTGCAGGGAATCACACGTTGTATCCGATTTATCTCATATAAAGCATAAATTCTATATTTGTACTACTGGACCTGTGAAGGCTTTGTGGATTTGACAGAAATTTGATATAACTGAAATATTTCTTGAATGTAAATGCTGTTATTTTTTTTTTCCTTATGAAGAAAACAATATTTTCCTGTTTTAATGGTGGCACAAGAGATTAGATGCGAAATGTGACTTGTACAGACCCCTGCAAAAACAGTACAGTAATTCTGAACACCAGCACTTATAAAGCTGCCTCTTTGGATTTTTCTTGCAAATTAAGTTTTTCTTCCTAATCACCAGGGTTACTGAACAGAAGAAGAGACGTGGCCTTAAAAACCAGAGGCATGACATTAAATTGAAATGCAAAAAAATAAACATGAGGAAAATTAGGCCTTCAAAGAAACTGGAAGGGAGGATTTTTTTTCAGAATTCTTAATAGAAAAGATAAGCAGGTTGTCTTAGAAATATGTGTTTGAACATATATTTCATTAACTTTTAGAGGGCTTGGCTGTTGTTGTTTTGACATCTGTGCCTCATTCACTCAACAGTTACCTCTAAATAGTGTATGTCATCTGTCTTGCTTGATAGTAGAGAGCAATTTTCAGACAGTTTCAGCAGATAGACATCAGAATACTATTTCATTTTACTTTTAAATTTCCCAGTGAATATGTCTTTACATTCATTTAGGAAAAAAAAGGTTTCATTTCTGACTGACTCTGAAATGTTTGTCTCTTACTTGAAGCCCAAAGTTAGGTCAATTGCAGTTCGTGTTGTGCGCTTTCTGGATGTGAACTTGTTCCTTTGGTAATCATACCCACTAAAAATGTTTACCTCTGTGTCTAATGGAGGCTGCTCTGATCTCAATATCAATGACGGCCAGAGGGAGGCAGTACCACATCTTTTCATGGTGTTTTTGAGGATTTTTTTTTTTTTATTAAGAACACAGTCAACTAAACTTGTTAACACTGATAATTAGGATTAGACTGAATTTGCCCAGAGTAATCTCAATGGGCCTCATTGGGCTCTGGTATTAAACAACCATTGCTGTTTGAAACAGATGACTGAAGTGAACGCTTGCCCTTGTGTCTGGTGGTTGCCATGTATCGTGCCTTTTGAAGAGGCAGAATTTGTACTGTTGAAACACTGATAAATGATATAATGTACACTGTCCCACTCTTTAGGCAACATTTTTAGGTGCATTTGTGTTTCTGATGTGTAAAAGCTCTGCTCCCTCGTCTCCAGCCATTGCTATACAATAGTGCTTCACTGGTCGGTCTGTTTTTTTGCTTTGTTTTTCTGTGTATTTTTACATATGCATGAATTCCTGTGCCAAAACCCACAAACAGAAACATCATGGTCTATTCTCAGGTTTTATGCTCATAAACAACTCCATCCGAAAATCAGAAGCCATTTCATGAAATCTGACAAAATGATTTCTCGAAGTGAAATCAGTCCACTAGCTGCTGTATCGCAAGACAAATGTTTCTCATTTTGTAAGATTTTATGTCCAAAATTGATATGTACCATTTTTTCCAACATATATTATGTGGTGACTGTTTTGAATTCAGTTTCAGGCACAGGTGGCCACAAGTTCAGACTCAGACAGGAGCAGCGAGGGGTATAGAAGGAAGTCATCTAAATAATGTAAGGCATTTACTTGCATTAAAGAAATCAGAATGTAAATAATTTTCTTGGATTATTTTTGTAAAATTTTAAAGAATATCTTAAATGTAATACTAAAATAAAACTTTTAATATCCAATCAAATGATGTGTTGGTGTTATTTATTCAAGGTGTTTCATTAAGTACATGCTTAGGCTCTAAACAAGACCCAAGATAAAGAAACAGATCTTTATTAAACAAACTGTACTGCATCCACCTACAAGGCACTTCATTCTGATTTCTGTCTATAACAGAAGTATAACAACACAACTGGAAGAGGCATTTTTAAATTCTATGACCTGAAAAAGAAAATTCAGTAAACCCATGCAATAATCGCTCTACCATTAAAAAACTGGGAAACACTGAAGCATCTAGTTGCACAATGTCAGCTCCTCTTTCACAGTGACATGGCTCTGTTTGAATAACAGAAATGTAAGACAGCCCCTTTTCACACAGAACAAGTGGTTCTCTAACCCAAAAATAAACACTTTAAACTCGCAGTCCAGCAAATACAGCATAACGGAAGCCGGACCTTCTGTGGCCCAGAAACATAAATCTATTTAAAGTCTAACAGATAAGATCAGAAATGGATGAATTCAATTTTCTATCCCTACAGATATTCTGTTTTATTTATATCCACAGATATGTTACGGAAAAGTTTCATCAGCATTTGCAAATTTAAATAAAGCAGGAAACCAATAGAAAAAAAAAAAACATTTGGGTGCTGGATGCTGTCAAACCGTTAGCATCTACCACAACTACTCAGGTTACAAAAAGTACAGAACACTAACTAGAGCATAATAAAAACCTGAAGATGAGCCATGCGAGCACAGACAGAATTTACATGACCGAATTTAAGCTCAAAGTGGGGACAGCAGCTGTCCCGTCTACACGCAGAAGTACATACATAACAAATCTTTAGTATCAAAATACATTCAAGGCTGGCTGCCACATCAATAGAGAGCTCTAGCATTTGACAAATCGTGCACTCTTTGCTACGCACCGGGCCCAGACAACCACAAAACAACACCTGCCCTAGTTGCATATTTCTTTAACATATTAAGTGCTCTGGGTTGATTACTGACTGAATTTTTTTCCAATTACCTTGTACAATTAATCTGCCTGATAGTGTGTGCACTTGAAAAAGCAACCCTCTTAGTCACACTGCACCAGGCAGTAACAGGAAACCATCAAATATTACTCATTTCATTTAAACCAGTCTGGAGCCCTAATATAAATTCACCTCCATGCTTTAAAACCATTACTGATATCAGCCAAACGTCTGTACTTCCAAGGAGCCAATTCTGGCTTTGTGACATGCATTGTGACACACGGTGTAAGATGAGTATAATACATGAAGGTAAAGCATTTGTTGCCGTGGTTTTCTCGCAACTGGGCTAAGTTGCTGTGCAAACACTTCAACCTTTTAAACATTTTACAACAACTAGTCATCCTTTTTGCTTCCACTATCTTGAAGATTCTGAAAGGACATGAGAAAATAAAAGTAAACATCAGATAATATGTTATATTCAGATTTATCAGATTAGATTAGATAATATAAATGCATTGTTGGGGGGGTTGAAAAAAATACGAGACTTTAAAATGGCCTACATGTTTTTTTAGTTGAGATCCTGGAAGACAATGTGAACTGCTGTAGATTCACTAATATTAACAACCTTTTGTTTGTAATGTTTAAGCAACAAAAAATGGACCCCTGCACTTTTTCAGTAGACTAACTGTATCTAAATACTGAATGACCCCATAAGTCATTATCCTGCTGAGTTTAGGACTTGGCATTACCTGGAGCTCCTGATGTTCTTTCAACAGTCTGTCGTACTCCCTGGCGAGGCCGTCCGTCTGCTTCTTCATGACATCTACCTCTGACTGGGACTTCTTCAGGGCTGGAGAGGAAATAATCGTACATCAACACAGGGCATTATCATCATCAAGTGACAAGTTTTGAAGTCTACAGTTCTTATACCAACTTTCTTGGGGTCAGAATACAAAACTAATACTTGCACGTGTGTAAAAGCAACACAGGCACATTTACAGAGGACACGTGGATAAGTACATGGATACTAACCATCTCCTGCGGTCTTCAGTTCTTCTTTCAGTCTCTCCACCTCCTTTCTCAACAGCTCCATGCCCTCTGAAGTAGCCTTATCACCCTTCCCTTTCATCAGAGTCTGAAATACATAAATGAAAACAAAGAACATGAACTCAATACAGGTCTTTATCAGCTAACTGTAACTCTAACAGATACCTGCATGGAACGTACCTGTTTCAGCAGGTCATTGTCCTCCATGTATTTCTTGGCAGCCTGGTTAGCATTGTCAGCCTGTGCCTGAAGAGCAGCAGTAGTCCCATGCATTTCTGCCAGCTGGTTAATCAAGGTGATCACTCGCTTCATAACCCTAGAAAAATAAATGGGGTCAGAGAAAGACCTGGTTCAAGGTGAAGATTTGGTGCTCAAGGTGACCTATTTTCATTACTAACTAATATGCTTGCTTTTTGTTTTTTTTAGCACATCCTTTGTGTATCAGTGTATACAGCAGACTCACAGCCAGAGGAAGACAGCAAAGCCAGAGATGTAGAGGTTCCTCTGGGCTCTAAAAAGCTTCATGTGCAGGTGGTCAAACATGTTCGGTTGCAGCTTGGCATCTGTGCCGAGTTCTTTCCCAGAATACTTTCTCACTTCACGAACAGCATCTAAAGAAAAAGGAGCACACCATGAGTTATAACCAGAAAGCTTAGATTTACAACTTTTCTTCCGTGTGCCATCTTCATAGAGGTTTCAGTTTTAAGATTTTGCCAAGAGCAATCCAGTCTCCAGTGATGAGACTGACTAGATTAAATGTGGCTTCAAGTTTGAGCTTTTCAAGACACACTCTCCAGTTCAATTGTAGCATCCACTAGCAACCCCAAAGCTTCCTCTCAGCGCAGAGGCTGATGTTTTAAATAGTTCACAACATCTGCGTTTACATCCCCAACTTATAAGTTGTGATCCATCTACAGAGATGTGTCCAAAATATTGAAACAGCTGATGTTACACTTACCAAGGAAGAGAACAATGAGTACTATGATCATAGTGAGAAACACTTTGTTCCAGAACATCGACATGAAGTTCCAGATCCTCAGCTGGAAAACAATCCGCCACCTGCAACCATGCATGTACAAACATTTAGAGACAGGCACTATGTAACAGGTCTATACTATAACAATATACACAGTGTTCTGCAGGATCGCTACAACTCACAGTCCATTTGTCACATCAGCACAGCACACCTTGTTCTGTTTTTGTTCATGGTAATTCAAACTCAATATGCACACAGTATGACTCTTAGTGACTATTATTTACCTCCTGGCAGAGATGAATGGTAAGCAGAGGATGACAAGGATGCCAATCTCCACATAGAGAAAGAGGGCCACAGCAGTCCATTGCAACGTCATCTCTGCAGGGGGCTTATGAGGATGGCCTGAGAAAGACAGACATGAAGCCTTTAAGGATGTCAGGTAAGAAGTGAGTTCTGACAAAAAAAAAAAGGACAACAACGCGGCCTCTGTTGAGAAGAATGATAAGTTAAGCTTCTCGTCCACCCAGTTCTTCACATACCTTAACGTAAAAACGCAGGAGCTTAGGTTAGCTCTGTCAAACTCACGTTGTTGTAGCCTGCTTACAGCTTACAGTTACAGAGCCACCACAAGCAATTTTTGCGTGTTTATATGCTTATTCGAGGCAAATGCCCAAAGCCTACACTGAGGCCTTTAGAAATTATTTCCCTCCTTACAACCCCTGTCTATATGCAGTCTTAAACCAAGTGCTCCATTAACGGAAGCTATTCCCTTAACTACAAGCTAACGTTAACCTAACCTGGGGGACTTAGAGAAAGCTAACTAGCCGGTTAAAAAAAACAGTAAGGTAAGTGTATAAGTTCATGTTACAACTCGAGCATTTAAATGCACAACTTACCTTTTTTTTCACTTCTGAAATCAACTAAGGCAAAGTTTATCTGTCCGCTTCCCTTCCTGTTACAGGCAACTCACTTGAAAAATCAAGCTTCCGGTCTAATTTTACAAAATAAAATGTTGCCTCGTTGATATCAAGCATTGATATGGATTGGGAACGCGTTTTTGCTTGTTAAATGGTTGAGAATTAACATTTGAAATCTCACTGTCTGTTCTTACCTTTGTGCATCGCAGTCCTTTCTCGTGGATAAAGGACATACATTGCTTTACTTTGAAGACAAAATTGCCCGACTTCCGGCATATACCTTTCATGTCGTCATTAGAACTAAGAAATTTACATTCAGTGATGTAAATTGATTAGCTTGGTATTTACGTACATCACTTGGCAGTTTATTAGGTACACCTAGCTAAAATTAGTACAGTCTAATATAACAGTCCTATAATAAATTCTACCTTCATGAAGGTTATGATGTTCAGCATGTCTTGAAACTGTTTTTAATAGGTGTTGATTCAACTTTGTGGTAGATCTGGAGGCTGCAATTTACAGTGTTGTTGAATTGCATTGTGTTATATGGACAAGTGTTATTTTGTATTATTATTTTGTCCACACCGTTTATATCAGTGAGGGTAGGCTAAACAACAGACAAACCTTCCTCTATCATGTAATACAGTTCAACAGCAGCACAAACTACATCCTCTGAAATGATCACACAGTTGAATCAACATCTCAACAAAAATAATTTCAACAAAAACTGAACAATACAACCTTCATTAAGTTAGGATTTATTACAGGACTGTTGAATTAGTTTTATAAAATGCCAACTGGGTGTGCATTCACACTGCAAAAACGGACACATGGCAAAGTCATCATTATCAATAAAAACAAATTACATTACTTTCCCAAAAAGCTAGATGTGCAGGTGAAGTAGCATATCATAGGATTTAAAAAAAATCTTTTCTAACTAGAAAGATTGAGTAAAAAGATCTATTATTAGTTGTAATATCATTCATAGCTGATGATTTTGTGGTAGATATTCAAAGAAGAAGAAAAATCCCAAGCCTCAGTATCTACTCACTGAGCAAGACGAGCACTAGTAATAGCTTGATATTCTGTTTAATTAGCTATATAGTAACTTAGATATGGCTTGACTGGAGAAAATGTAGCAGTAAAGAAGACAGACATTATAATACAACTGCAATTTTATTTGGCACAAAAATGTTAAAATCAAATGTGTCACACTTCAACATACTCATGTTCCCAGATCTTGTACCAACCCGTATGTGTTCTGGAGGTAATCTATTACAGCTGAGGTACTGGACAGAGAATTGAACATTTTCCTCTCAGGCTGGGAGCTAACCCTCTCCAGCATGTAGGTAAGATGGTGGTGGAAGCAAGTGAATGGAGTGCCCTGCTCTATAGAGATGTCCACCCAGTCCCATATACATTCCAAAGGAGTATCCTCATAGCCAGCGAACATGGCAGGGTTAGCAAGCAACCCCCGAGCAGCCATCACACCTAATAAGAAAGGAATATTGCCATTTATGCATATGTCATACATGAATAAGTATACTTGTTTACTTAAAAGTTTATTAGCGTACTTCAAGAGCACGCTTTTGCTGAATACAAACCTACCGTCGACACCAGTAAGCTGGTGAGTGGACTCCACATCACGGAGGTACTTTATGTCCCCATTGGCAATGACAGGCACAGACACGCTGTCTTTGATTGTCTTTATGGCGTCATAATGGACTGGTTGGTGGCGTTCTTCTGTTGTACGGCCGTGGACCGTAATCCATGACACACCAGCTGATTCAGCTTTCTGGCAGAGATCCACTGTCCGCCTCAGGTCCTTGTGAATTCTGTGGATGACATGAATTTCTTCTAAATTATTATAATTAATATTAATATCATTATTATTATTTGGTTCTGACCCCAATTTTAACACAGGAAGTCACAGCTGTATGTTAACAATTAAACTACATGTATTTTCACACATGCAATATATTTACCAGTCAAGCTCTGGAATAGTCAGAGCAGTTCGGGGTTTTATTTTTTTTTTTTTACCTTATTTTGATGGACGCTGTATAGTTTGAATTGTCCACTTGGTTTCTGACATGTCTGACCATGTCTTTCACAAGTTCAGGCTTGTTGATGAGGCAAGCACCATACCCAGCTGACATAGCCCATCTGAAAACACGACAACAAAACTAATCAAACAACTTTGACAAAGAATTCTGTCTATGTATCCCTGCAACACTTAAATAGTGGTCAAAATAATAAAGATGAAAACAGCCACATGCAATTTGCCATTGGAAATGAATCAGCCAAACAAACTGTTAGCTTTTAACCCTCTGTAAAATCAAAATGCTGAAAAATAAAAGAGTAATAAAAAGCGACTGGAGGCCAAAATGTATCTGGGCCTACTGTCAGCAGCTGCACCTCTGGGGACAGCCACAGTTGAGGTCAACTCCATCTGAGAAAGGTGCAACAACACAGGCTGCATCAGCCAGAGTCTGGGCATCATGGGCAGCAAACTGCACTATCAGGGGCCGATCACCTGAGGAGGAAAGGGAAAAAAAACAACAGTCAGAAAAACGTGGTAATGGCAACATGGCTGCATGTACAAAGCTCACAATTAAAAGAACTTGTCTGGCAAGACTTACGTCCTTGTGTAAAGATGCAGTGCATTAGAAGTGGTGGTGCTGCAAGACTACAGCTCATATCACAATGTTGCTACTCACGCTCATTGGTAGTGAATTCACTGTCTCTGGCTTTGACAGATCGCATGAAGTCAGCAGCAACTATCATTGGGGTGAAGCAGATGTCACAGTCGTATTTCCTCACCAAGGACCTGAATGCAAGCCTATGGAAGAGTGGACTTCACTGAGCATAGTGTGCGAAAGACACAAAATAAATGGTAGTTGTACCTACAGTACGTCCCATCGTGTTGAAGGTAGAAGAGCAGATAACTCGATTAAACACTTGGGGACAAATAATGTTAAAGTTAGATGCATTTTAAGTGTCTTCCCCCTTTAATGTAGTTCAGTTCTTCAAAAATAAGGAAATTAATACAATGGCAGATGGAAAATAGATTCCACTTACTTTGAATATCGAACCATAGGAGCACATATTTTCAGGACTTTTCCCTTTTCAAACATGTCCATTATACTGGTGTTTCCATTACAGGTCTTCATCTTCTCAAGTAGCACTGATAGCGAGTTAGCACAACAAGCTAACCAGCACAATATCCACGAGTAGAGCAGGGTTTGAGGATGGATTCTGTCGTCTGGCGTCTATTTCATTGTTTCAAAGACAAACACAAACTGGTTACACAATCTAAAACCGCAGACTGTCGCATGCTGATACATAAATATAGCTGGGTTTACTTCGGAACAACATTAAAACTACGCTGCTTCTGTCCACCATGCGGGTAAAAACTGTGGGCGTGTGTTTACAACCTCTGAACCCATACGTCACATAACCCAATGTGTGTTTATTTAATTTATTTAATTTAATTTTATTCTTTTTGTTGTTTGCTTTTACCTATAAACAAACATTCTCCAGTGTAACCAGTTTAGGTTTTACACGGTGATATTTTTTTCTTACAAAATGTTGTCGTTCGATGTCAGAGTGCTGCCTTCAGGTTCCGTAGGGAAAAGTAGCTCTAGCGCTTTAAAAGATTGTGCGTTGGATGTAATACCCAGTGTGTTTGTGGAATAAATAAGAATTTAAAAATTACATACCTCACACTGATATCAGCAGAGGTTAAAACGTCTTCTATGTCAGTTTGTCACCATACTCATTTACTCTTTTAGAGTGACAACTGGAGCAACTTTTCCAGATGACGTTTTCTTAATACTGGCACTGGATTTGTAATATTACCTACTCTATACATACTATATAGTGATTGTGTGTGACATCATTTTGATACCATGACAGTTTTTTAATTTTTCCATATTAACTTAATTGTTCCCTTCACCCAGTGTCTTCACTGTGTACCACTAAGTCAGCATGAAATCTTTATAAGTCAAAATTAAGCTTTATTATGTTGAAAGTATGATGGACAGGATCAACTTTGCTCTGGAATCAAATCAAGTTCTTGACAGTGTTTTCACTCT
The DNA here is from genome assembly GCF_017976425.1 of Toxotes jaculatrix. NCBI lineage: Eukaryota > Metazoa > Chordata > Actinopteri > Toxotidae > Toxotes > Toxotes jaculatrix. The sequence goes on from NC_054402.1 coordinate 13,782,776, forward strand.
GGGGCCACAAGGGGGCAGTGAAGCAAAACAATTATGTGAAAACATCTCTCCATGTGGTCTGGGGATAATTCACCCAAAATAGTATCATTTTCCTACCTGAACAGTTTGGCAGCACATCCATCTATCCATGATGTTTCAGTGCAATTTACAGAGGTACCTGTGTTTCCATGTGCAAGGGAGGAAAATTATGTCTCTTGATCAGCCATTTTCAGAATTTATACAATATCTTCCTGTGTTCAATGCTTGTGTGTTTATCATTTTCACAGACCAAATAATGAAAAATAAACTCTGCTGTCATCGATTGAAAAAGGACAAGAAATACCTCCTCAAAAACTACAAAGTTGATAAACTAATGAACACGTTATTACTTTATTTCAAACTGGCACTGAATAGGTGACAAATATCAAAAAGAAGCATTAACAGATATATCGATAAGGCACAAGGGGCATCACAAATATATCCCTTGCCATGACTGTGAAGACCCGTTAATCAGCTGATAAAATCTCAGATCCAAAAACTTCAACAGAATAAATACAATTTCAATCCAAGTCAAGCCAAAGAAAGTGATAGCAGTGGAATGCAGCTTGTTATTTTCACTACTAAGCCAGTGAGTGATATCAAAAATACGATCCACTTTTCAGTAAACTCCACTCTCACCATCCATCTACACTACCTGCTAAAATCAGTTTTAGCTTACACATCACCATGAATAGAAAACTTCCCTTAATCTATCAACATTTACATAACACATCATGAATCTCAGCCATAAACAGTGGCCAGAGAAAAGGCTTGGGGAGAGCTTAGCTTGTGCTATGTTGTGCAGAAATACACAATACCCTGTGAAGAAACAAAACACGTGTTAAGTATTTTCACCACATCCTTTGTACAGTGTGGATAAGCTAGTGATTTCTTAGCGTGCACCCAAAACTCCAGCACCACATTTATTTGCCTTTCCTCTCCCTCACATACTAGTCACTTATCCATATCCTAAGTTAGCAGTTCTAAAAGGTCCTCTTCTATTTGATTAATTCAAAACAAATTCTATGAACTGTGACAGGCCTCAAATTTAAAAACCAATCACTCTGCAGGCTTGACCAACTTGGTATGACATGAGGAGAATGACTTTGCGGAGGGCAAATAAGTATTCTCCTTATCTCGGCCCATATAAGTCAGTTCTAACTGACTAACAAACTGAAGCGCTTAATTAAATATCCATGCCAATGCACTGTTTCATTCATTGGCAGGGATACATACATATCATACATACAACATCTCTGCTACCTGTAACATCCACAGCACAGATGCTTTGTGTCCACAGCTTGGGATAGGCACTTAAAAGCATAGGCTACACAACTGTAAAAAGACAACACAGCAGGTCATTGGCAGCCAGCCTTATGGGAGCCACAGCATGGGGACCGTGGCGAATGACCGCTTTTGCGTTTCCCCAGCCACCTGCCCACCCCTCTCACTGAGGTAGCTTTCTATGACCAGCCGCCTCCAGCTCCACACTGGAGAGGAATCGCCTGGATAGTCGGCGGCAATCGTAGCTCAGCTCTGTGGTGTAAACAGCGCTGGTTTTCTTGGGGTAGATGATGGTGGTGCTCTTGAAGCGCTGCGGGCGATGGCGAGGCTGGAAGTCCAGCTGTGTTTTGTAGTGGCGCCAGGTGCTGTGGGGCAAGGCCATGATAGTCTGCCTGCAATGTTCAAGGCCCTGGCCCCACGGCTGCAGATCCACGTCCTGGATGAAGTGGCGGTCCGAGTTGTAGTGCACGGATGAGATGTATCTGTGGAGAAGGGGAAAGTGCAATGGTTTCATTTGGTATAAAACAATGTAGTGGAACTATCCTGCGTCCCACCTTCAAAAGTCATTTAATTACAGTACGACACAAAGTTCACAAATCTGTCATTTGCTTTCTTGGAAGTTGTCAGCCACTTTGGTATACATTAAAAGTAAAAATACTAAAGCCTGCTTGTCCTCATGGTGTGGCATTTTTTGACCGACATGTACTGACATGCACACTCCTCCAGCTGGTCCAATGATGCCCACAACCAGTCATATGATAGTCAACCCACCTTATTTCCTTCGGTGGTAATGGATCAAGTGCTATGCCTTCTCCAAAGGACAGCGGGTGTAGCTGTGGGACAGCTGCGGTGGGTAAAACTGGAACCTGCAATGCAAAAAAAAAAATCAACCACAATTGTCACATGGAGAGCCAATTCAATAAGTTCTCATTGGCCCAGTTCAGAAGCTGAAGTGACCCACTTTCTTCAGTTGGTCAGAACATGCTTCAAGCCTAAAATGTTATTGTCAAAGAACCTTCACAAATATCTGATTTATTTAAGTAAAAACTGTCAGGTAGAGAGTCAGAAAACCAGTGGGTATGGCCCACAGCAACAATTTCAGGGCTTAACTTCCTGTGTGCATCATTTACACCAGCGCAAGACAAACTGGAATCTGTAGGATAAACAACAATGTAACATCAGCATTTGTGGAAACTATAAGACTCTCATACATGTAAATTCCTAGTACTATGACAAATCTTCCATATCAAATCGCAAGTTATGAAATGTCCTGGCATTTAAAACAAATGTTCAGCTGAGTCCGTACGCTGCTTAAAATCACAGGATGTAGTGAGAGAGCAGTGCTACCTACCAGGGAGCCCCTTCCCTCGTCCTCAGACACCGGGCTCACGCCCCCGGCTTTATCCGCGCACACAGGCTGCAGCCAGGCGCTGGGGCTCGGGCTCGGGGGTAACCCAGAGTCCGGGCTGTCAAGTCCTCTATCAGCCCTGCAGCTCATATCCAGTGGATCTCCTTCACATACATTTGGCAAGTTCAACCTGCCAACCATTTCTAGTTAAAAAGTTGCACAACTCCAGCGAGTAAGACGCAGGTTACGAAAGAGAAATATTTCCAGATTTGAGTTCCTCGTGTTGTTTCTTTCGTCCAGTGGTTTTGTTTTGTTGCAAAGTCCCACGGTGTTATTGCAAACTCCTTCCCGGACAGCATGCACGGCTGCCCGCTGGAAATACCATCAACCGGGCGATAATTCAGTTCCCCCGAGCTTCAGACCCCTGCAAAACAAGAAATCTAAAACTATTTTATTTTTTTTACTTTGACATTAAAATCTATTAAAAGCACGGCCCAGCCCCGCGGCTGATTGTGTATAAAAAGATGAGAGAATGCATTTACTTCTGTGCTGCGCTGAGAAAAGGATGTGAAAGACTCCTGCTGCCCGCGGCTCCTCTTCAAACTTCTCTCCCCTCAAAGGGGCCTTCACATCCACAAACATAGGAAAGGAAACGCCTTTTTGAAGCTTTTACTGGCTGCTGATTGGATGGAGGAAAAGTGGCAACCAGAGACGAAGCCAGTCATGGGAACGTGTCCAAAGCTGCTCATTCAACACTGGACCTCGGTAAAATCAGGTTGATATTTTTTCCTGGTATTGTGAAAAATGTGCAAATTGAAGCAGTATACACCCATTTGATGAAGCACAAGCGGAAAAAAAAAATCTGTGGCAATGTTTTAATAGTGTTCAACAATTGCCCGTGTAGCTTTACAGTCAGACAATACAAACACGCAAGATTTTGTACCAGAAGGCAGGAATGTCTACACTAATGTATTTAGTTTTATTTGATCTACAAGGGCATGAGAAACATGAGAGGCACTGGCATCAAACTCAGCGACCATAACCAGGGAATTGACTGCGAATAGGTTTTTGTTTTCTTCCAGAGACTGTGATGTACTGTATTTGACATCAGTGAGGAGACGTGAGGGAGCAGCTTCAGGAACTCAGAGAGCACTTGGCAAAGTGTTGAGACAAAGCCGTCTTGTTTTGTCTCAGTCCATTTTTATAACCAAAAAAAAAAAAAAGTATTTTCCAAACTGTAGAGTTTGTAATTTGACCTGCGAGTAGAGTACAACTGAATGGATGGATAAATGGACACTTGCTTTAAGAAAATCTTGTTTTTGTGCCTCTGCAAAAGAGAAGGGATTAAATTATAAAAGAATATTTTGAACTATAAAGCACATGTGCATTTATGTTTACATAGACAGTATATACTGAATCATTCCCTCTCTTCTAGGCAAAGGCCCAATTAAAGACTTAAGTTAGATGACTCTAATTTCCTAGTTGACCTAGAGAGATTTTACATGCCAACACAAAGAGGGCCTCAAGTCTCACTGAAGCTGCAGAAGATCCAAAGATCCTCTTTGTCCCTTACTCAGGGAAACCCTTGTTAGTGATTAGTTTTAGGTCACTGTTCACACAAACAATCCCCAAACCTTTGACGCATGTCTAGTTTAATGGATGGAAGAGATTAACACAAATTTCAACCTGATATCCCCCACTTTAAATTAAAATAACCAAGGAAAGCCACGGTTATCCTTGGAGTACATTATATTCGGAAAACATCAACTTTAATTAGGATCAGGCGGCCTGTGATCATCATGGATTAGACATGTCCCAGAGAGGCAGCCAGTGGCTCTCTGAGCAGAATTTAGTACAGCACTACATTCTGCCTTGTGAGTGCAAATACACTGTGCAACAATATAATGTTAGAAGGCTCAGACGTTAGTGTCATGAGAAGAAAGGTGGGAAGTTACAGAAGTAAATGACATACAGTATGTAGCAACAGGAAGTAGCAGTTGAAGAAGTTTCTTCATAATCCAAGGTCAGCATGGGTTGGTAGTACTGTCAGTCAACTGTTTGCTCTTTCTGTAATTCTCCACGATAACCGAATGGAGCTCAAAGTCTTTGAGATGAACAACTACAAGAGAGGTGAAGACGATCTCATCCTGCAGCCTTTTTAATTTTCAAGATAAGGTTTCAGTGTGTGTGTGTCTGTTCACAGTCTCTTCTTGATGAGTTTCTCAAGTTTACGGATGCGGGAGGACTCCTGCTCAGGGGTGGGGGCACTGAAGGACAGAGAGGGGCCGCCGTCAGCCCCCGAGGGTGGAGTGGGCAGCCTCTGTCTGAAGAGCTCCAGCATGCTGCTCTGTTCGCTGCGCTTCAGACCCTACGCACCCAAAAACACACGAACACAGGGGAAATCACAAAGTATTTAAAAAATTTCTTTTAGCACAGAAGACAAGCCAATAGTCCAGAACTGTGTGTTGGTTCACAGCAACAGATTAGACCACATCATGGGAAAATCATGGGAAAACATGAGAACAGATGAGAACACAGAGGCAAAATAAGAGGAGATGCAATGTTACAATGTTAAAGCAATAGTTCAACATTTTGGGAAATACACTTATTTGCTTTCTTGCCATTAGTTAGATGAGAAGATCCATACTACCCTTGTACCTGTGTGTTCAGTGTGAAGCTGGAACCAGCAGCTTTTTAGCTTTGCTTGGCATAACGGCCGGAAGCAGAGGGAAACAGCTAGCCTGGCTCTGTCCAAAGCTAACATATCTGCATACCAGCACCTCTAAGGCTCACTAATTGTGACGTTATGTATTTAAACCATACAAAAACTAAAGTGTTCATACTGAAGATACTGATATAAGAGTGGTTTCTTATTTAACTCTCAGAAAGGAAGCAAATAAGTGTATTTCTCAAAATTTTGAACTATTCCTTTAAATTACTGGTCTGACCAACTGACCTTCATGTCCAGAATCTTCTGGAAGGTCTCTGGATTGCCATCAGCCAGAAGCTTGATGTAGTTATCAACAAACACCACTGGTGGTTCATGTGGGGCCATCACCACCTGTGGAAAAGTAGAGTTTTTAATGTTGGTTTCACCCCTCCCTCCTTTCCTGTGCACCAGCATGGGACGACCCAAGAGATCTTTAAATGATCCCACATGGGGCAGCTATGGCCCAGAACGAGGGAGGGGGGCTACTACTGACAGAACCAAGTAATTCTTGCAGCAAACAAAGTTGAGACTATGGTTCTATATTTAGAAACCCACTCCTCACTCTTTTTTTTTTTCTTTTACACACCAATTACTCCATGCATGAGTGGGCAAGAATTAGCTTCTCCAGTAATTATTTTAGGGGTATAATGAGTCTGGGCAAAAATCTGCATTAGTCAAAAGCAGGCAGAAAAAGTTTAATGGGGCATAAGTCTTTCTGGAATGGATTCTCTTGGTTGTTTTTTTTCCCCCCAACAATAGAGACTGGGTGGAAAACGTGGATCGGATAACACTTCTTGCAGCCGCTACAAAGCAGGCAGACCAACACATGGCTGACAGACCCCCACCTCCCATCTCATGGATATGCGTGCGCACAGGGACCATCTCACAAAATGTTTCTCCTATCCTTCACTTCAAAAAGGTCCAATCTTTCCTTTTCAAGTGTCACTGCTCTCTTTTCACTCAAGGTAAAATACATGAGTAGGTGAGCTGCACAGACAGACAGAGAGAGAGAGAGTGGAGGAATCAGAAGCAGGAGAGACAGAGATGGAAGAGCAGGCATGAAAGGCTCAGGATCGTGTGGAATTCTTTGCTTTCTTACCACCCCTGCTGACTGAGTGATTTACTTAGCAACTGTCCTGGAGCCAGGCCAAGGAAAAGGCCTGTAGGGAACTTGTAAAAAAAAAAAAAAAAAAAAAGGCAAAGAAAGCGGGACAGGGAGTTTAAGAATGAAAACTGGCATTAAAAGAGAGAGACAGAAACAGAGTGAGGAGGGAAGGCAGGGGTGGGGGGGGATTCAGGCCTGAACAAGGGTGGGGATGGGGGTTGCCTTTTAAATACTCCCCCAGAAGAGGTCTTCAGAGGTAGGGAAGAGAGCGTTGGAGCTATGGTGGAGCTGGGATGGAAGACTGTGGAAAACAGCCACGTCTCACAGGCACTGCACAGGGCCAGGAGAGGCCGTCTCAGACAGACAGAAAGAATCCTATGCGCTTTGAACATAACTGAGCACTGGCTCACATGACAGACAACCCAGTTTTTTCATCTTTAACACTCAAAGTAGATCATTTGACAGCTATATAAAGATTTAAGGAATCTTACATAAGCAGAAGCCTAAAAGGTACATGGACTATTCTGTGAACTGAAGAGCAACTTTAAACTAATGCAACTAATATTGCATTAGTTTGATGCTGCACTAATCAATATTTTAATATCAAAGGACCAAAAGACTGTGTAATGTGAAAGGGCTCAGTCAAAGTGACAAACCCTCAGACAATGATCAGCCAACTCTGCAGTTCCCCTCAACTTTACAGAGCATTTTAGCATCTTTCATCTTATTGTTTTGTTTTACAACACAGAATATTATAGTTCTAGTTCAATCTTAATGCTCTGGGATTTTTTTTAAGCAAACAAGCTCTGATAAACCTAGTGTTCCCTACCTGTCAAGCACTTAACAGCAGAGGGACAAAGTTAGCAACTAGCTGGTGAACAGTGTGGAGCATTTGGCAACTATAGAGCCAGATATATCCCTCAGGATTTAACATCACAATCTCCTAACAAATATTTATGTTAGTCATTGTGTGCTCGATATGTAAACAGTTTGCGAACTCGTATGAATTTTACAAGGTGATAATATGTCAATGTTGTGCTTAAAGCTTGTTTCGCTGCTCCTGAGTGGCCCACAAAAATAATAAATAAATAAATTAAAATAATGAATGCTATTGATTCTAGTTCTCTATTCAAACCCCACTGCTACGGTGTTGACAGGAAACATCTGTTCTAAACAATTCCCTGTATCTCGTAGCTCCTGCCAGGACTGCCCTCTTTCCCCTTTATTATTTGCTCTTTCTCTTGAACCTGCCGCCAGGGCTGTACATTGCTTTTTATCCAGGATGTCCCTCAGTTTCTTCCCCACCCTCTAAACATACTAAATAATGTTAGTCAGATCTTGGGATATTAAGTTAAAGGGGTAAATCTGCTTTATTGCCACTCAATGCATCAGTCGGATGACCTCCAGATCCAACATTCCTGTGGTTCAGAACATCAAATTAGAGGAGTGTCAGTCCATTCTTTAACAGTAAACACTACAAGTAACTTATGACAGAAGTAGGAACAGATTTACAAAGATGAAAAACTCTCCTGTTATCGTTTCACTCTCACTTATTAAATTAATGTCCTCTCAAACATCAACTTTCTTAGCTCAGTGATACTTTTACTGCCACTTAAAGACCACTGGAAAGAAAAACATTGTGTTACATCTAGATTTATATGGGGGAAAAAAAATCCAGACTGAAACTGTCAACTCTCCAAAGATGAAACAACCAGGGAGGATTTGGTGTATCTAACTTCCATGGCAGACCCTCAGAGGTTACACGATCTGATCTGCTCCATTTCACTTAAACAATCAAGAAATAAATTCAGCTCGATTATTACTTAAGTAATAACCTGGCGTGTTGCTGAAAAGCACTGCAAAATTTTGTCCAGCTGGTATCTTCATTCTCCCATTTTTTGTAACAGTAACCCCCAATTGGGATGTCAACCAATTTCATTTCCTCAATGCAGCAATAAAGGGTTGCACACCCTCTGTGACATTTATGGTCCTGTGAGCCCCCGAGCATTTCAAGACATCAAGAAACGTTTCAATCTACCCGGCACATCTTTCTTTTTCTATTTCCACAGCGATGCACACTTATGGTGCACTTTGGAATATACCTCCCTCCACACATCCATTTCATATAGCTCTGACCAGCCCCAGCGGACTCGTCTCGATAATACATTCCATCTTGCACAAGGCCTCCTGCAAGCCCCTATCTACAGACAGACTGCGGAAGGCAGACCTCTCATCAAACAGTGCCAACCCAAATTGGAAACTAATCTGGCAGAACTCGCAACTATCTTCCAGCAACCCAAACCATCAAGCCATTCTTTTTAATTTCATACACAGAACTTACTTCACTCTCCACACATTGCGTAGAATGAAACTTTACCATCACCAAACTGCAAACTTTGCACTCAAAGGCAGTGGGCACATTTTTTCATATGGTGTGGGAAGGGTTGCACAGTTCTGGAAGAGGGTTTCAGAAATGCTATCAAGCATATTGTCCCCAAACTATTCCTTACTTTCCAGAAGTGGCTAGCTTGCCTTACAGCTGCCAAGTGGCTAATAGGTTCTAGATGGAAAGCTCCTCATTCTGTCAATATACAGATATGGCCTCTTGACTTTATAGGCATAGCAAGCATAGAACACTGGGTTGCCAATATCCGCCAAGCAAAAACAGAAAATATTTCACAATGAAAATAAGCAATTACTATAATAAAATCCATAATATAACTGTTCTCCGTGTCCATAAGGTCCAGGGTGGGAGGGAGCCAGAGGGAGGGATATGGGAGGGGGGTTGGTGGGGGGTGTTTGCAAAACAGATTTTGGTTGCTTGTCAGTTTTGTACTGATTACAGCATAGATATTTGTGATTAGCTCATCTACTTTATTTGTGATATATCATCTTGTAGCCCCACCCATAAATAATTATGTTTAAATACCAATAAAGGTATTGATAAAAATTATCATAAAAATAATTATTGCTGCTTCCCCTCTGGACAGTTTTTACAAGTTCTTCAGAATACTAATCCAAACTTGCCAAAACAATACTGTTCCAGTTCAAAGAACTTATTGTCTGCTTAGCTATTAGAAATGTGCAAGGAAACCTACAGTGGCCTATATGTTGAAATCTCAAAGTGAGCTCTGAAAACTTAAAGTGCTCCTTCAATTGTCCCACTGAATGGCAGTTTCTTGGAGGGGGTAAGCCAGATTTAATGTCAAGTCACAGCATTGCAGAGTGTAATTTAAAACTATTGTTGAGGCTAGTCAGAGGAATTCTTGTATTGACCTTCTTTCGATGGGTTTGTCTTTCAGAAGCTTCAATCTCAGCCCAAGGTGGAAGCAATTACCTGTGAAGAACCCTGATGTTACACAAAGTCGATGGCTAAAATGCGGGCTGCAGTAAAAAAAAAAAACGTCTTTTTACTCAGATGGTCTTTCTCTTTGAACAGAAGAACAGAGGACATCTTTGTATAGTTCTTTCAGAAGAGCCTTTTTAGAGGGGTGCAATCCACAGTCATCGTTTCATGTCTTTTTGCTACCCGGGGCAAAATACAATATGCAGTTGTATCTTATTTGTATTATTTTCTGCAGCATTATCTCTCCTTTTAAATTTTGTTAGGATTGTACAATCTATCTCTATAAGTATTACTGAGAATTTTCTTATTATGTTTGTTATGTTGTTAGGTATTTTTTTTCTTTTGATATTTCTTCTGGTATCAAATTTCTAGTCTCTTCAATGATGATTTTGTCCTCTGCTGTCATAGCAACACACATGAATCAGTCAAAGGCCTTCATGCACTGTCAGCTATGTCTGTGAGATTTCTTAGAAGCCATATATATCACATTCCAGCTGAAGGGGCCCACTGGCAGTCAAATTCAGAAAAAGCAGACAGTAGTGGGCTAATGTGAATGCATTCTATAATTCTATAATGTGAAAGCTCCTTTAATGTGTGGCAGATGAGTGGAAATTCATGTATATACATTCAGGGCATTTTTCCAGGGAACAAAGACCGGCCTTACACAGCCGATATGAAAGAGTGTGCATCCCAGAGGAAAACAGTCAGAAGAGGCAATCAAATATGAAATGGTGAAAGGGTTTTGCTTGACAGTCAACGTCTGGGACAGCTTCAAAAACAAAGTTAGTCTGAAGACCCGAGTCTGAGGCAGGGTGTAAGAGTGGTTACAATATAATGCCATAAATCAAAAGGATTTTTCTGTCTGCCATTAATCAACAGCAAAGGCAAGGCAGGCATAGCACAATTACAGCAGGTCACACTGACTGCTATAAACATCAAGACAGTCTGACCACGATAACTTCAGGAAGGAAAGAAGGTCTCCTGGGAGTCTAAGGGAAATAAAGGGACAGGCAGACATGTACTGTGTGTGTGTGCACATTTCTGTACACCCCAGGGACAGTTAATTAGGGTGGGGTTAATCTATGGCAGCCACATACCAGTGTCCTCTAGGGTCTCATAAGGTAGTTCTGAGGCAAGGCTAACTGGCTGAATCCCGTGTTTACTCTCCACACTGAAAACAACATCCAGTATATAACATGTTATACTGCATGTGTGGGTGTGTGTTTTCGTGAGTAGACGCATGGTTGCATGCATTTATTTATTTACTAACTCTTTCACTCACACCTTTCCACTGGCTCTGGGTCAACCATATACTGTGTGTGTGTGTGTCTTGTGTTGGCGCATATCTCACTCATTAAACCAGTAGAGCCTGAGCTCCATTCCTATGCCCTTCCTACCTCACGTGAGGTGGCTTATTTTATGGAAACATACTCATAAAATGCTATTGTGAGTGGGGTTAAAGACACAATTAAAGGGTTATTCTGCCCAAAAATAAACTACATAATCTGCCTGAGTGACTCAAGGCAAGCATTTTAATACTGGCTCGCCAGTCAAACCACAAACACTTAAAGGAGAAATGTTTGTTAAGTCTATTGCTGCGTCTTACGACGGAACCTTAATCAGTGGAAAAAGCAGTTAGCTGCAGGTTGTGCCAGACTATTCTTTGTGAAGCGTTGTCATGTTTAACTGGATATGTCAGAGTTTCAACATTAAATCTGTTGAATGGCAAACAAGAGATAAAGAAAACTCACTTACACAAAAGGGTCTATCTAACGTTCAGATCCTTTAAAGGTCAGAAACTGAAGCTTTGCCTGTAAAAATGGCCAGCATGGATTTAGCCACCCAATTTAAATGTCATAAAATCTGAAGTGTCCCATAAAAATTGAGTGGTTCTGATAATGTGTTTAAGTTGAACTATTTTGTATTTAGAGTTGAGGTTGTATTTAGATAGAGGTTCTCATTAAAATCCATCAGTTAAAGATGCAAGTTCATTCTGAGTTTATACCGTGAAAGGTAAACTGTTTAAACTAATCTCTACTGGCTTCAGGAACGAGGCTGAGTGTTTTTCCAACATTCATCTGAAGAGGGTTCGGCTGGGTGCTTGTCATACTTGTTTTGTACCTGGAAAGCACCCCCCCCCCTTCCCCCCAATGCACATGCCCCTCACCTTGAGTATCATCTCTGCACGGGTCATGCCTTTCACCACTATCTTGGTGTAGCTGGCAGGTGCCTTGCGAAGCACCTGGGAGCCTATGGAAGGCAGATCCAGTAAGACTGTCTTCAGGGAGTGGGTGTCAAGGAGGAGCTGGTGGGTAGGATGCACAAGACATTCAAGATTATTTAAGATGAAACATGTATCCCAGTGCACATAATGAATGTAAGGCACGGATGTTCTGATGTAATACTCCTGTAATAGTGCACATACATGTGCAGCTTAGAGTGTGCTTAAGTAGGTGACTGACAGCACAGTTAAAAGGAGGCTTTGGGACGAAAGAGCATAAATTAAACTTACTTGTTCAGCTCCCACCATGCTGATAGGCTTACATCTGAATAGGTGGTTGATGAATTTAGGAATGAAGGAACTAAAAGAAAGAGAGAAGTGACAAATATATCAACTTTAAGAACCTTTAATTGCAGTTTAGAGAGGAAGTAAGTATTATTGTGTGTGTGTATGTGTTGTACTTTGTGAACTTGATGCAGAATTGCGTGAAGTATTTGCGGGTTGAGGCCAAATTGTCTCTGATGATCGGCACATTTTGTTTAATGTGCATGATGATTGACGTCACATAAGGACTCTGGTCACCCACGTGCTCCACGCTCTGCCATGGCATCTGAGGAGAAGAGATGAAGGACAGAGTGAAGCTTCAGAATCAGAGATTATGCACCAGTACTGTTTCAAATACTGTTTATCGTTAGGCTTACGCGATAATCCCTTTAAATGCATTACATATTAAAACAAGGACATATTTTTGATGTGGAAATGTTCAGATTTCTGAATAATGACATTCCCAAACCAACCAGTAACACAGTGTTATGGCATCTTATGAGAGTATTTTTAAAGAGATGATGTTCATTTCAATTTTAATGAATGGCAGCAGTATTTGATTCCAACATCTTAAATACTATATAAGTTGAATGTGTGCGCATGTGACTGCGTCCAACCTTGCTCATAGCAGTAAGCGCAGGGTCACAGGCGGCATCGAGATCTTGAACGAGGAGCTGGATACTGTTTGAGATTACACTAAAAAAGTATAAATGACACCATTAAAACATACTCTTCACATTATAGAAGGAAGTCTGTTTTTATTAGAAAAAAGTTGCTGCTCTGCAATTGTCACTTACGTGCTGAATGTATCCATCTCCCCAGTCAAATTAATTCTCTCCACCAAAACCTTATCTACCTTCTCCTTTAGCTTCTCCTCCAACTGAAACACATGCAAACAAAAACATGAAAGCACACAAATAAACAGATAAATGTTTCATTACTTAGAGAGCACCCCTTCAAATATGTGTTGATCTTTTTTTAAAATATTGACTTAGATTTGCTGTACGTGCGTTGCAAAAAAAAAAAAAACACAGCATGGGTGAAACCTTTCAGGTTGTGTTGTAATCATAACTGTCTAGGTGATGAAACATAAGTCAAAAGTCTGTAACTACTGCAATGACAGACATCTCTTATGTTCCCTAGCACATGCTGTGACTCCAGGTAAATCCCTGGTTCAGATCAATTAAAGACACACATTTATTCGCATTTGTGTGTATGAGTGTGTATACATGCCTGTTGTGTGGTAGCCAAACAGTACTCTGCAGTACTAAGGATGCTACAGATCAGACAAAGCTCATCTAAAGTGAACTTTGCAGCTTCTGAGCCTTCTTTCTCCTTCAGCAGACTGCTGATAGTAAGACCCCCACTGTTACTGCTGGACCTGGATAGAGAGAGTGAGAGAGAGACGCAACAGGAGAGTGAGAAAAAGAGCAGTAAAAAAAGAGAAAGAGATAGAGAAAGAAGGCATGTTTAACATACAGAGGGGAAAAATGCTTAGAGAGGCATCAGAGTTGAACTGAACTCCAAGATTCTGCGTATTGTTTTTCCTTAAGGCTGACTGATGTGGACCCCCTTTGGTGTAGACTTAAAAAAAAAAACTCTTTGAACACATTTAAACCACAGGTAAGAAAAGCCATTTTTAGTAACTGAGACACAACAGGCATAACTACAAGCAGACGCAAGTGTCGGGATGCTGGGCCAATTAGGCTTCAACGACAACCCAGTCATTAATAAACGTCATAACAGAGACATGTGGGCAAAACCACAACATAGTTCAAGCTCCTTTCGAGGGGCCCCTTTCAAAACCTCGCAAAACCAATTCACAGCGCGCCACATTGGACAAGCGTGTCTGCATGTGTCTGTAAGTGTACGCACTTGCAAAGCATCCGAGTGCATCTCTGACTGAGTGTCTGTTTATGACTCAGAATATGGTATACATTAGTCAGCGAACGCAAGTGTGTCATTAGCATGCATGCATATCTGAAACAGAGCACGCCTCTGTGTGTGTGTGTGTGTGTGAGTATGAGTACACCACAGCCAGTGATGAGTTCTAATGTGGCCAATGAGCCAGAGATGTTTTTGCTGGTAGCATATAAGGCTTTGCCACAAAATAACCAACTCCAGATCGCTCAAAACAGGCCATCCCAATCCATCAAACACAGAGAGGACTGAAGACATTAACTTAAAAACTAAACTCCTAAACAGCCCCATCACCATAGCAAAAGAATTAACAAATATGGGCGTGACGTGCTTGTTTCTGAAAAGTTCATCTTAAATAAATCTGTGTTTGTGTTACAGCCCAGAAAATGTAATGATTCTTTTGCATGGAGATCATTGAAACAATAGAAATACTTGCGAGTGAATGCTAGTGAGCGTTTCTGTCAGCAGGACAGTGTTTGTGGGACTGATTTAATAGTTTTTGGACAACAACGGAGGTCTGTGGCACGGTGGAATGTACATACAATACTTGTTAGTGAAACCGATTCACTGTTGGTTTTGTCCCTTTCATGGTATTTGTTGAAAGTCCGAAAAAATATTATAGAATATCTTACTTTAATATCTTCTTCTGTATAATATTTAGAAAAGCCAGCAGATCACAGAGCAGAGGGAGTCAGATTTTCTACTGAGACTCTGACTTGTGGAAAAAATGTAATGACTTTGTGTTTCAAGTGAGAAGAGAGAAGCTGAGGGTTTTCCTTGTCCCTTCAAATCACTCAGGCTCTCTTAGAGCCAGCATCCACTGGTCTCTAAAGGCCACACTAATTCTAGTAAGGGACGAGTTTTTTTTCCACTGAAAACCACAGGTACATGTAAAGAGTATTCCCCTATTTCTCCTATATGAGAAAGTGGAATTCTAATATATAACTCTCTCTTTAAATAACCAAAGCTGAACCAATCTTACTTAGGTAGGTTTCCAGAGAGAATCTTCCAAGCGTACTCTCTCAGGAATTTCTGGAAGATGGTTGTGAGGGCGATCATTGGTTCTCCAGTGCTCAGCTGGGAGCACTGCACCATACACTTCTTGTAATAGACAAAAAGGTCAGCGCAGCTGGGCAGGACTGCTCCGCCTTCCTCCGTGCCCGCCTTGGGTGGGCCTTGTGCTCGGAAATCAGCCACAAACCGGTCGATCAGTTCGCCCAGGTTCCTGCAGATGCCCAAAAATGTACAAGCCAAACCCACACAGGTTCACACACACACACAAACATGTGCACACACACGGGTGGCTGGATTAGCGGCACATGAAAGGAATTAAAGGAATCAAATAAAAACATTTAAACATTAAAAACATATGATTGGTCTGTAACCCCAATAAATAAATAAAAGGATAAAATAACAGGCAGACAGACAGAGAACCAGATGGATAAACAGGAGAATATATTCCAAGCATATCAAAATCCTCAGTACTACATTCAACAGGTCCACAGTCTGTTGGTGTGGCCCAATCCTACTGAATATTGGAACTAAAGCCAAAGACAAAACAAGCAGGCCACTGTTCTCTCCTGCTATGTCCCACTGGGGACAGGCTGATCTGGCTGTTGCCTGTTTAAGGCCTTTGGACTGAAGTGAAATGAGGTTGTAGCTGCAGAATAGGTCAATCCCGTTCCCTTGGACAGACAAACAGCATTAAACGCACCACAGAGCCAAAAGCCAGGGGCTGCATGCAAGCACAGCAGTCCCAGAACTGTGTTCAGTTTCAGGAGCGATCACCATGACTGGGGGAGGGGAGGGGCGGGGAGGGGCTGATGGAGGAGAAGAGAAGGATGGTGGTAGAAGGGGAGGTGAGAAATTAGGCAGACGGAAAACAGAAGAAGAGACAGCAAGGAAAAGGCAGAGATGAAAAATAAAGAACAAGAGGCTGAGATAAAGAGGGGAGGAATGAAACACAATTTACACAAAAAGAAAGAGACTAAAGAAGGGATACCAGAAGGAAGAAAATAAAGAGGTGGGAATAAAAGAAGGCAGATCTGCTACGGCAGCACTTATTCAACCTCCCTCTCTCTTTTTCTCCCAGCGTCTGTGGTCGTGCAGCTAATGGGAAACATTTCTGCCACAGTGGAGACAGAGGCATGTACAGGAACAAGAGATGGAAAGACAGAGGAGGCAATGAAGTAGAATGGGAGGAGGGGGATCTGATTGATGAGCGGGCAATGGAAAAAGGATGCATGAGCCAGATTTACACACAACCTGCTCCCGATTCTGGGTCTGTGTACCACGGCACTAATCTGCTCTTGTCTGCTTGTATGAGTGTGTGTTGCTCACTTGTCTTGAGATTCTATGTAGACATATAGATGAGGTTCAAAACACTTGGAGACAATGCCATGGAAAGGGTTGTCCGGAGCTTTGGGCTTCCTGGGCTGAGGAGAGAGGAGGAAAATGGGCTATTAGTGAAATAACGGGTTCTAGTTGTAGCTGCCCTGAGTTTCAATCATCCAATCAGTGAGTGTATGTTTTGCCTCCAATTCAGTCAGCAAAAGGTAAATGTCAAATCTCTGAACATAGAAAACCATACCGTACCATACATTACATATTAGAAGACTGGAGAAACTGACTTTCAAGAAAAAAAACACACTGATATAGTCTAATACAACAGCTCTGTGATAAATTCTACCTTTATGAGGGTTGTAATTTTCAGCTCTTGTTCAAACATTTTTAGAGAGGTGCTGATCACCATTATTACTGTTACTTTACCGTCAATTTGGAGGCTACAGCTAGATATTGCTTTGTGCTACACCGAGAGATGTTTCTAATATTTAGTCTTGCCTCGTTGTAGGGGTGTTTTACTAGAGAGGTGCAATTTTAACTAAGTGTACATCGTGAACTGACAATTCAGTGTATGTTTTCTTTGACCAGTAACCTAAAATTAAGGTTTTTATTCTAGACTAGTGGAGCAATAGATTGCTCAGTTCTTTGACAATTTCTTGCTTACTACAGGCTCTAACTAGCCAAGACAAGATAATGCCTCATAGGTGCATGATTATAAGTTGGGACTACCAATGGACTGCCATGATCAAAAGTCATATTTCTGGCCGACAAAAAAGCGCCACATCAGAGGAAGCAATTTCTGACGGTCCCTGTACGTCCACATGAACTTACCTTGGCCAGATCCTCATCCTTTTCTGTGCCAACATCCTCACCTGGCTCATCTTCCAGGAAGGGGTTAGTTGGATCTAGAGGGCTCTCTGGTCTTTTTTGCTGTAAAAAAAAAAAACAGAACTTTAGTATTTTTTTTTTTCCTGCCGCTGATTTAGAAGAGCATGTTAAGTGGTTAGACTGCCACCAAAGCATCCTGTGGTAACAATACTCTTGAGAGAAAGGAACTATTTTTATAACAATATAAACTATGTTCTATAAAATACATTCCAGGTTTCATGTATATGTAGACCATTTCATGGGAGGCTTTGATGAAACTGCACCTCCAATTATAAAATTCCACTCAGCCAAATCCCTGATTGAATTACAGAACCCAGCAGGCATGGGTGTAAAACTGAACTGAAGACAAAAGGGCCTCTGTCTGGGCTAAATATTATCAGCTCTGAACAAGCCTGGTCTAGTTGTGCCCCAACAAAACTAATCGTGCCCTTTATGATCTGTCCATCCTCTGCGTGTCGCTTCCACCTCCACACGCCAAAATGACCTGGATTAAAAGGTCTTTTCAGGCTGTGACACCAAAAGTACCATGTGCATGTGTGTGTGTGTGTTTAAATACATATCAGCAGATTCATGAAGTGTGACTACGGTACAAACAATAGGAAGACAAGCTGTCATTTTCCTTAGAGTACAACAAAACCTAACTGAAGGTATTTCAGAAAATCATAAGGTTTCAGTGGAGGATAGTGTATACGAGCATGTAAACTTTAACTTGCCATATGACAGATTTTTTGGTGGAGGTGCTGTGATTGGATGACATTTCATACTGCAAAAAAGACGTCAGTGAAGCGTGCATTATATTGTAATTACAATCCATAATCTAATTTTCTATCTTCAAACTTCTATCTTTAAACTTAAACGTCGTGTTTGTGCTCTTTCAGTTTAAATAACTGATGTAGCTTAAGTAAATAGCTCTGTATTGTTAGACATGTATTGCGTGTGTGTGCTTTTCTCACTCCTGGTGCGTCAGTCAAGGTGCATCCTGTGAAGCGTTTGGCCAATAAACCCTCAAAGTTTGTGGTCCTCTGAATGGCGAACAGAAGTAGTTTCACCTCAATCTCCTTGGCCCGTGTTCGCATCACTTTCGCTAGCTCCACCCTTAGGAACACACACACACACAAAATAGACAACAAATAGACACAGTTTGAGTGTATTGTCTTTCAATTTTACATTTTAAAATCTCAAAATGTTTCAAATAATCCTTGCAAGTACACAATAGCACTCTTACATCTGTTCTTTTAGCAAAAACATGTCTTGTCAGGCTTGTTTCTAACAACACTATGATTTTTGCCAGATGTTTTTTTATTGATAGTTGCAGCCTGGAGCAACACACAGATTACGTTGCCCAATACTTTCTTCTCTTGTGTAGCTGAGGGGAAAAGACTGAGAAGTGTGGACACTAGGTCACTGCTCATGTAGGCCACCTACGTCACCGCACAGAAAGTTGCACCGAGTAACAGAGTCATGCCAGACATGCCATGCCAGTGTGGTTCACTTCATAATGCAGAAAAGTTCAACAACCAATTTTTCAGTTTCTGCCTGTTTAATTCAATTTCTCTTTTTTCCTTCCTTTCCTTTTAAACAGAAACAAGGTATACAATGTTCATTAAATCTATTAATTATATAACATAGAGTTCAGCTTGGTGTCAATGCTTGCCCCTTGACAGGCATTTTTTTGCTACACCATATAGTATATATGCAGAACATGTGACTACCTGGTGATGTGGCAGAACTCCACAGCAATACGCTCTGTCATGCACCATTCTTCAGGAAACATGCGTCCATATTTTTCCTCATAGTCTACCAGCTGCCGCTTGATCCAGGCGTAGCGGCGATCGATCTTGTCCAGCCATGCAACCTGAGCAACAGGGCAGAGTACATTTTCATTAATATCTAATTTCTGCATTTTCATTTAGGTGGTTAGGTATTTACTTTTACTCGATATGACCTTGTACATTATGCAATTCAATTTCTTACTCACATCTTGGTTTTCCTGGAAGAGCACCAGGTACTCTGAGAGGTGCTGCCTGATGAACTTTTTGATGATCTCCTGTTTGATGCGCGGGTCCAGCACGTTGGCTACCAGACAGGCATCTCTCAGCACATTACTGGGACCACCTGTTCTCTGGATGGATTGTGATATGAAAATTTAAAAATACACCTCTGTACAAGGGGAGAAGAGGACAAGAAAAATGTACTAATAGATGAAAATTGAAGATATTTGTTGAGAAAAAAAAATTCTTATATAACATATTTACCTTGGAGCCCTGAGAAGGGAAGGCTTCTTCAAAATCTGCCAGGATCTGAGTCCCCAACTCACTCTGTGCTGCTTTTACTCTAAATAGGACAAAAAACAATAACACTGAACTTTACATTGTTTTCTCAGTCAAATACCCTATCTAAATGATGATTTTTTTTTTATGTGGGAGCTTGTCGTCCCTCACCAGCACTAAGTCTAAAGCTATCAGCTTGCTGTACACAAGTTATCTGCTGACAAAACACTAACAGTGATGTTTTTTTCAAGTGTCACAGAAGCCACCTGAGCTTTGATGCTCACTGGTGTACAAGCTTTTAAAAATGAACATTTTAAAAATGTTTTTCATACAGTAACTTTATTGGCACCTGCCAAGTGTCTATCAGACCTGTTACCATTAATTGTCACCAATTATTCCCTATATTTGGTAGATGTTTTTCAATCCTAATATCGGAACACTAGTTTGCAGATGTGTTTTGTATGAAGGTGAATACCTTGGTTTCTGGTCAGTAAAGCAACCACAGAGATGTGTGACAGAGAAACACTTATATAACGAGGTCTACAATCTCAGTCTGTCCAGTCCTCAGAGAGTGTGTGCTCATCCAAAGGCATCCGGGCTGGGTTAACCAAAGATAGCTCTGGAAGTCATGACAATTGTCCAGAATTGAACTGAAATGGTAGCCTTCATTTCAAGCACTCACTATTTATTAAATATCTAACAATGCACTTCTCTCCCACTTCATAACTACTGGTTATGAGTCTCTTATCGCACACACTGCCCTGCAGCTCCTGTTTCAGCTGTCTCACACTCTGATAAGCTGATTTTCAGGTGTCTATATATACAGCCACTCACTGCATGTGTCTGTGTGTGCGACAGCTGAGTAGTGAGTCAAGTAATGATGTTGAAAAGGCTTATTAAAAAATAATCAAAGTTGATCCTGTTCAAGGGAGACAGCTGAATTGACTCCATTTAGTCACAACTTTGCTATCAGATTATTATGATGTTCAATAGTCATGCTACATTCACACTGACTGATATTTTTACCAAGCCCCTCCTTCCTTTTTTTTTTAAATATTTTGTAATTGATTGTTTACAGCTTACTGATGTATAGTAGAGCTTTTTTCTGTTTTATGTTTGAATTCAGAATTCAATATAAAATTTCTTGCTTTTATGCCCTACACAAAAAAAGGTCTGACTGAAAGGTAACAATGACATGTAAAGGCTTTGCCTTACTGCTGAAAATGTGGCTTCATACTGTCTCTCTGTCTATTGTTGCCTATGTTTGTCCTATCGATTGCTTGCCTGTGCATCTGTCCCTTGTCTGATTCTGCTCCGCACTGTGGGGGCTGATGTGTCAAGTCTGCCCAGGTCTCTCACAGAGAAGTAGTGATTGTCCAGCTGTCTGCCCAGCCTTCATATCTTTCCCTTCCCCGTGTCTCTCCTATCATCTGTTTCTCCAGCAGAGTCAGTTCTTCCACGCAGCTGTTATTTGGTATGAACACTGTCTGCCACACCTCAGTCAAAACAGAACAGAAGGTCATCCTTTCTTGTTTTGGGGGATCAACACCACTTTGAACCTGAACATCAAGTTGGCCAACGTGTCCCAAGCTGACTCTAGTGTTCTTGGAAAACATTAGTAAAAATGGAAATTTAATCAGCCAGAGCTGTGGGAAACAACCGCATAATAAGGCACTTTGTTCTTTTTGTGTGTGTCTGTGTGTGTGTGTGTGTGTGTGTATTTAAAACAAAGACCACACCCAGATATTGGTATGACTCTCTCTCGAGCAAACAAACATTCCTAAATATACTATTAACTGAACAACAATCATGAACAATCTCAAGTGCATAATGTGATAAAAGCATCTTTCACACGCTCAACTAGAAGCACAAACATGGAGATAAAAACACACCCTCAGAAGAGTATGCCCCTAATCTCTGTCTATGGAAGAAATTCTGGCATTACAGAACCCTATTCAGTGTGTTTCCTTCCTGTGCATTCCTGTATGTGTGGGATTGTGCGTGTATGTGTGTGAATATCTGCATAAACAGGATGTAATACGCAAAATACCTCCAGCCAAATTCTGTAACCACTTTTCAACAGTTCAGCTGACGAGAGTATTTCAGCTGTAAGGAGAGATCAAGCCCTGAACTGGCTACTGGAATTGAGCTCGTCTTACAGCTATGCTGCTCACCAAACAACTCGAGTGAGCTTGAGCAAGGTACTAAACCCCTAAGTGCAATGCAGCTGACATACACTTAAGGAAAATATGTAAAGAAATAGCCTTATTTAAGCACATTTGCTGGTGAGTGTGTGTGTTTTAGTGTGTGCATATTAGTTACCTCTCAGAAAGCTGTCTGATCTGTGGAATGCCCATGTACTTGTGGAAATGTTCAAGCACATTGACCACTCCCTGCAGCAAGTTGGCCACCTCGCCATACTGCCTCTTTCTGGTCATAGCTCTAGAACACAGCACACATGAATTATTTCATTATTATTACATGAAAAAAAAAGACTATAACAGTCAAACGGCTTAAGCTAAATGCCCATGTAAACAGGTGTATCCTTATTTGTCTAGCACCAATCTAACTGTATCTCACTTATAAATATAAATCAATTTCAAACACACTTAAAAAGCACACAGGATTTAAGTTTTTGTCTTGCAGTACAGCACAGTAGCAGCTTTTACCCATCAGGCCACTAATTCTATCAATGTTGCTGAAAACATAGACTGAAATAAAACATTTATCATTCAACCGATGATTTGTAGGTTATATAAGGTTTATCTTCTACTTTCACGCAGCAAATAATGCTTCATCCTAAAATTATGGGTGTATCTCCCAACTACAGAGTCAACTTAAAATGCTTTATTTTGGTCAAATAGGCGTTAGGGGGGAAATGTGGGAGTCTTTTGGTGTGAAATGTGACGATACCCACTCTAAAGAGTCCACACCGCCTGCCAACATATGCAGGTGGTTGAGGGTGGTGATGGATGTAGTTAGGTGGCGCTTGGCATGGTCCAACTGCTTTATGTCCCTTGTAATCTCCTTAACCTGTGCAGGAAGAGGAACAAGTCAGACAGGCTGGTCTACAGAGAAAGACAAAGAGCGGGAAGAAAGAAGGAGGTAAAGAAAGCACAGAAATTGGAAAGAAAAAAGAAAGAATAGGTGAGCGAATGTAGGAGAGCTGTTCAGTGGATGGAGCAATCGGATAAAGAGCAATAGAGCAAGATGAACAACACACCCGCTGGTTTAAAAAATAACTGCTCCTACATGCCAAATAACTCTCACCCCTGTCCTCTATTGTTACACAGGGAGGATATAGGTTGTATCTCTCCAGTGCGAGGGTAATGTCCCACCTTTGTCTGTGTGTGTGTGTGTGTGTGCATGCCTTTCTGTGGTTATGTGGTTTTAGGGTAAGGATTAGGGTTAGGCATTTAAGTTTAGTGTGTGTGTGTGTGTGTGTGTGTGTGTACCATTTGTTCAGACTTCTCTGCCTTGTCCTTGATGTCTTTGATTTTGCCAAAGAGTTGCTGGATGGCTATCTGGGCCTCCTCCAAAGCCTGCACGAAACAAACAGAACAAACAAAACAAATAGTTTTTATGAAACATACAATGAAGACACATTTTCAACTACTGTGAGAACCGTTGAGAATTTGCATGTGTGTGTGTTTATTCTTAAAGTGGGCAACACTAACAATCAGTGGTCTGAGCAGGATCAAAAATCTGGGCCCCTGAGGCCAAAGCCCAGCTCAGCACATCCTTAATAATGTAAGAATAACACTCGAGGCAGGGACAGCAGCAGGGAGTGAAGGAAAAATGGAAAACCAAACAGAACTGTTTGACCAAAACCTTGACAGGATGAGATGAACACCCTCTCCTTTAGTTTACTCTCACATACTCAGTGGAGTATGTGGCATGATAACAGTGAAGTTATCATGCCACAGCTCCACTGAGTGGACATAATAAAGGTGTGCATCTATGGTCACAAAATCTTCCATCTTCATCCCTTACAAATGAACTTTCTCCCTGTACCGTCATACATTGAGCTGGACAGCCTGTTGTGTACTGTGGATCAGCTGCAAATGAGTCAACCCAAAAAATTAAACTGTCTTCTGGTGTCTGTTGGAAATATCAAAAATGACACAAAAGGGACAAAAGTCTGGATTTTCTGTTACCCACAAATTCATGGGCAGAGAACATGGAAACTCTGTCATCAGCTGATGGTAAAACTGATTTATTTCTTATTTTGCTTAAAATGCATCACCCTATATATATATATATATATATATATATTAAAAAATCTCAATTTATTTCCTGAAAAAAAGAAAGCTTCTAAAATCTTCATATTTAATATTTTAATAATTTTGAGAAGCATGGTGGAGGGAATATCTTTGTGTCAGTTAATGTGTGCCAGCCTGGGTCAAATTTCCAAGGGATATTTTTTTTATATCCGTTCTCACCGCTGGCTTTGGTCCATGTGAAAAATTATCCTGCTAATGCCCATTCCCAGCTCCAGAATGGGGGCAATGTCAAACAGACTAATTGGACGTCTAATTGACAACCTATCTAGATATATGACATCGATAGGTCTTAAATTGACATACAGGCCATAAGGCTAAGCTCCGCATAAAGACTGTCACTATAAAGGCTAAAGAGATCATTAGCAGTTTTAACAGCCTATAAAGCCAGACTGGATTAGATAACATTAGACAGATACAATTGTAAGATAGCTGAAGTGCTATTCTAATATTTCCCCATCATCTGACATGGCAGCTGTTCTTTGATGGTCCTAAACAGAGATTTTGCTCTGACATCTGATGCCAAGGTAATTGGCTTCACTTGGCTCGATGCAGTGGCAGCACTGCAGACACAACTTTGACTCCCCTCAGACTCACACAAACACACACATGCACACAAGGAATGCTAACAGCCGGCACCAGCTGTGCAAGGAATTTACCACTTTTACAAGCACCTCTAGGAAACAAGTGGACAGCGAGTGAACAAACACACAAAAATTGTGCACGTGCAAACACACACACATAAATACAGCTTGCAGTGACAGCAGAGGATTAATTTTCCTTCCTGAGTGGTGTCAAAGAGCAATGCTTGGTGCCAGTGTTGTGGAGACACAGTCAAAGTCAAGATGGCACCATATGATCAGCTCATAAAATCTCAACAAAACCATTTTGGCATTTAACCCTCTGTGGGTAGTTTAAACCTGAATGTTCTTATACAAAGCTAAAACTTAATCTACTCTGTGTGAAATGATTTTCTGTCAACACAGACTGCCATGGAGGCCAAACAGAGAGGAACTCTCTGGGTTAAGTTCTGAATAATCTTCAATCAAGGTGAGCAAAAGCTCACTCCGTGCAGTCTTTCTTTTTATGCCTCATAAAACCCTTTGGTTGTTGGGTGAATAAATTAGTTGGAAAAATGAAGGCAGGTTATGTGATTACTCTTTGATCTGAGAGTGAGGAGGAAGGGAGTGCCACTGAATCTTTAAAGAGGCTCCCTGGAGGACATCTTGAGCAAACAAAGTGCATGGAGAGGGGGCCTGAACCTCCAAGGCTGCAATTGTCGCTCATGCACACTCAGCTGAGTCAAACTGGCTCGGTTCCTCGCGCTCATTTCCTGTATTTAGCCTTGAGGAAAGCAGAGAGAGACCACTGCCCAGCAGGCGCCTCCATGCCCAAGATGTTATCTACTCTCACACAAACACGAACATGCACACAAGTGTATCTCTAACATGCAATAAGCTGCACATGTTCCATGGCATACATTAAGTGGCATTATAAAGTTTTAAAAAAGGAGCGGGGAGCTTCCTTCCAAAGCTTGAACAGGGTTGGGATACACTTCACTCCTCCTTTAGACACACATCAGCTTAGCGTTCTAAAGCAGAGGGTATATTAAATGGCACTTCTGAATTTAGGGCCAAAGACAATAACTCAGACCAACCCAACAGGCTAATTTTAACAGCTGGAACACTGCCTGAGCCCAAGGCTTCATGTAAACATTTTTAGGGAAACAATTTAGGGAAAGGAGTGTTTCACTTAACAGAGAAAAGAGTAGATCAGGAAATGTTATGTATAGAATCACAATTTAAGAAAAATTGTTTTGTTACAGCTAAGCCTGACAGAAACACCCACAGCACCACTTCTAACACATTCTGTTACATATAGCAATATGCTGCTGTGCTACTACTACTACTACTATCATGCTCCATTTGCCTTCAAATTCAGTTCTGGAAAACTGTACAAAATTCTGGCACAGTTGGTGTTTGCAGATGATGAAATAGTCAGATTTAATAAGCTATACTGAAAATGCCTGTAAACATAACTGAGGAACAGGCTGATAGAATCTGCAGAGTGACCCAGATTTTTTTTTTTTAAGAAATACAACTACAGAAAGCAGAAAGTTATAAACATAGCAAAACTGTAAAAGTTTAGAGTACGAGTAATATAGTATAGTCTTCTAGTATAAGAGAGCTCTGAGAAGTTGAAAGCATGGAGACTAAAACAAGCTATGAACAGCTTTTTTTGAGTTAACATTAAATATTTACATTAAAGTGGATTCTATAGGAAGACCACCCAACACTGTATTAAACTAATGCAGTCCTCTTGATACCACGATGGGCATTAAGAACACTCACATGTACCAAAAAAAAGAAAAAAAAATCATACAGAGAAAGAAAAATGCAAATGCCAGATAGAAAACCTCTGCAAGCAGCAAGACTTATTAAAGGTGTGACACTTTGTGAGTGTGTGTGTGTGTGTGTAAACTGCACAACATCTCTTTATGGCAAAAGCAACAACAACCAATTAACATAAATGTGAATGGCAGGCAGTAATTGATTACAAATGTTTGCTTTTGTTAATGAGCCTTTCTGACTCAAACCTCCACACATGGATTCCAACTAAAATGCCTTCACGTCCTTAATTTTCATTGCAAAAAGACTAATAAATGCAAAACAACCTCTTCATCAGCACTGTGATATTGAGTTCAGCTGACTGTGGAGCAGGTGTGCATGTGGTATCCACATTGCCATGACAACGGGCAGGCGAGAACATCGTACAATGGCAGCTGTGTGTGGTAGGAAACTCTCCGCTGGCAGACTACAACCAGATACAGATATTTTGTGAGTGTGTCTGTGTGTGCACGCACATTTGTGTGCATTCGCCAATGCAGCTAGACTGTTGGGGAGATTCCCACAATCTGCTCTCATCTTCAGCACTTTAGGAAATCATGCAGGTTAGAAGGATTACTCTGAGCTGTGATCATTTCTAGTTAACGACAGAGTTCATGACATTATAATGGACTCCACGACTCTGTGAATGGACACCATCTATTTACAGTCAATCATAGTGTCACCAGTTTGTGTAGTTTGTGTGGCTGTGTGTGTATGCATCTGTCTTAATGTGATGAAACAGCCTTTTTCGTGTTTCTTGAGTATTCATTCACTGGAACTACCCACGCAAAACTATATGGACTCATAGCCAGTTAAAAATTGTCACTTTTTCACAACAGGTAATAACACTGGTTTTGAGGGTCCTGTCCTTCAACAGAGCTTTAATCGTATAACGAGCTGCTACAGTAAATTAAAGGACAAATGTTAAATGTGCAGTAAAGTCAATACAATGAGGACAAGAAAAACAAGAACACATTGAGTGTAACACAGCCATCGACACCCTAAATATCAGCTCTATTAGCCACCAGGGTCTGACCACTAAGAGTCACATTTCCACGCTCCCAGTCCTGCAGCATATTACTGACTGGCTCTCTACAGAAAAAAAAACACAAGGAAAATCACTCCCCAGACCTCCTCCACTTTCTCTCTCTCCTCCCGTCTTGCTCTCTCCATCCTTCTCTATAAATGTCACCATTTTGAGTTTCAACCTGGGGATTGTATTTAGCTCAGTGAGTGAGTACAGTCAACAGTATAAATAACTAAAATTGCTGATCCTGTTGGTTTTATTCTTTTGATGTCTTTATGTTTCAATCGCCATCTTGAAATGAACACCTCTCCATCTTTCCGTCTGCAGAAAGGATTTTCCCTCTGGAAATGTTGGAATGGCTCTGTGGGGCTGGAAAAATAAACTAAAATTATTGTGTGTGACTGTATAATGTTATTGGTCTGGAGGGGATTTAGAGCCTTTCCGCTACCAAACGGTAGCTAACTGGGAAAGACAGGGCCACCGGGCCAGACACCCTGACGACAACGCACACCTAATCATGTCAGCTGGTCAGAACATACACGGCTCACCCATCAGGTGTCACGTTCCCTTTAAGCCACAACTCCTTGACAGAGCAAGGACCTGGATTAAATCAGCAGGAGTTGTGCTTTTCCATCAAGTTCCCACAAGAAAAGGCAAAGACTCAAAAGCCTGGGTTTATAAGAAACCTAAGTATTTACATACGGGAATCTATTTCCCAGACGTGTTTTCCGTAAAGACGGGCAGTTTGAGCAGCGGGAATGGATCTGAGTCATCTTGTCCTTTTCCATGGAAGCAATGTGGAGAAAGGAAAGAGCAGGAGAGGTGGAGGAACATGTTTGTCTGTGTTGGGAGTAACCAATGGCACTATTCTAACTTCAGGAGAAGAATGATGTTTTAAACACCATGTGAAGCGTGGTAGTGAGCATGTACAATATGCAAATGTGTTTGTTTTTTTTATCTCCCCCATTCATGGCATAAAAGGTCCATATACTGTGTTTCTACAGTGATGTATGAGGAGCTATGCTGTATAAGACTACAAATCTGATCAGTTTTGTCTAACCACTGCGGTATGGTCCTTCATGGCCTGCAGCTCAACTCACCTGTCTGCCATCCTGACCCACATTGGTCTGGCCTCTCACCACTGTCCTGATATTGTCGTCCAGACGCCTGTGAAATGTGTCACAAAACAGCAGTCACATTTAGGGTAAACTACACACAACTATGATGTATCATTACGTCGTTCACATCTACTCACCGAATCTTCAGACGAATCTTGTTCACTACATCATCGATATTAGCCAGGGACTGAGTGTAAATAAAAAGACAAGAAGTCATAAAAAAAAACATAGAGCTATGTTTTATCATACATCCTAAAAAAAAAGAAAATCACAATTTTTGACTTAAAGTTGAAACATTTTGTCACAGACAGACACACTTCATCTTTTCTATGAGTAATACCCCTTATTATATCTGTGCTATAATATCCACTCCTCACGTGCAGGACAGGTGTAAACTCTCCCCTGTTGAATTATTACTCACAAAACCTACAAAAGTAGGTGAATATACATGCACTACTCGGAACCCTTCTATGGTATATAAGCACTAAGTTTAGGGTTACAGTGACCCCTCATGGAGATGGAGTATACATACATGTATTATATATGGATACAGTATCTACATATATATCAATAGATACACTGGCATGTTAAGTACATACACAAGCAGACAGGTGAACATAAAATTTAACCAAAACCTATTTTTCTGTTCAGCTGTTTTTAATCTTGAATCTGTTTCTGTTGTTGTTTTACTTTAATTGTAAAAGCCTAATCAAGGTTATGGCCTGTAAACTGACTTCAGACAGATGCCCTATATGTATATTACACATTTATTTTTCCAAGATAATAATGGTTATCTGTATTACACCAGAAAAATAAAATACATTTTCATCCATTCACAGATAAAGTTCCAATTTATTAATCAACAGGCCTTTGTCAAGACACTTTGACATTTCGCAGTAGAAAACAAACTCAGGAGTAAATAGTAAAATTTGTGATGACTGAATTTCAATTAGCTGTCTCAGTTTCAGGGTCCTGTTATTGTGCATGCTGGCTCACTGTCACGCTATGACATTGCTAGTGTTAAGTATACCTTTAGTAACACCTGTGCTTTTCATTTTCATGTAAAACACAAGTAATTCTCAGCTAACGAAAGAAAATAAAACTGTCAGTCCACATGTGTCAGTTTACAGTATAGCTATGCGATATCACGATGGGTGGCACTAAAATGACAAGTGTAAGCCTGTCTGCAGATGTTTGCGTGTCACTTGACTGCACCTGCTCAGTGGGGAATAGTGTGTTGATGTACTCCACAGCATTGAAGTCTGCTCTGTCCAGTGGGTCTTGGCTGGGGAAAACCTTGGACATAAAAGACAAAAGACGTTTCAGTCAAAGAGCCACGGCTGCCTCACTGAACATCTGGTGGACTGGGATGATTTCAACATTCAAATCGGTAATTTCTTGAAAGACTTTTTACAGTTGTCCTGAAAGAACTGCAGCTCACCATTACTGACAACCTGAATATAACTACATGCTGTTAAGTGAGTATATAATGGAAGCTGCTGTGTTATCCTATAGATAAAGATAGCTTTGTAAACATTATTCCCAGCTAACGTTCACCCAAGACTCAAACTACCTAACAAACTTTTCTCTAAGCTAAACATTGTTAATATGCTGGGAAATTCTGTGTTTTATAGCTGGCGGTCGTAGTAAAACAGCAGTGTCACATCCATGGAGCTCGCTGAATGGGTTAGCCTGCTAACAGCTGGCTTTATGTTACCAAGCCGAGCAGCAACGCTTAAAAAAACTACAGCAGTAACGAGTACAAACGCCTACCTGTTCAATGGCTAGTTGCACCTCTGGGGTTAGATGCAAAATAGCCTCCAAATCCTCAGCAAATTCAAATTCTTCTTCCTCCATCATTGTCAAAACAAAACCAGAGACTTCTCCGGCATACCACTTCCTGGTGGAGAGGCTTCTGGGATACCTGATGAGGTCAGCGAAACGGTGCTTTCAAGGCGCTCGGAAACCACAGCGATAAATTATTATTGCACGCTCACCTCTAGCACGCACGCCTCTAGCTTCCTCTGTCTCTTACATCTATTTTCTGTTTGACATTTGGTGACTTGTCTCCGAGTCAGAGTCTTTGTCCATCTTAAAAGTGCACATGAATGATCCTACAAATATTTGGGTTTGTATGTGGGCCTAATTAAATTACTGGTGGCCAAAATGTGGCAGTTAGGGTTAAGGAGTCAAAAAGTGATGACTATCATTACTTATAATGATTTACGATTATGTAACATATCACTTTCAAAGAATACAACAGCTGTTTCCTGTGTTTCTATGGTTACTTTTACACCTTTATGAAATTAATACATCCTCTGCCACAACAGCAGAAAGTGCCAACCATCCAGATGTAGCTGTGCTATTTTCACAAAATTAATTTGGATTAAAAAATTCTTGAATACCAGGTAAAAACCATTTGTTCACATGGACCAACATCTGTAGAAGTTAAGCAGGAGACTCCCCAGGGTGCAGATGAGGTCTGAGATGTAATAAACACAATTACATACATTTATCAGAATAAGAAGGGGAAATGTGGTGCCAGGGGATTAAATCAGTAGTTTTAAAAACATTTTGGGGTTTATAGCTCTCCTGTTTTACAACTTAACTGAAAGACTAACGGGAGACTGCTGTTTCTGTTGTTGCAGTTCTTGATGTCTGCAGATGATGCCTTCCCTGTGGCTTTGCAAGATCATGATCTCCACTGTGTATAAGAGCAGTGAACAGTAGGAACGCATGAGGAGCATGAGGAGGTATCAACATACCACATCGTTTCCCCTGACTGCATGACTAGCTGTGTATATTTAAACATGTCTTCATAATAATTACAGGAAAATGGCATCAAATATAGATAGATAAAGCGCACTTAGAAAACATGCTCTTTTCACTTTTTATTCCACCTCCATCCCTTAAAGCCCTGCGTGAGCTGAGGTGATGAAAATCCCTATATTATCCCTATATTTTAATTAAATTTTACACAGCCTTACATCCTCCTCCCATATTGTCTGCCTTTGACAAGTCTTTAAATCGCCTCATAGCTGCTTCACTGATCTTAATACATCATGGTCTTTCCTGACCTGTAACATGATTCCAATGACAACGTGCCCGATGCCTCTTGCAGTGTCAAGTTTAGCTTAATTTGTGTTTACTAAACCTAGTGTATAAAAAAAATTGGCCCCATACCACACTAACATATTACTGACATCTGCAGCACACATCATCATGTAAGGAGTAGCAGTGCCCCCTGCTGTTACAAAAAGAAGCAACCTACAAACACACACATTCTCCCATCAGTCACAGTTTATAAGCATTACATGGTTCTGATTTATTGCAGAGACATATAAAGCCATAAGAGAGCTTTTAGAACAACACAACAAGACTAGACATAACAGGAGAAGAAGCATGATGAGACAGATGAGAGAGGAAAACAGTGGAGTGGTGAAAAAGCAAATATGAAATAAATGTGAGGGGAGTAGAAGCCAAAATATCAAAGAACAAGGAGGAGTTAAGGAGAAAAAAGAGAACGTGACCACAGTCAGAAAAGAGAGGAGAAGACAAAAATGGCAACCTATCGGGTTCAACTGGATATGATCTATAGGGATGAAAATCAATAGGAATAGAAAGGAGAAAAATAAGGAGAGAACAGTGATCAGGTGTAACAAGTCCTCATCGTATGTCTAGAATTTCATAGTCTTTGTAATGGTTTATTTTGATAACTAGAAGAAAAGACATATAATTGAGGGAGCATGAAAATGATTGAATTTATGACTCATAGAAAAATGTTTTGATAGAAGCGTTCAAATTGATTAGCAAAGAAGTGTTGTCTGACATTTTTTAAAGGATGCTGGAAGGTACTGAAATGTAAAGGAAGATAAGAGTGGAACTTGGAGGAGAAGAAAAGCACTGACTGAAAGAAGGCAGAAAGAGGTGAAGAGATGGCTGTGGTGTATTGTGTTAGCATGGGACACAGCAGCTGTTAGAGAGCAGATACAAATCTCTCCCACAGAGGAAACACATTGTGTTGCACAATTCACCAGGGGTCACAACTAACACTGCAGACAAGCAGCGTGTACATGTGAGAGCATGCATTTTATGATAATTGTGATATGAAAAAGGGTTGTAATGTCACTTCATGGTTTGGCGAAGATGATGGTGCATATTATAGGCCTGGTGGTCCAGCTGTTGCACAGATGCATAAAAGGAAAGCCAACATGACACCACCATTGGTGGTGGAAAAGAGGTAAGATCCCTTACTTCAGTAAAAGTACTAATGCAATAATGTAAAAATACTGTATTAAAGTAACAGTTTGAAACAAACACCAGTCTCCTGTCAATGTCCTTTGTTTTGCTGACCCATCCATCCACCCCAGCCTACTTCTAATACTGGCTTTGTTGCTCTATATACTACATCACCTGACTTCCTCCTCTACTCCCCTGACAGTTACTACGGCAGGTAGAGGTCTCCTAATAACAAAACATAACTATGGGACGTAATAAGCTGCTTTCACAGATGAATTGGGGCAGCCGTGGCGCAGCAAGTTAAGAGTTCGGCTTTGGACTTTGGACCGGAGATCGGAGTGTTGTGAGTTCGATCCGTGGTGCACCTGAGCAAGGCACCGATCCACCTTAGTTGGCAGCCCCCTGCTGCAGCGTCTCTAGTGCATGTGTATGCTTGTGTGCGTGTTTCGTTCACTTGGTGTGGGTAAAAAGCAGAGAGTAAGTTCCCCAGGAGGGATCAATAAAGTAAATTAAAACAAAAAACCATGAGATCGTTTTGTTAGGGCAATGTTTTTTAATGTAAAATCTCATAGATTGTCTTATATATTGTCAGATAAATTTAGCTGAGTAAAAAGTACTATGTCTCTCTCTGAATTGTAGTGGAGTAGAAGTAGGAGCAGGAAGCAGGAAATAAAAATACTTTAGTACTTCACTAAATGTCCTTAGTTACTTTCCACTATTGGTATAAAAATATTCAGACTGGAAAAGGCTGGGTAGGCAGAATCAACAGATAACCACAGCCATGGTAGCACTTAATTATCTAGAGCTTTCTGATAGCTCGTGGAAAGTCATTTACTGCTACTGCCTGAGCTGACTATGCTAAACTTTTGCCACTAACAGCTTTTTTTTTTTCTTTCCTAACTGACCGGCCAGTGTTCAAAAAAAAAAGAGACTTCAGGTCAAGCAAAAGCAAGCAGTTCAGCTAACCAAAGCATACGTGAATCTCTGGAGAGGAAAAAAAAGGGTAGATGTGATTAGTGCATGTCAGGATGAAGCCATCACAAGGTCTTGGACTTATTTGTGATGATGGAAATGGTGTCTTTCAGGGTCGTGAAGAGGTCAAGATGCAGAGCACTTATGAAAACAGTTGTCTCAAAGTCCAGAGAAGAAGACACTTAATATGTACCTATATGTCAGGGTTAGATCACAAATTTCATTTTTTTAAATTTTCAAGCACTCTACAAGCAACACTGGATGTCCACACATTTCATTACAGCAAAGCAATATGTAACATGAAAGCTGCATGTCTGCATGTTTTTCTTGAGCGTCAACTTTGCTAAAATATCAAATAGTCATATGAAACCCAGTAGGACGCTGACCTGAGAAACGCCTCCAGCATGTAAGCTGTGGTGGATGCCTTTCCCCACAAAATCAGCTTTTTTGGGCATAGTTTGCAGCTGGAAAAGCACTGAAGATTTACAAAGTGGCTGCAAGAATCTGGGCTTGGAGTGTAGTCCAGGGGTTTAGCTAGTCCTGGAAGAAAAGAAGGGAACTGTCAAAGATGTAAGCAGAACCAAAATTCCCTCAACATCCAATCCAAGATGTTCTACATGACAGGATTTCCAATGATTGTTGTTGTGTCAAACATCAATGTCTAGTTTCCCGAATGTTTTGTTGAATACAGTAGTGTTGATTACTGTTTTCTGATTACTTTATCTATGCAATTAATGTAAGACAAAATGCAGGTAATGTACTTTGCAGATAATGCAGCAAAGGGGATCACACATCACAGTCCTTGGGAACATGTATTATGCAAAAGTCTCATTGAGTTTTCCTTGACTTTCTGTTTTTGCCACCTTTCCAAACCTTTTCAGACCTCT
This sequence comes from Toxotes jaculatrix, assembly GCF_017976425.1. Taxonomy (NCBI): domain Eukaryota; kingdom Metazoa; phylum Chordata; class Actinopteri; family Toxotidae; genus Toxotes; species Toxotes jaculatrix. The sequence goes on from NC_054402.1 coordinate 13,817,463, forward strand.
AGAATATATTTTCATTGGTTAAATGCCATATAACTAGGATTTATGGCTGAAAGTCAGACGAGATGCTTCCACTCTCAGGATCTAAGCAGCTTGTCTGGCCTCTTCAAGATGATCACAACACATAAATCAGAAGAAGAGAAGAAGTGACAAACAGCATGAAACAAACAATCCAGAACCAATATCACTGTAGGTGAAGAGCTGCTGCAGAGGAGAAAAACTCACAAGGGAGAGATCCAAGCCTGGCAGAAGTAGATGCTTTGTACTCCAGCCAGTCTTCAAGTGGCAGCCAGACAGCTTACTGATCAAGCTTGAAAACTGATCAAGTGTACACGCAGATCGTGCTGTATGAGCTCTTTCTTTTCCCTACTCCACCACTCATCTAGAAATGTGTGTAATGTTTAATGAGATAGTTCCAAAAATGTAGTATGTCTGAGCTATCAATAAAGAAACTGTGGTGAGGTAAAGTCTAGGGGAAATAAAAATTGCATTAGGAAACATGATGTTCTGTCTAGTGTGTGTTGCCATGAGGCACAAAGGATATTAAAAAAATTAGAGATGAATTTTCTTTTACTTTATTTCCTTTGTCATGATAATCTAATGGTGATCTTTTGATACCACGGCAGCCCTGGTAGGCATCCTGCTCAACTATGATTTAACTAAGCTCATCTTGAAATTGAACATTTAGCCATTAGTCCTTTGTGGTACTGTACTACATGCTCTGTGTGACACTAAGAATAACAGGACAAAACTGTTTTAATCCCCCCATCCTACCCCTTTTATCAGTTAAAATTAACTTGCAGATTTAAACGAAGGTTAAATTAAATTCAAAGATTTAAAGAGCAGTGCAATCATCTTATTTTGCCAAGATTATCTGTCATGGTGGATTAAGAGCTTGATATGACTTGAAGCTGATGAAAAAAAAGAAAGAACCAGAACGACGGTTAATTTTAACTCTTAAATGAATTCAGCCACAGGGATTTCAGTGGTGTAATTGTCACAGTGGCAGGTAAATTCAAAGTGATTGCATTCATTTATTTACAGATTTGGGGCGCGGGAGAACGACTCCCTCTGTGATACAAATTATTTAATCAGGGCTGCCAACTCTCACGCATTGAGCGTGAGACTCACGCAGCCGTCACAGATCTCACGCAACACATGCCTTTTCTCACGCTAACTTGTCATCATGGCTTTCTGGTTGGGCTACTGGTTGGGATCCATTATGTCGAATGATTGTATACTGTAGGTAACGGTAATGCACCAAATAGTGTTTCATCTGTCATTAACCTCAAAGACGCAGAGCAAGGTTGGAGGAACAAATACATAGTGCAATGGTCATTTGTCAAAATATGAATTCACTGGGTGTTACTCGGGATTTGTTGGTGTAAAGTTGAAGAACTGGCCTGTGCAGAGCAAGGTTAGCAAAGCATTGCAGCATTGCATCACTTATTTACATTGTTTTATGCTAAAAACATGATAAATTACAAATCAATTTTGCTTGTAGTTGTGGTAATAGGATGTTCAATTTATATTTCTTGTAATGCAAGGTGTCTTTCTTTCTTTCTTTCTTTTTATTTTGCCAAGGGGAAGGTTAGCATGCTGGTTTTGGATTGCTACAGCATGTTGGCTGACAGCAGGAATCCCCTAATCCTGCATTTGTGCTATAGTGTTCAAGTCCTACACCCTTGTGTAACATTCACGCATTATTATTAAAGCACTCTGTCCATCATGTTCATTGTCAAATTGTAAAGCACGACTAATTTGACAAATTGCCGCCCACAGCATGTCTCTCAAACATATGACTGCATAAACAATGAGTAATGCATAAAGTATATTTTTTAATGCAGTGTGTGCACATGGTGATAGAAGGGCAACGTCATACATATTTAGCCCGAGGACTCCATACTGAAATCTTGCATCTTTATGCACTTGGGCAGCATGTGTGTTTCATGAGTGTTCAAATGTCTTTTTGCAATGGAAGGAACAAAGACATAACAGAAAATCCACTGAAACCTAAAGACCCAAATGAACACCTTCCTCCCATGGGTCTGTGTGCACTAATTTGTATGTGTTTGTCCTTCTATATGTGTATTTGTTTTTATTCACATCTTCACATGCATGCTTGTGTATGCATATGTCATGTGTGAGCGTGCTTGGGTGTGTAAGTGTGTGTGTAGTGACAGATGGTCCGTTTAATAACCTTGCAAGCACGGTCGCCTGTGGGGTTGGCATGTCCAAGATGTGGGGAGTGACCTTGTTTTTTATGACCACACAGAGAGCAACCTGTTACAACTGAGAGTGTGTATTGTACGTGTGTACTGTGTGTGTGTGTAAGATTACCATCAATTTAAGGTCAAAGTTCAATACCTCTCCTCACCTTATCAATGCTTGTGGCAAGCAGATACCCACTTGGGTACTTGGATTCAAAATGTAGTTATTTCATGCTAAATGTCCTTGAAAGCGTGGCAGACATAATTAAAAAGTTAATTATAAAATTTGCATATTTTTGGGAAATACGCTTTTTCGCTTACTTGCTGAACGTAAGACATGAAGATTGATACCACTCTCCATGTTTAGCTTAGCGTAGCATAAAGACTGGGAAAAGGGGGAAACCCAGGTTAGGCAAGGTTAAGCATATTTTCAGAAATGCTAAAATAATCGTTCAAGATGTATCTTTTGATTTACACAAAAAAATGCAAAACAACTGTTCTGAACATCTGTCTTTGTCTTTAAAATATGGTCTAAATCTAAACTGTTAAACTAGAAGGGGCATTAAAATGAAAAAACAAAAAAAACAAAAAAAAAACAAAAACAAAACTTGAATCTTTCAAATCCACACAAAGCCTAAACAAAAAACAAATATGGCAGTTTAATAACTGCATTAAAATTTACTTGAGGGACAATAAGGACAAGCCAGAGAACAAACAGTGCTGGGATCAAAATGGACACTTGGGAGGACACGTCACACAGAATATGCTGTTTCAACAGTGAGAGAAGGCCTTTCCATAACCTGGTATGACATTAAGTTGAGTGGAATTAGATCAGCTTCCTGTAACATAACACTGTGCAAAATGAGACAGAGCATCAGAATTAGAGTGAAAAAGAAAAACCGTGAGGATATATCACATTCAGGAAAGACAAGCATCCTCCTTCTGCTAACATAAGAAAAACAATTTCGGTTTCATTAAAATAAATTCTTTCAGGATTTTCTCTCTCCTCAATCTCACTCTCTCCTCCATCTGTCTGTATTTGTTTGCAAATTTACATTTCTCCGTTTTTTTGTTTCATTTCCCCTACATTTGTCTGTCCTACCATAATTGCCTTTTTTTCTGTGCCACATGGCTGAGTTGAAAAGTATTATGACAAACCAGAGAAATACCATGTGTGGGTGTGTTCTTGCACACGCATGCAGGTGTGGGTGCAAATAAGCATGGAGAGGTGTGTGTGTATGATCAAGCGTGGGATGCATGCTCGCATGTTCCCAGTGGCATGTGTGCAGGGAAGTGTGTGTATCTGTGAAACTTTTTGTGTCAGGATGTGTAGAGCTAATCAGAGCACGGAAGATCCTGTAGTGGCAATAATAGTAGCAGAACACAGGACGTTAGAGTACAGTAATGGCTCTTTCCATGTCAATCTGTTTTTGTTCCCTTCTCACTCTTGATTTCAATGTCTGTCAGCGAAATCAACAGGATAATTACATGCACGATTTCTTTTGCTCTCTTTCATTCTGTCTCTCTGGGTGATCCTTTCTGTCCCATCTCTATTTTCTTTCTATATTTTCATTTAATGCCTCAACTGTTTTTCCTCCCTGCCTCTCTCTGGGTATTTTTGAATAAGAGGCAGGCTTTGTGCTGATGTTCCTTTCGTGACATTCAGGAAGAGAGGAACATGAAAAAAATAAGGAGACGATGTGGAGGAGAGGAGAGCATGAGACAATGAATCACGTGGAGGAAGCGAGTGCAGAAGAGGAGGAAATAAGAAAGAAATCAAAGAGTTAGACTGGAAGAAAACAGGAAATACATGACCAGGCTTTGCAAGGAGCCTTCAAATTCTTTATATTAAGAGATGGAGGTCTGTGTTTCCAAATTCAGCCTATATGTACTATATCACAGATATATACTAATCACAAATTGTTTTTCAGATTTAACACTTGTCTGTTCATGTTCAAACATTAGTTGGACTGTTCTTGACCTGAAGAAAAATAAACAGACTTTGTCTTTATGCCTCAAGAGACCTAGAAAAGCCCCTAATACTATGGATGATACAAGGTCATGCTTTTCTTTTCTCGTCTTGTCTCTTCTCGTCTCTTCTCTTCTCTTCTCTTCTCTTCTCTTCTTGGGTGTTATAACTACCTGTTAAGACAGTGATTACCCCTAAATATTGATAAGTACATTACAGCTGTGTAATTAGTTCACTGGACTCATCCATTTCCATTGCCAGATCAATTTGCCCTCAAGCTGTTGCATTGACACACAGGCACATGGACACACAGCCAAACACACACCTCATCAGACCGGATTTGTGGGATGTTGAAGAAAATCCACTTCTGGAAATGAGCTGAATGAACCACTTGTAACATGTTTTCATATATTACTATTAAACAAATGAACTGTGCTCTACACTGTACCGTGTCCTGTTCAATCCACTGCTACATCTTCTCCATACAATAATGTAATTCTACTGTGTTTTTCTATTTTACTCAAAATGGAAAAACATGTTATATTTCTGGAAGTAAGAAGCTGTAATATGGGATTAAGTTAAACTAATCAGCAGAGACTTCACTAGCAAAAATGCCGAGACTCTGCTGAGACTTCTCTATGCTGCCATACTTTGGGCCAGATATGTGTGAATGAAAACACAAGTTAAATTAAATTTGCAACTTTTAGCCTGGTGTCTTATTTTGGCCACAGGTAAAACAAACAGAAAAAAGAAAATACAATTAAATAATTTCAACTGTTTCCTCACATCTCTGTTTCCTCATACTTTAATAATATTATCAGCCATTTTGGCCACTTTGGCAAAAAAAAAATCTCATTGTATTTTTGTAACAGCTCACCAAAGTGTAGAAAAATGCTTTTGCACTTCTTCATGAAGAAGATAAATGATTAATGAGGGTACTCACAGTGTGCCAGATGTCTGTAAAATCATCCACTAAATGATACTCTTTATTTTTATTACTGTCAACAAATTCCATGGAAACACAAAAACTCTCAGTACTTTCCCAACCATAAGCTGATTTGGTTATATGGAAGATGTAAATATTTAATGGCAGGTCACAAGTATGTAGCCTATTTTGATTAAAATTAAATTGGTAAATTAATTACCTTGACAGCTGGGCACTAAAGAGATAAGCGAACTGGAATAAATAGTTGTTTTTGTGTGTGTACTGTTTTCTGACAAAAACAAAAGGTTTTAGTCTTTTCATGGGATTTGTAGTACTTATCCTGTAATCTCAGTACAGACGCCACTTTAAAGGCACTAAATTTCTAATATAAAAACTAAAAAATGATATTTTTTTTTGAGCTGAGAGCATCGGATTTAGCTGCATTTTGCCAGATTCGAAAGCTGAAAGATGCGTTGAGAACTCCGCTAACACCGTGTGGGACATGCACTAAATTCAATCTATTCTTGACTTGTGTGTCATTCTGTCATTAACACTTTGTTTTTCTCTTTTTTTACAACTCAGTCTTTGTCTCTATTATACAAAGTTACAAATACCTTCAAAATAATGTAAAGCAAACAAAGAGAGGCATTATTGTTGTGTTGTGTTGTAGCAGCGTTTCAGGGCATGTATCTTCTGCTAGTTGGTATTAATCTCGCCTTCATAAAGCGTGTTAATGCCCAGTGTTAATCAGGGCTTCTACTGAATGTGTCTGTGCGAACAACAGGCTGCTAAATGTCAACTGTTACCGGATTATCTGCCGCCTGGAACCCCATGATAATGATATATGGAGTATGCGTTTCTGTGTGGGTGCTTTTGAAACCGCGCATGCGTGTGTGTGATTGCGAGTGTGCATGTGGTGATTAAGACAGGCTATTTCTATTTTCTTGGCTCCCTGAATGATTTCCCTTTGAGTGTAAACCTTTTATTCTGCTGCTTTTATTAAATCAGAGAGACAGAGAGAAATCGCGACAGAGTAAGAAAGGGACCGTGAAAGGAAGAAAGATACCAAGCCAGAGAAAAAGAAACAGTGAAAGAGAAAGAAAGAGAGCGAGAAGGAGAAACAGAGACAGACAGACGTAAAAGAAGAGGGGGAGCGTTTTAGAGGGGTGTATAATCCCTGTAGTGTTTGTTGTTGTTCCTGTCTGCAGGGTGGTAGAATTTGAACGCTCCATAAAAGCCTGGCTTGGGCTCTGCTATCCCAACTCACACAGCAGTCTTCGCCATAAGTGCTTCGTTCATTGTTCTGTCAACCTGGCAACAAAACCGAGAAAAACACATGAAACGAGAAGCAACAGCACAAACTGAACAAGTGAATAACCATAACAGTCGCCTGTATCAAAACGCTTGCCTGTATTAAAACTCATCACGTAACAATACTTACGTTGATACACACCGACATGCATTCTAATAATCTGTGTGTCTCATTAAGTCAGGTTATTAGACCTCAGAGTTAATTGAGTTTTTCTGCTTGATAATAAGGTCATCTAATTTCCTCTTCCCTCTGCCTTCATTTTTAACCTCCCCTTGATCAATATTTTTCTTCTTTTCTGAACCCTACTTTTGTTTTCGTTCCGTTTTCCCACCTCCTCTTATGATACCTCTCTGTCCCTCACCTCTGGTCCTTTCTTCTTCCCTTCAATCTTATCATCGTCCTCTTTTTCCTCTCAACCTTGCCCCAATCTGTCTGCCTCTTTCTTTTTTTTGGGACATTGTACCATTCCTCCTATAGTGTGATGGTATGGTGTTTGTAGAGGAGGCAAAGATAGAAGTGTAACCTTGATGCAGGTGGGATATCTCTCTTCAAGTACCTTTACAATGCTCACTATCATGCACAATCAAGTCACTGGTTGTTTCATGTAGCATTACGCCACCTGTATCACACTCTGGATGAACTATACTGTACAGACAGAGGAACAAGTCAAGACACAGACATTGGGATGTGACAGAACTGCCGCGGTGACGCTCATCAGTGCTGGGAAACAGGACAGTGGAATATTCTGTGTATCAAGGGTGCTGGTGTGGGTTACACTTTGGCTTCACTTGTGCATGACTTCTGTAAGACCATCGTTTGTATTCTTGTGTCCACCAGTGTATGCCATATTATTCATGTGGAAAAATGAGAAAACAGTCCCATGTAGAAATCAAATTATAATTAATCAAATCCAATGTCATTTTTTTCCAGCAACTATTAGAATCTTAGGAACTTTACTTTGTTTCTGATTGGCCCAAAACAACACGTTCTCCACATTAAATGACAGCATATGGTTTTTGAGAGGCGTTTATGGGGCAGAACAGCGTTCTGCCCCATAAAGGATCTGATATCACCTATTTGCACTCATTTTATAGTTTACTGCCCTCTTGTGGCAGTAGGCTGTTGTCTTTGGAAGCTAGGTTGACTACCAGCTTCTTCTTCAAAAAATTACTCGGCTGGTGGAAGTTTAACTTTAAACTGATCAGCCACAACATTAAAACTGGCAGCTGGTTTTAATGTCAGTGAATAACGTGAATTTGTCATCCTACCTCACAAGCTGAGTGCTGCACAACCCACTTGTCCTCGATCCACACCGACACAAGTGGTCTCTTTAGCACCACCAGCGTCTCAAATCTAAGGGGCCAGTCTAGTCTTTTCTTTCCCCACAGTTTTCATGGCCAATGTGTTTTAGTAAGATGTTTTAATAGAGTTTAATCGCCAACATGAATTCATAGTAAACATTCCTAGTCTTAAATTGATCTCAGCTACGGGAAATATATCTTTTCCAAATCTAAGATGTAGGATTATGAACTAAGCCTATTCAAGTGGCACCAAGTATACCTTCTTTTGAGACTCTTGAAATTTCACAGATTATTAATAAATTACTCACAGCTGTGTTTAACAATGCCGCACAAAGGCTGCTGGTGGTTCCACCACTTTCTTCCCAGAAAGGATATCAGCTAAAAAAAAAAAAAGTTTCATTTGATGAATTGGCTAAGAATAGCCTTAGCTCTACAATTACTTACTACACACCAATACTCAGATTTGATACAAACCTGTGCTGTAAGTAAAGATTTCAGAAAGCAGCCTGGCAATACATGGAAAATGAGCTTAATTGCAAAGGGTCATGATTCCCCTGCTGGCACAAACCAATGTTATGCATCCAGATGAGCACGGTAATAAAATGTTAAGATCTCAGAGCAAATAGAAATAATGCGGTGTTCTCATTGCCCATGTGATACTGATGTTTACTTTGAACAACAGTGCTGTTTATCTGATCCATAAAGATGACAAAAAAAGAGACTAATGTTGGCACTTTTACAGCCTGGGTAGTATGTGTGTGTGTGTGTGTGTGTGTGTGTGTGTGTGTGTGTGTCATTGTAGTGCTAGCGTCATATTTCCTGTGCTGAGTGTGCTGAGAAAGGAGTTCTCTGGTGCTTTATAGGCCAGAGATGCACCAAGTGATCTCAGTAAGTGCTGCATATTTAGAGTGCATAGTCTATCTCTTTCTCTCTGTCTCTGTCTCACTCTCTCTCTCTGTCTCACAGATCTGGGAGCACAGATACACAGGCGCACTTCCAAACGTATTTGTTGTGTACTGAGAAATTATTTGATTCAGTACCAAGGCCACTTGTACAGTAAAGAATCTTTAAAGTGGTAAAATGTACACAAACAAAACACACGTGCCGCACGCACGCACACACACGCAAGGGAATGCACAAACACACAGAGATTCAGGAGTGTGTTCCCATCCAAAACACACAAAACACACGTCTCTCTCTTTCTCTCAAACACATACACAGGATTGGAGCTGTTACTGACAAAGGCTCCCCGGTGTGATTTACTGCACAGGGTGAAACACATTGCCCTGCTCTCCTCTGGTCTGTAGTTTCCGGTTTTATTCTGGTTTGGTTTGGTCCTCTGTCTGTTTTGCTCTTCTCTGTTTTGGTTTGCTCTCTTCCATTCTGTTCTACTTTGTTTCGTCTTCTCTGAACAAATTGGTATTTTTTTGCTTTGCATAAAGTTACTTTAACCATTATTTTAAGATATCAGAGGCTGAATATTTAAAAAGGTGTGAGTTTTACAATCTCCTACTGCACACTGTGAATCATTTTTGTTTATGTTCAGCATTTCTCACAAGACATTTTGGTGAGACAAGAGCTCTCCACATCCTTAAGCTCTATTAAACATATGTGAATGTGCCCTGTCTATGAAAATATTTGCAACTGCCTTGAAGGTAATATTTGAAGGAGCCATTTTGAGAACATTGTCAATATTTACTAATTGTCTGGTGAATGTAAGAACAAGTAACAGGTTTAAATACAGTAGATTTATTTCCTTTGTGAATGGTTAAACAAAACACTCCTATGTTTGCACTGGGTACTACTGTCAATGAATCTTCAGACAGATGAAACATGGAGCTGTGCTGTCAGTAGATGCAGACTGATAGACCCTGGTGGGTCTGTAACAAGAAACTTGTTGTAAATACTCAAGAGACCCTAACTGTGGTACTGATTCCTGTTCAATAAAGCAAGAAGAAAACGTTAGTAAAAATGTTTCTTTAATGGGAAGGTTATGATCCCCCTCCACAGAAGAGGCATCTAAGTGTAGACTTGATTTAGTTAATCATCTAATGGAAAAGAACATCAGTGCACGATGTGCAATCCACAGCAAATCTGTCAAGTTCGTAAAACTGGCCTCTATTGGCAGTCTGCTTAGTAATACAGAGTTGTGCATCCTCAAAGAACATATGCTAAATAGCGTTTCATGTTATTCAAAAATGACTATGGCTGCTTTCAGCCCAGCTTTAGCTTAGCATGAAAAAACACAGGCCCACTTTTTCCTACTGTATACCTTGTGATCGCCATGACAAAGAGTTCATGTCTTCTATGGCTGAAGAGGAGCTTTCTAAAGTCTGAAGATGCCATTAAGATTATGTCAGCTTCGGCTTGAGGCATAAAAAATTTTAAATAAAGAGGTGGCCATTTAGGAGGAAGAGAGATCTAATGAAAGTCGCAAATGTGCTACATTAAGGGGAAAAAAAAGGATCCAATGTTTTTGGAGCCGAATAACTCGGCTTCTGCTGCTTCAAATTTGACCATTGTTTCTTTAATCTCTCTCGTTGTCTCCCAACTTTATGGAAGGGCAATGCTAAATTGCTGGAGTGCTCCTTGAACCATGAAACACGCTATCCGCACATAAAGGGAAGCAGGGTGTTGCTATTACATGTCCACAGGGCACATCTTTTCACTATTTTCAAATCCCCAATCAGCATTTAGGCTCACACTGATAAAGTTCTGCTGGTTGCAGCTGTTACTCAGGGAAAAAGAGGTGGCACTTGGATCCATCAATTACTGGCATGCATAATTCAAACGCTCCGTGTCACTAACTTTCACTGTCTTCCTTCTCACCCCATCACCTTTCTCTACATCCTCCTTTCTGTCAATGGTGATTTCTCTATCTTCTTCTCTTGTCAGTCGTCCCTTTCACCTCTTCCTGTCTTCCTCCCTGGCTGTCAGTGGGTCCTTTCCCTGGAGGCACAGTTGGTTTCTAAAGAAACAATTTCAGACAACAGACAATAAAGCCATGAAATCAGAGAGAGCGAGAGAGTCAGAGAGAGATCAACACAGTGTTTTTCCTGGCAGTGGAAAAGAAAGAAAGAAAGAAAAAGATAAATAGAGATCAGGACATGCTGACAGAGAGAAGGGTAAATGAGGAGAAAGGGGATGAGAGGGTGGAGGAAAGATGACATAAAGAGATGAATAAGACACAGAAACACACTATAGTGAGAAAATAAACCACGGGGCAAAGCATTACATTCAAACTGTGCAGTAACGAATTGCAAAAAGATGCTATTTAATCTTCCCGTAAAATCGGTGTTGAAAGGCATATTTTACATCCCTCTTTGATACAAAGTGTGGAAATGACTGCACTGAAATGCCATGGTAATGTCCGTAGTCTACAGATTCGATGACTGACTTCTACATTGGTCTGAGCTGTTCTGGTAAGATCAAAATTATTTGACAGTTACAACTGAAAATATGGAAGAGTTCAGCAGTATGAGGCTCACAGACATATCTCAAAGGTAGAGCCAGCAGTAGGCACAGTAAGATAAGGTGGAAGTATGTCATTGTAAACATTTGCATTTTTTCCCAGTGCATATTAATTTGTATTAGACCGCACAGTTTGGGGATTGATGATGTGAGTGACACTTTGAGAATGAAAAGAAATGTGGTGTGATTTATTTCTTTCTGTAGTTCAATATTTTACTGCAGATGTGTCATTATCATAATTAAATATTCATAAAATATGTGTTTTAGAATTTAGAGCCTTAGTCATATTAAACTACATTGGCTTATTGGCGTACTTATAACTTCAAATAGTTGGCGAGTCACTGTGACCTGTTTAGGATTAAATAATGTTTGCTTTTTTGCTATAAGCCTGTGAAATTACTGTGAAACATCCATACTTTTGAACAAGCTGTGGTCAAAGTAAGACCACAGCAGAAATTAAAATCAGTGGGTAGAGGTTACTGCCTCTGTGCAGTCATGACTGATTTTTTTTTTTTTTTTTTTTTTCTTACTGGTAAATTTCCAAAATGAATGCTCTTCTGTTTATTCTTATTTGGGCACTGATCTGTATATAGGCCTATCTGTCTGTAGTGTTCCTGCCATGAGCCCAACACTTTCCCATAAGCCCAGTTTAACCTACAGGAACCTTCTGCTGGCTTATGATATCACAGAGTAAATACATTCAAAAGGCGTGGAAAACATCTTTATTGCAGAAATGGACCAGAGGTGTCTGTCAAGCAGCCAAGAAAAATGGTGACACGGAATGTCTTTTTGATGGTGAGACAGAATTTCAACATAGTCACAGTCAGAAAAAAATCCTTCTGTGGTCCCAAAATGACCCACGTCTAAGAACTTGACAGGAGTGTGTGTGAGTGTATGACTGGAAAACACACTGAGGGGAATACCAGTAGGAATGAACTGATTCCATTACTTCTCCTCTAGAACCAATTCCAGGACCTAAATTGGCCAACTGGAATACCAGTGCTCATTTTCATTTCCAGTTTAAAACCTATCCACATAACCATGTTACGGTGAATGGAGTGATTCTTCTATGTGTAAGGTGACGTGAGGCAGCAACTCAACATCACCTCTTAGCTATAAGTGGAGCCATTAAAAAAACAATTCTTTTTAGGCTTGTGCCAGTTTTGTTGTATTGTATTTGGGCTAATAGTGTCAAAATTTTGTGCTCAAGCCCTGTGCCTCATGATGTGTACTTGTATTTGCTGAACAACCTACTCAATACCAAAAGTAAAGCACATAAATCAGGTCTTGTAAGTCATAATCATGTTTCATCTTGAAAACAGGCCATTTATCAATGCAACGTTGCCACACTAATAAAATATATTTATAATAATTATTATTATCTAAATTACAAAGAGGAAAGGAAAATTAAAGCAAAGGACTAGGAAGAGCTATTGAACATCCATCATCTACACACAGTATTCACATGAGGCATTGAATGAGTGTCATGTGGTGTACATGTATTCAGAAACCTAATGAGAATGTCATTAAATTTGTTTATTACGGGTGAGATGATTAGTGCCTGACAGTATGACTTTGATTGTTCTTGTTTACGTGTGTCTAGGACAGGTTTGGTCAGTCAGGGTGTGTTTGTGTGTAAGAGAGAGTGTGTGTACAGCAGTGCGGAGAAGTGCAGGCTGTGTAGCTGAAGGTCACTGCAGATAAATGAACTGGAGACACCAACAAGCTTATTACTGTAGGGCGGGTGCACACAGCACGCACACTGATACGTAGGCAACACACACACAGGCACACACTGCAGAGACTTATTACAGCTACTGTAGTGACATGAATTGCTCCTCCTCTGATTCACTTTACCGGCGTCTCTCTAAATCTCACTGCGATAACCTCAGTTGCTGAGACTTACAGCTGCTGCTACAGAGGGGCTGGAAACAATAGTAGAAACACCTCTACAGTATAATGCAATCCGGTTCAAAAGGCCTGCAAAAAATGCCAGGGAAGCTGTGCATTTTGTCATTACCTCCATAGTCTGACAACTTTACAAAAAAGTTAATAATCCAATAAAATGTCCTGGGGTTCAGAAGTGTAGTAATATTCATAACTTAATTTACTTTTTGTTCTTACTTGAACACTTTAACATTTTATGTTCATAAAAATTGTATCCTTTAAAACTTTTTAATTTAAAAAAATACTGTATTTGATTAAGTGGCATTTTGTATCATTAGTCATTTAGTGTATATGGATATGATGAAAACCCACATCAAAATTTGCATGTGTAAAGTAAAGAGTAATTGCTGGACAATGGCAAACCCATGATAGTACATATAGACTATCCCCTTTTCTTATAGACCAACTGACAGAAAGAGCTTCTTTATAATAATACAAGCTTGCAGAAGAATTGCCTACATTGAAAACAACTTTATGTTTGTGTATCAATTGTTTTTAATCCCCTCTTGAATAACACCACAATATAAAACCAAATTCCAACAAAACTGTCTATACACTTCATGTGGTTTGGGTTCAAAGTGTGAACTGCTGCCAGGACAACGCGTCTAGTTTTTCCTGACTTTTTTTTTAGTCCTTTTTTGCCCTACTCCATGCTGGCAGACGGTCACTACAGGCTTAACGACAGTAACCAGATAGAAATGGCTCTGTCTGACACAAGAATGTCAGCACATACAAAAGCACTCTTTCTGCCACTGTCCAGCATTCACTGCATTTGATATTACCTAAAACGTGTCCACATGATAAAACATGGACTTTAACGTGGAAATTTAAAACCTTTATTTGTAGCTTGTGGAACTCCGCTTGTAGTGACTACTTCAATACAAGCAACTGAAATTGACCTGTGTAACCCTGTAGACCTTGTCCTTTCACTGAGAGAATATGTGTCACATCTTCGCTGTCAATTTGACAGTTCTGAAACAACTGCAAAGAAGATGTCACCATGAATTCTATACAGTGAGTGACAAGACGAAAAGTGACTGTCTGCATTTCGAGTGCGAACTGTCTGGGCCACTTGAAGTTTTCCCCATTGGTGTCCACACAGACCGAGCTGGACAGTAGATACAAGTCATATCCAAATGTTGAGGAGTGGCTTAGTTTTTTTAAAGCACATTCACCACCAATTCCACCAAAGCTATCCACATATTTGCACTAAGCCTGCAGAGGAAAAGCCTCAAAGACACATTGAAGAACCAATTCAATTTGGGGAGTTTATGCTCAAACAAGATAAAATACATCCATCCATCAACTGCTCAAACTAATAAGACAGAACACACAGCTGATATCAACAATGTTGACATTGTTATATGGTGAATTTGCAGTATATACTTTTGATGTGGTGGAGGTTCACTCAACAGAATAACACTATGCAGAGGTAAATAGGATAGGTATGGTGAATGGGTGGATTCCAGTTTGATAACTGAGTATATGAGTGGTTACTGTAGGCCTCTAATTTTGAGTTGGGGATAATGGGAATTTCTGACACCATTGATAACTCTCACTTGCTCTTACATAGTGCTGCACTCAGTTATACACATGATCCACCATTCACTGTGCGAATGTCAGATTGTAAGTTTTGAAAAATTACAAAAAATTCAGACACTGACCATCTGACAAGCACCTCTGCTGGAATATACTTACACATCTTAGGACTCCCTGCTCAAGTCCCTTAAGATATCTTGATGTTAATTTTAATTTCAATTTGGTTTGACCTTGTCCCAACTTAAACCTTACATTTACATATCACTTGATCTTCCATCATATTATGCAGAGGACATGATAACAGCGTATTCTGGGGAAGATGTGTCACTTGAGTGTACATCACCGGTCACTTATGCCATCAGCCTTTGAAAGATGCATCTCAGAATATTGAAATGCCACTCAACATGGCAGCAGAGGCCTCCTCCAGGGGACATGCCAAGCTGACATCACCAGCTGCTTCTTTTAACCGGGGTGTAATGCACGTAAAGGTTATCCTCCTAGATGTCACTGCCCCTAGCAGGTGCTCAGACTGAAAAGTAGGGGTCATTATGACAGCAACACAGACGTGAGCCCTCACTGGCTTTCCACCCATTACAACAAGTCACCTGAGCCAAGCTGGATGTGGCAGCAGCAGTTTCACCTCTACACTGGGCAACAGGTTTGTAATAAGTGAAAGAAAAAAAAAGTCCTAATAGTATTTATAGTTAATAGTACATATTGTTTCAACTACAACAGATACTGTTGCACAGTGAGGTCCAATTATTTTGTTTACCTAGGTATGACTTGGGCTTTTGCCCCCTTTGAAGAACCAAAAACTCTTTGAACTGCCATGTTACTTTGTTTGTCATGTCTGCAAGGTAATCTTGCTGAGTTAAAAGTGAGAGGAAGAGACATCTGGGGAGTGGCTGCATGGCAAAGAGAAAGAACAAATATAAAACTCACTGTATAATTCCAAATCTAGTTCACAGAATCTAAAAGAGGCCTTGTTTTTTGGGAACATGAAGATCTGGATTCTCTTGTCTTTTTGTTCAGCCTCATTGTGTCATCTCTTGGCTTTCACACAACCCTTCATGGCCATGTCCCAACAACCAGATTAAGGAAAAGATTAAGCAACATTTTTGACAGTTCTAATGAAATCTGATAAGTGGATACGTTATGCTTATTTTCTGTTCTGTTTTGTTTAAGGGAAATGGGAACAGAAATGGAAACAAACATATTATAAAATACTTCTTTTTGTGATGAAGGTAAAACGTGTCTATATTAACAGAAAACACGAAGCTTCTTTCTTTTGTCTACAATTGTAAATCTACACTGTTTATACGGTACATGCACATATACAGTGTATTTTCTTTAAAGCACAAGTCTGTAGTGGCATCTAGCAGATGGCAACCAACTAAATACTGCTCATCCCACCCTTTTGTAGGTGTGTAGGAGAATCTACATTGAGATTTCAGGTAACATAAAAATGTGAAAGGCCCTCTCCAGAGCCAGAGTTTGTCTATTCTGGCCTACTGTAGAAACATGGTGGACAAACATGGTGGGCCCCTTGGAAGAGGACCCGCTCCCCATGTAGATATGAAGGGCTCGTTCTAAGCTAACGCAGGCATTTCTTGGTTTCAGGTGATTATACACCAATGAGAACATCCATCCATCCATTTTCTATACCGCTTGATTTGTCAGGGTTGCGGGAGAACTGGAGCCTATCCCAGCTGACTACGGCGAGAGGCGGGGTACACCTTAGACTGGTCGCCAGTCAATCGCACACATACAAAGACAGACAACCACACATGCACACACTCACACCTAGGGGCAATGTAGAGTGGCCAATTAACCTAATGTGCATTCATTCATTCATTTTCTACCGCTTAATCTGTCAGGGTCGCAGGGAAGCTGGAGCCTATCCCAGCTGACTATGGGCGAGAGGCGGGGTACACCATGGACTGGTCACCAGTAAATCGCAGGGCTGACACACGAAGACAGACAACCACACACGCATACACTCATACCTAGGGGCAATGTAGAGTGGCCAATTAACCTAAGGTGCATGTTTTTTGAAATTGTGGGAGGAAGCCGGAGTATCCAGAGGCACAGGGAGAACATGCAAACTCCATACAGAAGAGCTCAGACCAGGGTTTGAACCTGGAACACTCTTGCTGTGAGGCGACAGTGCTAACTGTGCCGCCCTAATGAGAATATAATTATAATTATAAATATTATATTCCATTTCTGCCAATAAGTTTTCCCTAAGTCCTACACACTGGTCCTTCAAATTGAAGACCTAGTGGGAGTTAATTGAAGTTAGTTTTCTGAAGTGACACAAGATGGATGATGTACTTAGGTGTGTGTACCTGAGTGGCTGTGTCAGAAAACAAGTAAATTCCAGGTAGCCAGACATGCGTCACTCCATCCTGGAGCCTGGAGGGTCATTTTTAGAAATAACAGACCGGTGAGTGTAGGAGGGTTCTCTCACTTTTCCTTTCTTTTCCACTCTCACATGTTTTTCTTTCTTACTTTCTCTGTCTTTCTGACCACTGGCCCTCCTCTCACTTCCTCCCACTTGCATTTAAGAGAGAAAGCATCTTAAGAGAAGCTGTCTTTCTTTTCAGACCCCTAATCCCTTGTCTATTCATCTTCTTTTCTCCCATCCTCTCTCTTTCACCAAACACTGAAATGTCAAACACATGATTATCTGCCTTTCTCTGCCTTATCCCTCCTAGCTGCCCTTCTCTCTCATCTTTCTCTTCTCTCCACCCTCTCTCTCACTTTATGATTAGTATGATGCCTTGGATGGTCTCTTAATTAAACCCATAAAAAAGCAGTTATTCATAGTATACAATGCAAGTTTCCTCATATTAATAAGTGTTGATTTTTGACTTGACAAGTGTTAATTGGAGTTTGTCCAGTAATACACCAGATATGGTTTTGAGGTGGGTGTCGAAAACTAGGTCAGACAAATATAAACACTGGCATTTGATTGATGCAGTTTTTGAGCTCCTAGAGTTAAACTACATTAATGTTGCTGTGTGTAAACAAAGAAAATATCCTTTCTGTAAGTGGTCTAAATAGTAATGAACTCCCAGGAAGGGCCACTCATTGGCAAAGCCATTGGCTAAATCAAAAATACTTGATTTGGAATACATGTCTTGAGGCACAGGATTTGGTTTCAAGTCTGGCTAAAACTGTGAATTTGATTGCTTCAGACACAGCCTAAAATCCCCATAAGTTGAAGCTCAGGAGACCTTTAAGCTGGATTTATGATCGGCACTGAGGAGTCTTGCCATAAAAACCCACAAGGTAGGTTTTGATTTACAGTTAGGCTTCAGATTTCACCCACTGATACCACCATTGTAGTGCTAGATGGATGTATCATCTCTCCAAAGTATATCATGTGTTTACATCATTTCATTGTAACATCAAGCAACAATGGGCTTATATTTAAACTACTGTTATATTCAGGTATCTTCTGTTTTGCCTTGAGTAGTGAATGAATAGTATATACTGTAGAGAGGTGGGATCACAGTGAGTAGAAGGTTTGCAGTGGAAATGAGTTTGCTAGATGTTACTGAAAATGGGCAGATGACTGCATCTTAATGTCAGTATTTTTTTTTTAGAGTCAACCTTTTCCACATGCCTGAGAAAATGAAAGCAGCCCCCAAGCTGACCAACCACAGTTCTCATGATCTCCACACGGTATCTCCAAAGCTGCTGTTGTACAGATGTGCGATATACTAATGTGGTGTACCAAAGCAGTAACCCCAAAACAAAAAAACTTTAGACTACAAGTCTTAGAGTTTTAGATCAAATCTTCTCTCTGGCTTCTAGATACTTCCATCACTCAATCTGTTCAAATCCCATCATTCAAAAAGTAGTCAAACTATGGTCTGCTGGTGGCATTAGGGATAATGTCAGGCATCAGTTAAATGCTTAAGGTTCACCCTCATGCCTAATGTACCAGGTTTGGCCTAGACATACAAGAACAAAAAGAGCTGTCTGTTGAATTAATGCTTCTGGCTGGCAGACAAAGAAGCCATGCTGGCGGACTCCTAACCTCTAACAGTCTACAGTAGGTTGATAAGGTTTTGATGTAATGTCAAACATAAACTCACATCTCAAGATAAGCGCAGCCCTCATGTCTCTCTGTATCTCTTCTAGTGACATATTTTGGTGAGCCCACAAGGAGGTTCTACACCAGACGTGAGTGTGCTTGGCCTTCCAGACAGTTGACACCTTGAACTTGAAAAAGTCACAACTGACAGAATCCCGGTCCCATGAATTTCCCTCAGATATGCATTCTCATATTGGTATTAACTGGATCACTATTACACTTTACCACACACTAGAATCGGGTAGTGAATATCTCTAGGTATCTGAATGCACAGAGAAAAGGATGACAGTGTCATAAATACAAGCAGATGAACACATTATGATCATTAAACTGGCAGAAAAGAAGTTGGATAATTATCTCAATTACTGAGACCAACGTTGCCAAAATCAAAGTGGATTGAGAAAACAAACTTTTACGTGACCATGCCAGATTCATTTTGGAACCCGGTCCTAATTAGGGTTAATAAAAGTTCATTATGTGCGCAGTAAAATATATTCCAATTCAAGGTGCTGTGTCACCTGCCCTATACAAAATCCAAATGTTCAAAAATGTATTCCAATGTGGTGGATAGCTGCAATAGATTCACCAGCACATCTTACACACGCGCTTTGGTTCAGCCCAACAATTCATGACAAATTGCTGGGACACAATATTCAAAGTCTTATCAAAGCCCTTCAAACTAAACATTCAACCCAGTCGCTGGATGTGCATCTTTGGTGTTCAAGTTGACAAAGATCAAACTTTAAAAAATAAGCACAAAAACGTAATTGCTTTCTCCTAATGGAGTGGAAAGCCCCTCATCCCCCACATTCTTTTTTTTTGTCTATACTCTTTGAGTTACTGTTCTCTGTGTCTGGGGGGATTTATAGGTAAAACCAGGTGGGAGAATGATTGAGCAGGAGAAAATGAAAAACTATGTATACAGTGTATGGTAGTGTTCTTTGCATTTTTAAGAATAAACATAATATACTAAAAAAAGAAAAGATGTTGGATGAGACTGAACAAAAACACATAAGAAGTGGAAGCAATTAAAATTGTTCAAGAGCTGTAGTCCTTCATAGAAGGCACAGCAGTGGGGAGCTGTTAGGGAGCAAAGCAGGAATGTCTACACCTAAAAGGGATGAAAGTATACCGCAGAGCTGCAGCATCCCCACTGAGCTTTAGAGGAGGAGATAAAAGCCCTTGGCGACAAACTGAATGAATCTGATACTGCACAGTAAATCCTGCCCAGAACTTTTCCCCAGTAAAGGTGCCCATAGTGACTATTCTGAGGAACTTCTGTGCTCGTAGTTGAAGGAGGACAAGCTCTCTTACACCAACCTGATGAAACAAATACACGGTGGATTCTGAGGCCACAGTGAGTCAGAGGCCAACAAGGCTATGATAAGGAGATGTCCTGCTTGAAATGAAAACATATTAAAGGGACATTAGAAAGACAACTTGTCCACAGGACTGAAAATCATCACAGGCTCCTTTGTCACCAGATTTTATAAACCTGATCCCCAAATCGTGTCTACCCAGACCTGAACCAACCTCTTGTCCTGAAATCAGACGCTTCACAGGTGCAGTAATGGCGAGCTAGCCTTCATGGCTCCAGAGAGCTCATCACTTCCAGAGAGAAATTTGAAAATTTTCTTCTCTGAACTTAATTTAAGCAAAGTTTCTGACTCTGAAACAGGCAACCTGTGCACTATAGATAATTTACCATAGTCATTCTGTTATAGTCTGTGCAGTATCTACCCACATACAGTAAAACAGTTGTGAGGTTAAAAACTAGATGGGTTATGGGTTAGTTAAGTATCAATCAGACAAAGCAAATAGCTTATCAAGAATGCCAGTGGATGTTTCAAAGATCTACACAATTCAGTCCAGCCATGCTATCAGGATGCAGTCAGCAACAACAAAGCAGGGCATCCAAGAGCAACAAACAGTCTCCCCTCCTGAATTCAGGGTCATTTAATGCATTCCAGGTATACAGAGAAACACAGGATATTCCTACCACAGTTCAGCCTTTTTTCAGAGATGAGATGCAGGCAGCACAACAACAGCTCCCTCTGACTGGCAAAATATTTAACTACTGAATGAGAAATAAGAGACCTGTTGCACACACAGTAAAAGGTGAGAGTCGTGAGGCTGTAGTCAGGAAGCTGGGCAAGAACAGAGTGATTAGTACAGATGGGACCGTGTACAGGAAGAATTAAGCCAAATGGCAGTGTGTTTTTCCATTCTAAATGAGCTGCATAAAGGAAATTGGCCACTTGGGGAAAGAAAGGCCATTAAAGTCGATTTGGGGCTGTTTCTTCTGGCCCAGAATGCAGTGAGATGTAAACTACTGTGTTACAAATATGTGCAAAAGTCTTAAGAACAGAAAACAAACAAACAGGCATGTGCAAACCCATGGCATATACAATGAGTACTGAAATCACTCAACCTTTCCAGGTCTCGTAGAATGTATTTGTGGTTACGTAAAGATATTTACGATCGTGAACCATGAGAAATGGTTTGTCCAAGCAAATGCCAGTACCAGCTAACAAGCAAAGTTTTTCAGAAATGCTGCACTGCAACTTGCGATGTGACGTGTGCTCTTTAGTAGCTGTGGGTCTTAGACCAGCCCATATCACTTTCAAGGGAATGGACAAAGAGAGAGGTTTAATGGAACTGTTCTCTTAATGTTGAGAACATTTACTGATGAGTAGATATGGGATTTGAAAATTCACCCCGTCCCCCCCAAGGCCATGGCTGCCTATGATCGCACCGCTAATGAGGCCACAAGCTACTATCCATGCTTCTTACTTTGGCAGGCCATCCAACATCCCAACAGGCCGAGAGCAGATAGAGGAGACTGACAACATAAAATGAGAGTCTGTGGTCCTGCTGAGTAAGTGTGCAGTCAAGAAGCTGAGAAAGAAGGATCAGGCAAAATTCACTCCTATACTGTGAGGATGACATCTAAGTCATCAAGAGTCAAAAAGGTGAAGGCAGTACTGTGTTTGAGCTGGACAGTGAAAGTTGGATAAGAACACAGAAATATGCTGTTACCCTCTGAGTTCTACTCACTAAAAAAAAAAAAAAAAGAAAGAAAACAAGATTCATGCCACCATTAAGGCAAAAGTCAAGAGATAATTAAAAACAGAAGCAAGCACGTGACTGAACATACACAACAAGTTGTTAGAAGACTATCAGATAGTGATATTTAATTAGAGTCACATAGTGTCCTGTTAAACCCCAACACATTTTTGTGATTAAACCTACAGGTCAGGGGTTCTGTGTACAGGGGTGTGCTGGCTTTGTGAGTTTTTGGGCACAAAGATGGCAGTGTATTCACGCCTGCGGTGCACAGTAATGAGGGTAGATTAAAACAAGGTTGTAGCCTCAGTCTTTAATGAATATTATTACCTTTCACACCTTGATGTTTAGGGTATAAAGCGGTATTCAGGACAAAAGTGGGGGCGACAGATTTAATTTACATTTATAAGGTCATTTTAGAAAAACATGTTGTCGATTTAATTTGAATTTAATGTGAATACATTCTGGTCTGCATGTGTATTTTTTTCTCTCTTTCTTTATATACAGAAGGTTTATGTACTAATTTTTCTAATTTTAGGTGGGTAAACGTGGATTTAGCCTCTTATACATAATGAGGTGACTTATAACCACAGTCTGTGTGATGACAGGTATTTAACACATGAAATAAAACCAAGTGTATCTCTTATACTTTGAGTCATCAGATGTGACAAAATTCTGCATTGGGGATTATAGGCTAATCACAAAGCTTAAGGCACACAGGTGACATAATGCTAAAAATACAGTCAAAGCTAAAGGGAGACGTAAAGGAAACTCTCTACATCCACCTTAGCACTGTTCTTCACGTACTGTGCCAGCTTGAGGGTGGAGAAATCCATCAGTGGAAGTCATTTCAGGTTCCACACATATGACGTCCACCAGGACAAGAAGCGATCCTTTCGGACAAAATCTGCATGGTGCCAATCATTGTGAAGAGCAATAAATAAAGATTCGTGTACTGCTGTCACAGCTTCTATACTTCATTGTGAAGTTCAGCTGTTTGGTGCAACAATTTCTCCCACAGGTTCTTGTTCTTGCTGAAAAGCTCGATGGGCCAAGTTGCCAGCTTTAAGGAAACTTTTTGGTGCCAGCGCCAAAGTATTACTGGTCTGTGAGAGAATTCTTATCCAATACACACCCTTGTTCTCTATTATATTGCAAAGTGATTGTAATGCCAAACCCCCTTTCTTAACTCCAGTCTTTGGCAATGACTAATAGAGGGCATTGAAAGCACAATGTGAAATTGTTCCAGCATGCTGAAAATAAAGATTGAAGAATGTGATTCATGACATGCACATGAACCCGAGGTACCGAGCCATGTGCAAGCACGGTTTCTTAAAATCAAATTAATGATGAAACTCAAGCACATTCTTATTATCAAGGGTCCGAGTGAATGCAGGAACTATTCAGACTTGAGTTTTATTATAGACCACAGGGACTGATGGTAGGTTCAGGTCTCTAGGTAGGACTGTCAGACAGCTAACTTAAGCCTGCTGTCAGCTTTTTGATAAGTAATAGTACTCTGAGTTCTTTTTTAGCCTCACTTCCTCTCTCTCTCCTATGCCAGACACAATTTTCCCTCAGCAGCTTTGATGTTTCTCTCTTCCACTCTTCCCTTCTGTCCTTTATTCTAATCCACTTAGTCTCCCCTTTCTGTGTCTCTCTTTCCTCCCTGGTCCTCCCTGTCTCTCTTCGATCCTTTCCTCCCTGCAAAGTTCAGGTGAAACTTCCCAAGTTGCAAGCTGTTCTTTTCCGCTGCCTGACTTCCTATCATCCGTCGCTTCCATGCTTACTGATTAGCAGCTGCTCCTCTTCACCTTTGTCCTTCCCACTCCCCTCTGCTGCCATACTGAGGAAATGATCCCGTTAAATAAAAGCTAAGCTGAGAGAAGAGAGTGAGAGAGGAAAGATAGAAGGCAAGAGCAGAACAGAAAAGAAGAGAAAAAAGTGGTTACTGATGAACTGGCAGAGGGAAGGGAGGAAAGAGGAACAGACACAAAAATCAAGCTGTGCAGATGCTGACAAGGAAATTGACAGGATAACTGGCAGGATAACTGGGATCAACAGAGTTAAATGCGGACAAGCAGTCAGACTGACAGAAAGACTGAGAGGAAGACAGTTACAAGAAGATACAGAAACACAATAGACATGGACAATAGAAAAGGACACACAGACTGACATGAGTAACAACATGGAAGAGGCAGAACAACATTTTTAACTTTACAGTTTTACATTTGAGACACATAGCTGAGGGACTCAAAATGACTGCAGCGGTGGAAATAGCCACAGACTGAAGACATAGTTCCAAAGACAAAGAAAGTAGGCAAGCACACAAATGGATAGACAGATGTAAAAGTCAAAGACATGTAGACAGCTGCCATATTGTATTCAGACTGATAAAATACGTTCGAAGACAGACAGGAAATTGTACAAAGTGAGAGAAGAGAGATAGGCATGCAGACCATGCGAACAGGCAGATAGGTTTAGCAGACAGGCTTAGAGGTGTGCAAATACGCAGGCTTCTGGGTGGGCAGACACACAAACAAACACAGAGGCGAGCAAACTTTGAAATGAAAAGGCAGATACACAGACAAGTAAGCAAACAGGCACAATAAAAAGACACAAATGAAGAGAGGAATAGGAACAGAGATGGGAGGAATATTCACTCAGTATCTCATGATGGTATTGCTCTACTTCACTTTTCTCTCCATCATCAGACACACTCTTGCGCGCACACACACACACATGCTTACAGACACAGACATATAGCCAAGCAATCTAGTGCTTACCCAGGCATGCCCAGTGCCATCAGGAGCTGGGGAGAAACAGCATGCAGCTTTTGAGTGCTTACACACACACA
Organism: Toxotes jaculatrix; assembly: GCF_017976425.1. Taxonomy (NCBI): domain Eukaryota; kingdom Metazoa; phylum Chordata; class Actinopteri; family Toxotidae; genus Toxotes; species Toxotes jaculatrix. The sequence goes on from NC_054402.1 coordinate 13,842,162, forward strand.
CACACACACACACACACACACACACACACACACACACACACACACACACACACACACACACACACACACACACACACACACAGGGAAAGATAGAACATTGACATCTGTTACTGGCTCTAGTTCAGGCAAATCTACTTATGCCACACTAGGACAGAATTCACATGTTGTTCTTATGATGTCAAACTCTTCATTCAGTAATTCTCAACTATGAATCGTGACCAACGCTGCAAGTTTCAATAAATGTAAGCAGAAATATAAAAATGACAATCTGTGATTTCAGGGGTTTGGAGCTATTTCTATCTTCTGGGTTGCATCTGGAGCTGTAGCTTGGTTTGCCAGATATAGATGGTCTTTGTACATTTACCAAACCTGGCAATCTCTCTGAGTTGGCTCTGGGATGCTGTGCAAAGTCACTTCAACCAGCTGGAACAGCAAATAGCCCTTGAATTTCCTTAAAACCACAAATTAGTGGTTTCTACATAGGTGTACTTTTTCACTTGGCACAGAGCCAATCCAGCCGATTCCCCCTGCCTCCCGTTACTGGGCTATGCTGACTCCAGCTCAGTACTTTAATGGATGATGGATGAAATTACAGGTAATGTAAATAGAACCACTTGTATTGACAAACCCGCAGAGAATATTACTGGACTCTGCAGTTCCCTTCAGCTCTGTGCAGAGTTTTGGTATCTTTCAGCTCATGGTTTTGGTTTTGCAGCTTTACCATTTTGGTTCTCTCTCACTGCCTACATCAACCTTTTTTTTAAAAGTCAGACCAGGCAACCATTTTTTAGAAAAGAAAGCTCCTCTAAACCAACGGTACACTACCTGGCAAAAAAAAAAAAAGTTAATCAGTTAATGCAGGTTTAATGCACAGACTCTGGTAGTCTATCTATCCTCTCACCTCACTCTCAGAAAGAATGCATATTTTCCACACTGTTGAACTGTTCCTTTATTTGATGAGCTCTTTTGGATTTGAGTATATTCAACTATAAATACAGAGCAGCGGCAGGATCTGTCGTACTAATGATATCCAAGGTCTCATGAATTTCTCATTTTGTTGCTTTGGGAAAGAGTTCTCCCTGCGCTCAAGCCTGGATTTCATTAAAATTTTAAATAGAGTCCTGAGTAGTATAGACGACATGTTTTATCTGTAGTACTCCTTTAGACAGTATTGTATACAGTGGGGTCTTGAGACCACTTTCCCATGAACAAGAAAGTGGTCTCAGACTTTTGGACTCCGTTGTGTGTTATTTTGTTGCTGCTGCAATGACCCAATTTCCCCTCAGGGATCATTAAAGTTTCATCTTAAAATGTAGAGCTAAATTTAGGGATACTGGCGTATGCTTGAAAAGAAAAATAACACCTGGTTAAGCTGCAGCTCCTCTGACATTTACCATATATGTATTTAAAAAAGCTGTCAAACTTAGTCACTAATATGCTGGACTATGCCACACTGTGCCTGAACCCCTATCCTACTTTACTGTGTTTGTCAGGTTCAGCTTTAGCATTGTCTGTGAAGAGATAAGGCGAGGCTGCAAGGCTTCTTACTCGAGTCATGCCTTCTTCTTTAATATTGCTCACTTACAGCATCAAATCTCTCCCTCTCTTGTCCCCCTCTCTGTATTCCCCTGTAATTTAGGTGTGAACTACTACATTTGCAACCGCTGTGTTCTGCCTCGTCTTCTCCTTCATGCTCATCTCCCTCTTCCTCCTCTTCTCCCTCTGGTAGAGAAAATGATCCAACTTGAAATGAAAGTGTGACATTTAAATGAGGAGGAGCGAGAAAAACAGAAGGAGTAAGAGAGAGAGAGAGAGGGGGTGACGAAAAAGAAAAAGACTCGGGGAAGAGACTGATTAAGTAGAGGGAAGGACTAAGCGAAAAGAGACAGAACAGGGAATAGGGGTTAAAAGATTGGAGAGAAAGCAGGGAAAATGGAATAGAAAGAACTCACATTTAAGACAGACAAGGTGTGAACTACTAAAGTGTTGGTGAGTTCAACCCTGCTCTCCTTTGAAATGGAACCACAAGCCAACTCTTTTCATTATAACACTTGCATATTTGGATAAGACTTAAATGTAGCTGGTAAATTAAAGGTTCTCAATGAAAGTGGGTGAAGAAATTGTAAAAGCTGATAGGTTTAGGTTACAATGTATTTTAGGACTTTAAAATCTCAAGCTAAAGTTTGTGTTTGTAGGAAACTTGCTGGATCTGTACATGGAAGCAAAGGACTCCATATATTCCTCCTGTGATAGAGGAAATCATGAATAATGCTGAAGTAAATGCTTGTCGCAACTGAATTAGCATTAAAGCGGTTCCATTTAAAAAATCCTTGGTCAGTAAAGTAGTACAAGTGCATGTCGCTTGCACAAAAGCATTTGCCAAATGACTGAATTGCAAATGAATATTTAAAACATACAATCACATCATAAGGCAGTAGAAGGACTTTGAGGAGGGGCCTCTTTGGCAGGAGTTTTTGCCTCTTCTGAATGTGCAAATGTGATCACTACTTTTTAATTCATGTATCAATGTTTAGGCTGTAAAAACAAACATCTCCCCCTTGGACAATAAAGATTTTTCTGTCTATGAACAAAACCAAAATTATGATCACAAATAGCTGAAGAATTGCATAAAAATGTCTCACATGGCCAAACACATCAAATATAATACGCGTTGCTTGCTACATCACATTTATGTACACGATTAACAAAAAAAAAAGAAAGAAAAAAGAAAATTACTTGCAGCACACAAAACTGGATGACCTTCTATCTGTTAACCCATGATACTTGTTCAGACTCAGCAAAGCTGAAAGAGAAAGAACTCTCAGAGTCAGATAGCTCTTTGAATAATTTCTCATTTTCCTTGTTATATATCACACTGAAGTAAAACATGTTGAACTCTTAGGTCTACCACATTCACATAACCCACGTGGGTCTCTCCTTCTGATTTCTACTTTACTCAGTCCACAATGATTAAGCCTAAGTGTGGTTATCTTGACAGTATCCCTCCTTTCATCTGACATTAAGATATCTTTCCTTTCCACCGACTTTTGGATTGAAAAATAAAGTCTGCCCTGGCCTACACTGTTCCATCTTCCCTGCCCATATCAGTGAGCTGACACAGCTTAATTTTCAATCACATGAAATGTGGTCTGGAGAGAATTTTGCCTTCCATGCATTGTTCAGAAGTTCAAAAATTTGCAGAAAGGCTGATATTTGCATTGGTAATGGCTGTATTTAATAACTACATATACACTTTTTTGCTACTATTGATAAACACATACATGTGAAAGGACTCATTTCTTTGTGACTTTAAGTGGCACAAGAGTTTACAAATGGAGTTTACAAATGGACCAAAGGTCTCTGAAGTCAAACAATTATACTTTGGATCCAGAAGTCCAGTATTTACAGAATACATCCAAGAGTTTCTGTCTTTGTTGTGCACAGCGTCACGACAGTAGCAAACAGATGCTGACAAATACCTTCAGCCTTGGTGGATTTAGTCTCTATTCAACAGAGTGCTTTCTTGTTGAGACTGGTATTTAGGTATATTGCATTCTCTATTATATTTCAGACCCACGCTCATTGGCATTATGTTGTTGACATAAACACACTTTGAAAAATTGGTTTTCAAGAAGGCTTTAACTTTATCAATCGTTATCCTTCTTTTTTTTCGTGACAAACACTAACATCCCCTTTCAGCTTTTTATGAAGCTCAAGGACTTTGGCTTTTGCCTGTATTAAAACATAAACCTGAGGATCAAACATGGCTGGAGAAATTCTCAAGTACTGAATAATCCAACAATGTTTTTTCATTGTTTTTAAAGCGAGTAGTGTTTTTTTTCTTTATGTCGTGGGTTGTTAAAAACCAACAAAAGAAAATCTTATGGGGGTTCTTTGTTGCTTTGTAAACTAGTATACATACTGCATATATGTACCATGATGTAGGTGTGATTCTGGCACATAAACAACCTACTGTTTAAAACAGGAATACATGCTACCGTATGAGATAATCTTAACCTACTTTGGTGGATGATGGAATGAAGGATGTTTTGCTGTCCACTGGAAGTTTTAGGAGTTTTAATCCTGTTTGTGGATACTATCCATTTTTTCTCCTTTCCTCAGAAACAATAACTGTTGTAACATGATGTGGGAAGGCCTAAGGGGCCAGAAAGCTGCTGAAACTTATGGATATTTGTAACCCTCTTACCTACTTTCTCCATGACTTGCTTTTTAGGTTTTCGGGGTTTAGATGAATAATAAATGAATCACAAACCTTAAGATTCTCAACCTCAAAACAGGACTGTGTAACGCCTTTGATTGTTACTGTTTTCTTCATGCCAAGACACAGGAAATGTGTCTTAGCCATTCAAGCTGCATCCAGAGAGCCATTTATAGGGTTCTAAATATATGAATGCAGTTATTACTGAAACTCAGGTATAAATATCTATCTTTCAGGCTGTCACCTGTAATTGTAAAACCTCAAAGATGACCCATTTTCTGAGATGTGATACTCTGCAAACAGAGGAGGAGTTGTTTTCCTAACATTCTATGCATTAGAAGCATGAACTTAAATACCATGGAGTATACTTGAAGTCACATGGGAATCAAACAACAAGAAACTGTAATCCTGGACTCTTGTGCCAACAAGTCATTTGTTAATTTTGCAGTTGTAACTGCTAACATATGAACTAACTGTTCACTAAACCTCTCCCCTGAGCAGTGGCTAATCATAGCTGAGAAAAAAACAACCGCAGTGGGCAGAGCTCTGCAGTCACACCTTGGATGTCTATGCATGTTGAACCAGTGTGTATGGAGCTTTAGTAAGATATTCCATATTCCAAATATAAAGAGTTTGGATGGTGACAAGGGATAAGACACCAGCTTTTGCCTAGCACTAGGTGGGTTCCCATCCAAATGCTGTGCAAATTTCAACCAAACTTCATTTAACTTAATCGAATTCAAAATTCATCAAAAGAAACCGTGAATTCATGCCCATTTCCATCCACTATTGTTATATTGAATATTAGTTGGTTTGTCAAGATAAACATTTGGAGGCGATTTTCTCGTCAAGTGCCATAAAAACCATTGCAGAGGAAGGGGATGTAGCAAGATGATGTAATTAAAGGAGCACCAGCCAAACCTTAGATGGTGAAAAAATGAAGAGATGGAAATATGCTATTTATGTGTTTCATACATTGCTTTGAGGGTTGTTAAAGCCTCCTTCTCGCTCCACATACTTCTGATATCTTCATCTGCCGCTTTACATCAAATGCTTCACGTACATCACGGTTCATTCCTCTTAAGTCTGTCTCTATTGTACTTTGTCACATTTTGCTTTTACTGATATACCATATTCCACCTCAGCCAAGCGTGGAAATGTTTTTTAAAATTTCTGGCATTTCCACTCAAATGCTCAAATTGAAAATGGAGATAAAAACAAGCGGACTGAAAACCACATGCTTTCTAAAAACGATTCATTACTTCAAGAATTACCAAGAATTTTGTGTGGTAAATCTGCCAGTGTTATCCATTTAAAGTATATATAAGACATTCAAGAACAGAAAGCTTGAACAGTGTAAGGGGCTTAGCGACAGTTCAGTTAAGTATGTAGATGACCAAATCTCTTAGTTACAACACTGTTGCACAACACTGCGGAACAGGCTCTGCAACGTTGTACTGAAGTTGTTTCAGTTGTGAAGTATCAAAGCCTTCACTGATTCTATAGCTGCGGGGTAAAAGCGTATATTACATACAACAAACGCACTTGTCATGACTAGCCCCTAAGGGGGCTGAATTTGGAACTCTAGTTTTAGCTTTGGTTATAGTTCCTGTTTTATTTTGAAATTTCTGCCCTTGTGTATCTGGTCTTGTTGTACTTCCTGTCTTTGTCTTGTTTCCCGCGTTTGTCATTGTTTTCCCCGCCCTAATTGGTTCCACCTGTCCCCCTTACCTATGTGTGTATATATAGTCTGCGTTTCCCTTTGTCCAGTGTCAGTTCGTTATTGTCTCATGCTTTTGTCTCATGTTTCGTCCCATGCTTTTGTCTCATACCTTTGCCACGTCTCGTTCCTCGTCTTGCCTCTCGTATTGTTTCCCCAGTCAGGTTGTGTATTTATTTGTTACTTTGTTTCTTGTTTTGTTCCTGGTTTAGTCATTTTCCTCGTAAGAGTGATTTTGTGTTCTAGTTTTGGTAACTTTTGTTTTAGTGCCTTTTTCCCCTTTATGGGTGATCTTTGTTTGTTACTTTGTCCCGTCACTTTGCCTTTCTCCTCCGTGAGTGATTTTCTGTTGTTACTTTGTCCAGTTAGTTTTCCTCCTCCTCTGTGAGTGATTTTTTGTTTGTTAACTTTGTTTGAATAAATAACTATTATTTTTGACTACGTCTGTGGGGTCTTGCGTTTGGGTCCTAGTCCTTGCCTTCCCAAAGCCGTGACGGAACGAACTGACCAGAATGGACCCAGCAGACCCCATCACAGACTTGAAACTCCAGTCTTTGTCCATGTCCAAAGAATGTTTGGAAATGAAAACTGCTACTGAGGAGCTTTCTGAAACCTACCCCCGTCTTTGCAGGCTGTTTGAGCTTATGCAGCCCGGAACAACCTACTGGGAGTGGAATTGGGGTCGGGAAATGCTCCGTGTCCTAGTAATGGAAAAACCTTGGCTTATACATGTATTTCCAGAGGTTGCTGTATTGTCGGGACTGTCTCCGTCTGATCCGGCTCTGGTCGACACCCATGGTTTTAAAAACACACTAGCCAAGTACTGGAGAAGTAAGATAATTTCCCGGCCAGCCTCCCAATCAGCTAGCCTCCAGCCAGTCTCCCCTGTCCCTGCTTCGGGGATCCCGGCCACGTCTCCGGTCAGCGGTCCGGCCGCCATCAGTCCCTTGTCTCCAGGCGGCGGCCCGGCTGACACCTGTTTCCCGTGTCCCGTCAGCGGTCCGGCCGCCATCAGTCCCTCGTCTTCAGGCGGCGGTCCGGCTGACACCTGTTTCCTGTCTCCCGTCAGCGGTCCGGCCGACATCAGTATCTCGTCTTCAGGCGGCGGTCCGGCTGACACCTGTTTCCTGTCTCCCGTCAACGGTCCGGCCGCCATCAGTCCCTTGTCTTCAGGCGGCGGTCCGGCTGACACCTGTTTCCCGTCTTCTGTCAGCGGTCCGGCCGCCATCAGTCCCTCGTCTTCAGGCGGCGGTCCGGCTGACACCTGTTTCCCGTCTCCTGTCGGCGGTCCGGCCGACATCAGCTCCTCGTCTTCCGTCAGCGGTCCGGCCGACATCAGTGTCACGTCTCCCGTCGGCGGTCCGGCCGACATCAGTTCCACGTCTTCAGTCAGCGGTCCGGCCGACATCAGTCCCTCGTCTTCCGTCAGCGGTCCGGCCGACATCAGTGTCACGTCTCCCGTCAGCGGTCCGGCCGACATCAGTCCCTCGTCTTCAGGCGGCGGTCCGGCTGACACCTGTTTCCCGTCTTCTGTCGGCGGTCCGGCCGACATCAGTTCCTCGTCTCCCGTCAGCTGTCCGGCCGACATCAGTCCCTCGTCTCCAGGCGGCGGTCCAGCTGACACCTGTTTCACGTCTGCGGTCGGCAGTTCGGCCGACTCCTATCCCTCGCCTCCAGTCAGCGGTGCTGTCAGCGGCCCGGCCGACTTCTGCTCCTCGACGCCGGCGGTCCGGCCGACTCCTGCTCCACGCTTCCTGTCGGCGGCCCGGTCGACACCTGTCTCATGTCTGCAGACGGCGGTCCGGCCGAACCCTGCTCCACGCGCCCCGCCGGCGGCACGACCGATTCCTGCTCCACGTCTCCTGTCGGCGGCCCGGCCGAACCCTGCTCCACGCGCCCCGCCGACGGTCCGACCGACACCTGCTCCACGCACCCGGCCGACGGTATGGCCGACACCTGCTCCACGCACCCGGCCGGCGGCACGACCGATTCCTGCTCCACGTCTCCTGTCGGCGGTCCGGCCGAACCCTGCTCCACGCGCCCCGCCGACGGTCCGACCGACACCTGCTCCACGCACCCGGCCGACGGTACGACCGACTCCTGCTCCACGCCTCCTGTCAGCGGTCCGACCGACACCTGCTCCACGACTCCAGCCGGTGATCCGGCCGTCACCTGCTCCTCAGCCAGCTTCCTCCTCATCTCCGGAGGAGACTCTTCACCCCCGTCGACCTCCAGCCTCACCTCCTCCTCCTCACCTTTACCTCCATCGTCCTGCAGGCCGTCCGCCTGAGGTCTCCTGTCCTGCCCTGGCTCAACCTCCAGGCCGTCCGCCTGAGGTCTCCTGTCCTACCCAGGTTTGGCACCCAAGCCGTCCGCCGGAGGTCTCCTGTCCTGCTCTGATCCAACCTCCAGGCCGTCCGCCTGAGTTCCCCTGTCCTGCCCTGACCCAACCTCCTGGCCGTCCGCCTGAGGTCTCCTGTCCTGCCCTTTTTCAACCCCCAGGCCGTCCGCCTGAGTTCCCCTGTCCTGCCCTGATTCAACCTCCAGGCCGTCCGCCTGAGGTCACCTCATCTGCCCTGGCTCAACCTCCAGGCCGGCCGCCGGAGGTCTCCTGTCCCGCCCTGTTTTGGCACCTAGGCTGTCCACCTGAGATCTCCTGCCTCTCTCACCAGCGCTCTGGTTGCTGTCCACTGACTCCCTCCTCCAGACCCCCTCCTCCCACCCTGCTTAGTGTTGTATGTCTGACTGTGGGCCGTCTGGAATCCGGCCCTTAAGGGGGGGGTACTGTCATGACTAGCCCCTAAGGGGGCTGAATTTGGAACTCTAGTTTTAGCTTTGGTTATAGTTCCTGTTTTATTTTGAAATTTCTGCCCTTGTGTATCTGGTCTTGTTGTACTTCCTGTCTTTGTCTTGTTTCCCGCGTTTGTCATTGTTTTCCCCGCCCTAATTGGTTCCACCTGTCCCCCTTACCTATGTGTGTATATATAGTCTGCGTTTCCCTTTGTCCAGTGTCAGTTCGTTATTGTCTCATGCTTTTGTCTCATGTTTCGTCCCATGCTTTTGTCTCATACCTTTGCCACGTCTCGTTCCTCGTCTTGCCTCTCGTATTGTTTCCCCAGTCAGGTTGTGTATTTATTTGTTACTTTGTTTCTTGTTTTGTTCCTGGTTTAGTCATTTTCCTCGTAAGAGTGATTTTGTGTTCTAGTTTTGGTAACTTTTGTTTTAGTGCCTTTTTCCCCTTTATGGGTGATCTTTGTTTGTTACTTTGTCCCGTCACTTTGCCTTCCTCCTCCGTGAGTGATTTTCTGTTGTTACTTTGTCCAGTTAGTTTTCCTCCTCCTCTGTGAGTGATTTTTTGTTTGTTAACTTTGTTTGAATAAATAACTATTATTTTTGACTACGTCTGTGGGGTCTTGCGTTTGGGTCCTAGTCCTTGCCTTCCCAAAGCCGTGACAGCACTGAGATGATATGTGTGTCATTTGGAGGTGAGTAGGCTGATTTGGCAAGTGCACAGAGGGAATGAGTTAGCTTGAAGACTTTTAAAAGCATAATCCATGGGGTTTTTCCATGTTTCTTTTTCTGAATTTAGGACATATTGTAATGCCTGACATCCTAACGATGTCTTGTTCCCCTTATGGTGACTGGCTGGTTTTGTACAAAAATTAAATATCAGCCATTGACAATGTTATTTTGTCTTACTCGTGTGCAACAAAATAATTGTGAGCATACATACGTATACAAATAGTTTTGCTTTAGATTTAAATACAAGTATCCACCATTACTGATAAGAGTATTCTACAGAACTTTCTTTGAGCAACATTCATTTTATGTTTTGAGGCACAGTGTGCATTGAAAAAAAGTCCCTTTGGTTACAGTAAAGCCTCCCTACATCTGTGGCAACTAGACTTCATCCTCACTCAGGCTGTCTTGATTCAGTGTAGATGAGGGCATGCTCTGAAGTAGAGAAAAACAAAGCAGAAAAAAGAGAATGTCATTTGTGATAAGAAGCAACCTGCTCCATGTTAGAGTGACTCAAGTGGTAAAATCCTGGCTCTCAGATATAGCACATCTGTGCTTTAGTGACCAAGAAAAGCTCAAAGTGGTGCAGTAGTCAGGTTTATGGAGGCTTTATGAATGTTCCACAATAAAGAGTAGAGTCATTCAAACATCTGTGGATGGCATCATGATATCAATCATAGCAGTGAATCCCAGCTTTGTACATTTGCAGATGTGGTCCACCAGTAGATCAACCAATGGAGCACAGATGATGCCCGTTTTCTTCAGCATCAATGAAACTACTTGGATTAGTCGGGAGATAAAAATTAATGTAACTTCTCCTCCTCCTACCAGCTCCCAGGTCACACATTTCTCATGTGTTTTGACAGTTTGCTTTGAAAGGCTCTAAACTGCATGGCTCTCAGAACAAAAAAAAAAAAAAAACTTATTGAAAATACTGACAATCATGGGAGAAAAAGGAAATGGATGAGGATAATCCGATAAAGTTCACTGCAGAGACAACCACTAGTGACCCACATTCAGATTCTTGTGGTTTCACCTCCCTGAGCCTTAAGTGGGAGATAAGAAAGGAGAGGGTTGGCATTGGCTTTTGGCTTACACAGAGTTCAGCTCTACCTACCTCTTGTATTGGTCCCTCTGAAAAAACGTGTTTTTTTTTCTGGGTGTCACAGTTGAGCTGACTATAGCTTATTGAAACAGAGCAAGATAACCTTTGTGACAATGCAGATAGTGGCTGACTCTGGGCTGGATCAGCTTCCAAACCGGCAGATCTGGGTTACATTCATAACAGTTTTACTGCCCTATTCCAGATGTGTCCCAGGTGCAGGCTGTGTACTCTGTGGAGTGGGCAGTGCCATTTGGACCTCACAGTCAGTCAGGCAAATCAAAAATGATGCGGGCCAGGCTTGTAGGAACAATTACAAATAAACCAGATCCACACTGGTATTGGCACGCCGGCCCTGGTCCATATTACAGACATATGGAGGCTCTTGACCAGATCTGGGCCATGTGACTTTTGCTGTCAGGGACTCTTTTAAATCAACTTGGAAAAGCAAGCTAATACTGCTCCCTTACTTGAAGTAGTGCAGCACTGGTCTTTGAGACAGTTCAATTTTCTTATTTGACAGTTTTTTCAAAGTACCTTGCCCATTTTGTCATATTTGCATCTCTATGAAGCAATACTTGCAAATGCAAATTAAATCTCATTAAGGAGACAAGAGGGGCTATCACATGTTAGTCACATTTTGAAACTCATGAGTCACTGGTTAGTACCTCCCACTGTGGCGAATCAGCGCCCAAGTGCTGACCTGATGCAAATCAAAAAAGCCCTGCTAAAAATATTCAACATGTTGTGCATCCCCCTTGCTGTCTCGCTTGCTTTTTCTCATCCTTTGACGCACCAAGATCAGAGCAGATGCTGAGCATTAGTTTGCAATATCCTCTCGTCACAGCAGATGGGCAGCATCAGAAACAGAGGCATCATATTTTCTATCAATTCAATGGTTCCCCCTGATCCTGGAAAGTCCCTTGTGTGAAATTACATTATAAAGAAATGTCAAAAGTGAAAATGTTGTGCTTTTCTGAAATTCAGAGGTAATGGATCTTGTTGCTGTAAAGTTTTTACTTGTCACTTTTGTGAATGTGTAAGTAAGTCTTTTTTAAAGTTATAATGCAAAATATGGCAAACATGGTGTTTGGGCAAAAAAAAAAAAGAAAAATTCTCAACAATGGTTCAAAGTTTAAAACACCCTTCCCATTATACTGCCTCAGAAGTATTTAAATTGATTTGTTATGCCTCAGTTAACACAGTGACAAAAGTCACAGTGCACTGCTTTATCATGTGACCATAAGGCACCAAATAGCTGTTAATAACAGATTCCTTCTGGCTGAAAGAGCAGTGATCTGGATGATCAGTTTTCCTCAGCAGGCCTGTTTCTGTTGCTGAGTTACTGATACCCCTCTCCACGAAGCCATTCAGAACTACACATTCAGCTAATTAGCTTAGCACATGTGCATTTAGATCTTTAAAGGAGCCTATCATCAGCAGCCCACTGAGGAAAACCAAGAGACTCTCCCTGCAAGGTTTTATCCTCTTTCCACTTTTTGTCCTGGTGACTGTCTTAATAATGTGTTTCCTTGTTATCAGTGTTATCTTCTCAGTTCAACATGTTCTCTGCTCCCCCAGCACAATCTCTCAACTCTTTAACTATTTAGTAAGGTTCCCCAGATCAGTGTGGAGAGGGACCTTTACAGCTGTTAGTCAGCAGTTCAGTAGTTTTTCCCCTCTGTATTAACCTCCTCTTACTGACACATGGATACATCAACAACACAGTTACAGCTGCTGCCCTTTCTGAAGTATATCCCTGTGCCATCCAGGCTTTCAGGCTGATACAGGTTGATACAGGTTGGCTTGTTTCCACGAAGTGTAAATTCCTTGATCCTCGCTAACCTTTTCTTCCTTTTAAAAACGATCCTGTTCGATTTGGCATCATATTGTATATGTTGCAATATGCTGTAACATATGTTGCAACATGCTGTAACACTGCAACATAAGAAACAGTAATTACTGTCTTCTATATCTTAAGGGCTTAAATTCAGAGACTATTATCTATTTACATACACAAGCATGTCGTGGCAGTGAAATGTAAATCTCACTCAGCAGAGAAAGCAGTGGCTTCCACTGTCTGGTGAGGTTCAGGAGCTGTGTGAGCGCACATTTCAAGTGTTCTGCATCAGAGCCGAGGGCACCAGAGCGGATAAGTGGCAGGAGAAGAAGTAAGGAAAATGCGGGAGAAAAGAACACTTTTTCTTATTTATTTTTCATGTGCAGGTCTCTCCCAGTTTTCCATCACTCTATCCTATGGCATCAACAAGGAGGAGATAATCCTAT